>NW_007726119.1:1037343-1222852 GCF_000696425.1 Galeopterus variegatus | reverse complement strand
ACAAACAAACAAACAAACAAACAAACAAACAAACAAACAAACAAACAAATTAATTCACCCACATACACACACACAAAAAAAACCCGGGGGGGGGGGTGGGGAAGAAGATATAACAACTATACTTTCATGAAGTTGTTACAACAAGCAAACGGAAAGGACATTCTTGGGGGGGAGGGGAGAGAGGGAGGAGGGAGGGAGGTGTCGGTGACGGGCCATAATAATCATATACAGTGTATATTGACAAAATAAAAAAAAATAAAAAAAAAAGAAAAAAAGAAAATAAAAAAATAAAAAATAAAAAAATAAAATAGACAGGGTTTGTATCCATGAATTTCATATCTTTGAATCCACAGTGTCCTGTAGATTTCTTGTCATTTAAACTTCTTAATGATAGATCTCTGGAAAAATTATCAGACTGTATATGTAATTTATCTGATCCTGTTACTATTTTGCCAAGAACTTAAAACTGTCAGTTTTCTCCACTAAATAAATTTTGCCAATATATAAACTATGTAGTGATTTTTTTTTGAAAAGCATTCTTTCCAATGTAGTTTCTTAGCAGAAAATACATTTGTAGAATAGATATGACAAATTCTGACATTTAAAGATGGTCATAAGGCAGTAAAATTTCTCCATTTCAAAATGTTGGGAGGTTCAGACATCTAGTTGTTCCAAATTTGAGTACCTAAT
The DNA here is from genome assembly GCF_000696425.1 of Galeopterus variegatus. Classification (NCBI taxonomy): domain Eukaryota; kingdom Metazoa; phylum Chordata; class Mammalia; order Dermoptera; family Cynocephalidae; genus Galeopterus; species Galeopterus variegatus. Next base: position 1,222,162 of record NW_007726119.1, on the reverse strand, counting down.
ATACAAGTCGTCTCAAAAAATTCATGGAAAGATTCATATTATCTTTTAATTCCATTTTTCCATGAATTTATTGAAGTCCCATTGTATTGCTGGGTACCGTATTAGGCACTGTGTACGTAGACTAGTAAAACTTAAAGGTATCATCTTCCACATTTCTCCTCTTATGTATAAAGAAACTGAGACTATTCTAGATGGTTCTAAATTAGCCAAAGAGATCAAAGATCACCTATCTTGGTTCTCTTTTTCTTTTTTTACTGACCGGTAACGGGATCGCAACCCTCAGTGTTGTGCCCTCACCGCGCTCAGCCAGTGAGTGGGAACCGGTCTCCACATGGGATCCGAACCCTCGGTGGGAGCACCACCGTGCTCCCAAGCGGCGCACTGTCCAGTGCGCCACCGGGCCGGCCCTATCTTGGTTCTCTTTAAACCATTCGCATGCTCCAGTGGATTTGAAGACTTACTATCAGGTACTTACATAAAAAGGAAGAATGACCCACATATTCCGTGTGGTGATAACAGTGAAAGCAGTACCATCTCTGCAGTCCCATGCTTTCCAACCCTTTGTCATAAATCAAGACACTCTCATTTTCCAGGCGTTCTTACCTTCTTAAGTGCTCTGGACCATGATATTGCTATGCTGGACCTAGATCAATGACCCCTTCGCCCCTCCCCAACTGGGACAAGTAAAACTAAAGTAGACGACAGTTATGCACCATATAATGATGCTTCAGTCAATGACAGACCACATATACAATGATGGTCCCATACAGTATAATTGCCATACCATATAACCTAGGTGTGTAGTAGTATACACCATCTAGGTGTGTGAATGTACACTCTACAATGCTTGCACAATGATGAAATCACCTAACAACACATTTCTCAGAACATATCCCCGTGGTTAAGCAACACTTCATACTTCAAAAGCCTCAAATACTATTGTTTGTAAGTTAGATTATTGGTTATCGAAGTTCCTAAGTTTAAGCTCCTTGAAAGAATTGCAAAACTTATGTACATGTAATTAGAAATGTTAGAAATCTTATTTTAGAAAACATTTAGGCTCATTAACTTTGTACATCACCTCTTTTCAAAATGAAACTTTGAGACAACTGTCTCATAAAATAAAATATAATGTTACACCATGAGAAGGAAGATAACTTAGATAAGAAACAGTGACCATTTTGGAGTTATTCAGAAATGGGTTTGAATCTACTTATGGATTATTTTGTCCTTGGTCAAATTACTTAATCTACTTGAACCTCAGTTTTTTCATCTGTTAAAAAAGTGTGGATGAATATCATTTAAATCAAATGGCTATTGTGAGTATCCAATGATATGTACATTTTTCTGCATGATACATAGAAGAAATACAGCTCATGATAGGCACTCAGTGCAGAGTGACCACAGCTCATCCCAGACACTCAAAAGAGCAGACTTAGGATAAAGAAAAAGATTCCCTTAACATTTATTTGTATGTCATAAATTAAAATCAAAGCTGGAAAGGCAAAGCAGACTACTAGACTGGTAGTTTCATAATACACATGGAGGGGACACCATTAAAAACACATCTTTCAGGCCGGTCCAGTGGCGCACTGCTACAGTGCACTGCTTGGGAGCGCAGTGGCACTCCCGCCGAGGGTTCGGATCCCACATACAGACCGGTTCCCGCTCACTGGCTGAGTGAGGTGTGGGAGCAACACCGAGGGTTGCGATCCCGTTGCCGGTTCCGGTCCGGTACGGGCGCAACACTGAGGGTTGTGATCCATTGCCGGACACGAAAAAAGACAAAAAGGAAAAACAAACAAACAAACAAACAAACAAACAAACAAAAAACCCCACATCTTTCTAGCTTCTTTGGTTTAACCTAGATTCTCTGTCTTTCTCGGAATTGAAAAGTAGTAATAGCAGTAAAAAAGCAAAAAAGTAAAAACAAAAACCAAAAAACCTACCTTTTCTGGGTAACTAATAAAAATGTCATTCTACAACTTTTGCAATTTAGTTAGATGTAGACAAAATGAATCTTTACAACTGCAGTTCAGCTAGTAAATTTAAAAAGTTTGCAGCAAAAGTCATTGTAAGTTTTTTTAACCTAAACCCACTATGAAAGGAAAGTTGCATAAATATATGTTTAGAAAACAAAGCCAGTAGCTCCGGTGCCCTTAAAACCTAGTAAATGCTTTTAGGATTTACTAAACATATTTTTTAAAGTTTTACCTACCTTCATTTCATATGAATTATAAGTATTATTTAACCTTGACTATCAATATTTTTGTGACCCAAAGCATCTCTACTTTACAAAGCATTGTTAAGTTGAGAAATACATGGGCCAAGTGACCTTAACTGGTGAAGTGGAGACAAAAAGAAGAAAAAAGGAAAAGAAAAAAGAGAGAAAGGAGAGGGTTGGTAATTTTAATTTCTTTTTTTTTTTTTTTCTTTTTCCTTTTTGTCTTTTTTCGTGTCCGGCAACGGACCGCAACCCTCAGTGTTGCACCCGTACCGGACCGGGACCGGCAACGGGATCGCAACCCTCGGTGCTGTGCCAGCCCCTCGCTCAGCCAGTGAGCGGGAACTGGTCTGTATGTGGGATCCAAACCCTCAGCGGGAGCGCTGCCGCGCTCCCAAGCGGCGCACTGTAGCAGTGCGCCACCTGGCCGGCCCGGTAATTTTAATTTCTATAGACTATGTATTTTACAATAAATCTAGAGCTGTCTTCCTCTCTGAACAAAGCTAAAATGTGAATAATTGGGGGATGGGGAGAAGTTAAATACATTTAAATGACTAGGAACATAGTTTTTCTAATAGTAAAATTAATATCAAAAGTTTGGAAAATATCCAAAAAGGAGTGTTCTCTGATTTTAGCTAAACATTTGAAAAACATCTGTATTGATGTGTTAGGGTTAGGAAAAAGCAAGAAAAAAGCCAAACAGTTACTGTTAGGGTGGTGGGATCATGCGTATTTATTTTTTTCCAAATATGATATTCTTTTACAAAGTCATTTTTTCTGTTTACTCTTCACTATGCAAGAAATACATGAATACATTCAAGTAGTAAAAGATTCAACATTATGAAAGTATATAGAGTGAAACTAAAGCACTCTCTCCTTCTCCACTTGGTTCTATCTCAACTCTCTCCGGAGAGAGAACCACCATCAACCTTCCATTGCACGAATTTATATTTGCATATTAGTTCTTCATATAAAAGGGATCGAATTATTTTGTTCTGTTACTTGATCTTATTCCAGTTAATATCTCTGATATCTCTCAATCAAATATGAATATGTTTCAAAAATCAAAGCATTCTAGGAAGCTTGTAAAGAAAAGAGCAATACTTTGCCTCACTTTCCTCCATAGCTGCTTCTCACCCTCAGAACTGATTTTCAACTATTAGCTGTTTCTTCTGCTGTTTACCTCCATATCTCTAAAGAATGTGCTTATGTTCTTGCTTGATTTAAATGTACTCTCTTTGTCTGTCTACTGTGGAAGATGAGAAGTTAGATCTCTTGTATTCCCTCTCCCATTTCTTCTTTCCCTGTTTTCCTGTCCCCCAGATAATAGCATAATGGGGTTTATCAATACTTGGCATTTACAGTGTAATGACCATGAAAAAATTAATCACAGTGGAGGCATGTGCTGTAATACTTTCTTATGCAACTTTCATTTCTTTCTGCAGTAAATACTTTTTGTCTGTTCCTTTGATTAGTTTTCTTTGTTCCTTTGTAAATTCTTCCCTAAACTCTTGCAGAAATATGAAAATACTCTTAGTACTATTAAAGAAGTCAAATAATTTGAGAGCTTTTCCCCTTGGAGATTTCTCCTTTGGGCCAGTCTTCTCTCTTGTTTAAATCCATTATTTTCAGTAGAGACGTTAAAATAGTGATTTTTCTAAATCTATCCTTCCTCTAACATTTATTAGTTGTGGTTTTTCCCAAATGACTAATTTTCCTTACCAACTATTAGGTTCCAATGAAATGCAGTCAGAACAGAAAAGACAGAGTAGATGACCGATTCTTTCCCATTTTTAGTTTTCTGGAGTGATGAGTTGATACCCCAGCCACCTCCAAAAGAGATCAGTGAGATTCCCCTCCTCCTACTTTGGGGAACAATTATGAGTTCACAGATTTTTATGTATTTTTAATTTTTTTTTAAAATTGTAAAACATACATAAGGATTGCCATTTGAAGCATTTTAAAAAACATAAAATTGCATAGGATTAATTACATTCACAATGAGGTGCAACCACTAACTCTATTTCCAAAACTTTTCCATCATCCTAAACATAAACTCTGTACTCATTAAGCAATAACTTCTAATTACTCCTTCCCCTCTCCCCTCCCCATTTCTGGTAACTTTACTTCTGTCTCTGAAAATATTTTTCTTTAAATTTTATTTTTCTTAATTGACCCATGATAATTGTATGTATTTATGGCATACAATGTGATATTTGGGTACATTTATACAGTATGCAATGATCATATCAGAGTAGTCAGTGATCATATCACCTCAAACATTTGTCACCTCTTTGTGTTGGGAACATTCAACATCCTTTCAAATACCTAATCGAAGTTAAAGTAATTTGTTGTTGACTATATTCCCTCTATATTGCTGTAAAACACTAAATATTATTCTTCCTATCTCTCTACAATTTCTTATCCATGGACAACCCTCTCCCCATCTCCCCTCCCCTACCCCCACTAGTCTGTAGTGACCACTATTCTACTCTGTACCTCTATGAGTTCAACTATTTAGCTTCCACAGATGCGTAAGAACATGAGGTATTTCTCCTTCTGTGCCTGGTTTATTTCATGTAACATAATTTTCTCCAAGCTCATCCATGTTGTGGAAATGGCAGAATTTTATTATTTTTTATGGCTGAGTAGCATTCCATTGTGTATATATACCACATTTTCTTTATTCAATCATCTGTTGATGGACATTTAGGTTGGTTCCAAATCCTGTCTATTGTGAATAGAGCTGCAATAAACATGGGAGTGCAGGTATCCATTCGCCATGATAATTTCCATTCCTTTAGATATATACCCAGTAGTGGAATTGCTGAATCTTATGTTAGTCAAAGTTCTGCACTGTCAGGTTACTGTTTTTCTCTTTTCATACTTTATTCTTTGGAAGGAAGTCACTATGTGCAGCCCACATTTAAGGAAGGAGAAATTATGGTCTTTCCCCTTGAGGGTGGAGTTGCTACAAAAATTATTTTGAATTCTATTTCAAAATAGATTTGTCTATTCTCCACTATATATTTATTTATTTATTCAATCACTATTTATATCAAAATGGACTCATGGATATTTAATTTATACCTTGGGTTATAGCCATACAACTTCATTGAATTTGTTTCTCAGATTGTTCCAGGTTTGGCCATTGGAAGATCTTTTAGTTGTCAATTGATTGCATTTTTACCAGTCTGATTCATGTGCCAAGCACTGTGCTAGAAACTTAGGATAGTAAAGTAAATGAGATAGCAAAGGTCCTCATGGGGCTTATACTACAGGGAATAAGACAGACGTCATGCAAGTGATCACAATAGAGGAGGAGGTAGCAGATGTAGAGGGGGTTATATCAGCATGAAAAGGGGGCCCTAGTCATATCTAGTGGGTCAGTGAGGGTCTCCTGGAGCAAGTGATAGCTGGGTTGAGACATTCAGCAAAAGTCAAAGTTAGCAGTTGAAGAAAGATTAGGAATATTCCATTTAAGTATTCTAGGCAAGAGAATAATTTAATTGGGAGCTTTGAGGGAAAAGAAGTTAGGGCTCCTTTGAGGAACTAGAAAGGCCCAAGCCTGACTGGATATAGTGTGAGTTGGAGAATACTAAAATCTCAGTCCAGGGAAGTAGGCAGAGGCCAGACACTGATGATTTGTTAGCTGCGTTACTATGTTGCAGAGTTTGGATATTATGTAGAGCCACTAGAGGGTTTTAAATCAAAGGCCATATGAGTAGATTTTCATTTTCGAGCGGTTGCTTAGATGAACATGGAAAGAATAGATTAGGGAGTGAGATGGGGCAGAAGATGGAAGGCAAGAGACCGGTCAGGAGGCAGTTGCAATCATTCAGTATAGAAAGAGGTGGTCTGGATGAAGTGAGGAGCAGAGAGGTGAAAGATAAATGTAGGGAGGACTTGACTTGACAGGATTGGGTGAACAATTGGGTGTCAGTGTGAGGACAAGGGGAGAAGACAAGGTGGCTTTAGGTTTGTGACAGGTGACCACTGCAGAGAAGCAGGCTGGAAGTCTGGAGAGTGGCTGGAGGTAATATTGCTACTAACACCCAGACTTACTATGTGCCAAGCACTGCCTGGATACGTAACATGCATGAGCTCGTTTAATAGTCACCAGTCCATTATTATTTAGATTTTATGGTAGAGGAAATAGAGGCACAGAGGTTAAGTGATGTGTTCCAGGTTACATAGCTTGGAGATGGCAGAACAAGAATCTGATCCAGGCAGTGGGTCTCAAAGCCATGCTCTTAATCTTTCCTCCATAGGTGAGTTGCTTCTGGAGTCTGGGTTTGGAGTTTGAGATTAGATTCTGAGCTGCTCATGTGTGAATGGTGAAACTACAGAGCAGCTTCAGTAATAATTGCAACGTATTAGTTTTTATTCTACTTATTTATGACAACAAAAAAATAAGTGGAAAATCCAGGGGAAAAGCATGGGATAAAAGTATCAAAGAAACTTCGGTCTAATAGAATTGTGCATTTGACATAACATTTTGTACTTTTCAAACTGTTTCCATGAGTACTAGCTCATTTATTTTGCAGAATGACTAGTATGGCAAGTACTATTATTCACATTTTAGACAGCGAGGAAATGTAAGATCTGAGAAATTAAGTGATCTCTAAACTTTTATATTTTATAATATCTTATAAAGCAAAGCACCCAAAGTCAGATTCAAATCTTCTAACTTCTTTCTATTAGGGATTATTAGTGAAAAAAATTGTGAAGGGTGAATATTTTCTAGCCTAAGTTGAAACAGTTAATTCTAGATCATTTTCTTACTAAAATCACATTCGAGTAGCTGCTGTGCCATGCCCACTTCATTAATTGGAATTATAATCAGCCAAAATAATTAAAATTTTCAATATAGAGGAAGGAAGCTTATGGATTTTAGACAGCATTTTAATCCAACTTATTAATCATGAAAGCCATCTGGACAATGGTGTTCATTATTTTATTTCTGTTTTGGGTAGATATTGCTAAAGTGACTTTGAACAATTGTCTCTTTGTATATTTTCTTCTTGAGTCAACATGTAAGAAACACTGCTTGAGAGTGGGCTTTGGCTTTGAATTATAAAGAGAGAGCAAGGGGGAGGCAAAAAGTCTGACTCATTTTCCAGAATTATGCATGTTGAAGACAGCAGCATGGCTGAGTGTTCTGCTCCTGCCATTGACAGTGAACACGGAAGGAAAGGATCCTTTTCCGTTACAATCACTGTCATTTTTTAACTGGATAGAGGCTGGCTTTTCTTGTTCTTGACTTCAGCCAACATTCTACTTTTGTAGCCTATGCACTCTCAATAAGTATACATAAAACAGTATTAAGAGATTGAGATTTTATATATGTTTTAATGAGAACCCTAGGAAGTTGGACAGGATTAGGGTATACTGCAAAATTAAAGATGACAAGGTCATGAAGTTCAGATCATGTTTTTCTCTGTTAACATGAAGCTAAATTAATGCCCTGTAATCATAGATTCAAAGAAGATTTAAGTGTGAGTAGATCTTCAGGAGCTGATGAAAATGTTTTTTGATTGACTAAATATTTATAAAACATATTTTCTTTGTACCATGCTCTGTGTAGAGCTAGGGGAAAACAGGAGAGACAGCCCTTATCCACGTGAAGAGCTTAATGGGAGAGACACACTATTAAAGAGCCTCTGTTTAGCCTGCCAATTGCTGGTTATCCAGCCTTCTCATTAGTGACTAGACAACCCTCAGTGTATAAGGCCTAAGATTAAGGCCCAATATTATAGGTGCCTTGACATTTGGAGAAAACCAAGAAGTCCTGGAGTAGCCTAAGTGCAAATTCCCCTAACCATTCTGCTCCTGTGTATAAGGTTCTCTAGCCAAACAGCCCTCCTTATCACAGGGACTGGGCACAGTGCCTATTCATCCCTAAGTAGCAAGCTTCAGTTCCCTGCCATCCCATCGAATTATTCAATCAAGCAATCATCCTGATTTCCAGGGGTCACCTCACTGTCTTGTTACAACAAAGCCTGCCTCCCACTGCCTCTGGTTTTTCACTCAGTTCCAGGGTGCAGTCTCCATGTGGCCCTTCATGACATGGTGTCCCTTTATCTCAGGCTGTGAGTATAATAATAAACTTCCATAAATCTCATCTGTCCAGTGTTGGATGTCATGTGTTTATCCATAATGCTAGGGTGGGAATCCCTCCTCACCAAAGGGGTGAAGAAGAGGTGATCAAAACAAAGGCACTTCAGACATTGACTTAAATTTCAGTTTCTTATAATATCCACTTATTGCAGGGAGTTGAGAAGTCAGTGGAAGTTCAGAAATGAGTGAGATGAACGTAGACTACTCTTCGAAGTAGCTAACACCAAGCAAACACAGAAAGAGCAAAACTTAATGTTCCTGAACACCTTTCCCCTCAAGTTTATTTTCATGAACTCAGAAATGGCTCAACAATATTGAAACTTGTTTTTTGATTAGTTTTATTAATCTGAACGATAAATAGAAGAATTTGGAGACTTTAAAGAGGCAGAGACTAAAATTTCATATTGTTTCGTCCAAATGTTTGGCTTACTTGGAAAGCTCAATTTTTCATCTGACAGTTTTGAATCCTAAGCTTGACTAACAAGTCTTGCAGAAAATTATTCATCTTTGTGTCAGAAATCTACTGGGAATGGCTGACACACACTTATAATGCATGTCAGTATAAAAATGAGGTGACTTATGCTTGTAGCAATACGACCACTTGTTTTCCTGAAGCAATACTTACCTGACTCATCACTTATCTCAACTTAATTAACTTACATTTTCATTTCCATTAAAAGCAAACAAATCACAGTCTGACAACCCCGACAAGGGATGCTCTTCAAATCAGAGGCTTGCTGTGTGTTTGGCCACACACCATGGCATTGGTGACAATGGTGATTTTGAAATTGGCTGGGACAATTTTCACTTAATTGGACAAAGAGGTGTTAGAATAAAAATATGTAATTATATATATATAAAAAAAATCAAAACAGCCATATTGTGCCACGGAATAATTGGAGTTGGAAATAGAGAATTAGGCATTTTTCCCCATTGTTAGAATAGTACAGTAAGTGGTGACTTAAAAAAATTAGGCATTTTTCCCCATTGTTAGAATAGTACACTAAGGTTATTAAGGGATGGCATCTTGATCCCAGCATGCCTCAGTTTTTGAGTCCATGGAGTGTGAAATTCTACTTAGAGAGAGTTGTTTTCTACCCTATCCTGACATCTTTTAATTTTAGGGGTATTAGTATGCTATTTTATTAAGAGAGTAGATAGGGAACAGGGAGATAAGAAGAGAAAGGAGGATCTCGAAGGAAAAACACAACAGAGTTGGGGGCCGGAAGACTCTAAAATCAAATTTTACTTACTTTAGCAGTCTGTCTGGAGACATCCAACTAAGAGAGTGGGAAGAAAAGGCAGATTAGAGGATACTGTGAAATCTGAAGGACATAATAGTTCTAGCCACCACTTCCTGAAAGTCTGCTGAGGGACAGGCTGTGTACTAGATATTTACTTATACCAGTACTAGCTCAATAGCATTCTTAAACTTGGCAGCATTTTGAAATCACCTGGAATCACTTTGGAATGGGAGTTTTTACAAAAAAAAAAAAAAAAAAAAAAAAAATGGTATGTGGATCTCTCCCAGAGATTCTGATTTAATTGCTTGAGGGTTAGGACTGAATATCTGGATTTTTAAAAGCTCCCCAGGTGCAGTAAGCTTTGATAACCACTCAATTTAATTCTCTGCACAAACTTAGAAGATAGGTATTATAACCCAAATTTTAATAATGGCACAAGTAAGATTCAGAAGTTAAGTCATTTAAAGTCATGCAGCTACTAAGTGTCAAAGCAAGGACTGGAACCCTTCTCTGCCCAACTCCGAAGCCTGTGCTTTTCCACGAGCTAATCTACTTATCTGATTGCATTGGAGACCAGGGCAGGGAAAGGAAGGAGATCCTGCCCTGGGTAAATGAGAGTTGATGACATAGCTTTGCTATTCATTATTCATCTTTTCTATTAGAAATGTATTGCACATGTAGAAATGGGGACATCAGCAGCTTTAAAAAATGCTGCTAACATTTTATGGCCTCATGTTCCTAGATTAAACTGATTTTTCTATATTTGGCGACATTGGAGCTAAGGTTGGTTTTCTGAGCTCCTTGACTGAAAGAAAAGAAAAATTATATTGGAATCATGCTTCAAAGATTGAAATCGGTTCTCTTCTATTTTATGAATGAATTGCAGTGAATATATTTAGCATTTTATAATTTGTCTTACCATTCCTATTATCTTTTTTCTAGCTCACTTTTCAAATGACAGAGTGATTTATTGACTGTCTTTTAAAAGTTCCATTTCACTGAACAAATCCTGAATATAAAAGTTTGCCATTTGACCTAACACTGACTCAGATGTTCAAAAGTTTTATTTGATTAAAAAGAACTCATGGAAATGGAGGCCAATAAATGTTAGAATATAAAAAAATTGAGAAAAACTCAAGATTTGTTCTTTTGACAATCATCTGGAGGCAATTTAAATTACATTTTCTATTAGGGTGTCCAGAGGCTGAGTTTACTTTTGATTAGTGAATTACATTCTTTTATGCCACGTTTGTCTGTTTCACATTGACTTCAGTCATCTTCACCTAAGGAGCCAAAATGCATTACCACATTTCAAGAAATACTCTTGATTAACTTATGTCCTCTACTCCTCCCACCAAAATCCAAAGCAGGTTATTTGCAGAAGGACTTGAATGTGTATTGCCAAACCAAAATTAAAATTTTATATTCTTTTAGAAATTATTTAGTTATGAACGATCTGATAATAACATATAAAAGAAAAAGACTGGAAATAATCCAGACTATCTTCAGTAGAGCACTAGGTGGAAAACAATAAATTATTCTGTTTATTGTTTTCCAACTATCCTATTGTTTGTTATATAATAAACAATATACTATGAAATACTATAAAGCATGCATTGTGTTAAAAATTTTTAGGTACGATAATGGTATTGTGATTATGTGAGACAATAGAAAAGTTGGTCTACAAATCCTATAAATAGAGAATGTTCTGGTTTCCATTATCTTGAAGGAATATTACTTATCGACTTCATTGCTTAAAGAAGGCAAGGTCCTGTTTAGTTGACATGACTGAGTTTAAACTGGCTGGGATTTTAGTAAAATAAGGTCTTATTTTAGTACTGTTAATAGGACTGGAAAGGATACTTTCAAATGCCTGAAAGCTGCCAGAAAGGACATTTTCCAGGTGTGGCCTGAGGTAAAATTTGGAAGAAAACATGAATATGCCTTTGGAAACTTTCTTTCATTCCCAAGAAACTTATTTTCTTAATTTCCCTCTTCTTATGCGAGGCTGAATGAAAATTTTGGGGGACCCCATCTGAGTCTGCTTTTGTCAGTGCCACGCCACAGTTCTAACCCGATCGGGACTTCTGTGCTCCTCTGCCCACTCTTTCCTCTTCACTCCTGCACCTACTTTTAGCCTAAAGATATCTATTTTTTTTTTTCCTTTTTGTCTTTTTTCGTGACCGGTAACTGGATTGCAACCCTCGGTGTCACGCCCCCACCGCGCTCAACCAGTGAGCTGACCAGTCTCTATATGGGATCCGAACCCTCGGCGGGAGCGCCGGCGTGCTCCCAAGCGCCGCACTCTACCGAGTGCGCCACCGGGCTGGCCCAAGATACCTATTTTTAATTGGGAGACTAAGATGTGAAATAAATGCAATTTGGGGATATGAAATTTCAGTCCTAAATTAAACTGGGGCACCGGAAAGAAGCTAAAAAGAACCCAGACAGGAAATACCTCTGGCTCCCCGCAGAAATAAAACACAAATCCTCTGAGAAAAAAGTCCTCAATTATGGCCTCTAGTTTTTCTACGGATTAAGATAAACTCAGTACAAACTCTGACAGTGAGATTATCAGATACACAATATAAAATGTCAATTTATAAAATGTTTAACAAAATAAAGGGTAAAATTAAAAAATCAAAAAGAAGTTATCCAAAATGTCCAGTAATATATAAATATAATAAATATAAACATGACCAAGTTGGGTTGATCTCACAAATGCAATGTTAAATAGTACAGACAGACATACTCTGGGAGATAGTTTGGCTGTTCTTATAAAACTAAACATGCATTTACAATACAACCCAACGATTGCACTCTTAGGCATTTACCCTAGAGAAATGAACATTTCTGTTCACACAAAATCATGTACATGAATTTTCATAGTAGCTTTATTTGTAATAGCTCCAAACTGGAAACAACTAAAATGCCCTTCAATGAGTGAATCGTTAAACATATATACATCCATACCATGGAACACTTCAACAACGAAAAGGAAAAGACTACTGATACATGCAACAACTTGGATGGATCTGAAAGGAATTTTGCTGGGTCAAAAAGTTAACTCCTAAAGTTTATATAATGTTATGGTGAACAGATAGGTAGTGGTTGTCAGAGCTTAAGGAGGGTTGGGGAATGGGAAGGAAGAGAGACTGATGTGACTGTAAATGGGCAGCACGAGAGATTCTTGTGGTGATGGATTTGTTCTGTTATCTTGAATGTGATGATGGTCACACGAATCTACATGTTGTAAAATTACATAGATCTAAATACACACACATACACACAAGTGCATATAAAACTGGTGAAATCTGAGTAAGATTGGTAGACTTTACCAAGGTCAATTTCCTGGTTGTGATATTGTATAATAGGTATGGAACACATTACCTTTGGGAAACTGGGTGAAGCGTATACAACTTTTCTCTATTATTTCTTATGATGGTGTGTGAATCTACAATTACCTCAAAATGAAAAGAGTAATTAAAAACCAACACACAAAAAAATAGATACCATTTTAAAAGTACCATTTTAACAAATATGAAAGTACATTGGCATAAATCTAACAAAATAATATATGCATGATCTGTAAGGACAAAATTATTAAGCTTATTAGGAGCCACTAGAGAAGATGTAAATAAATAGAGAGATAAACACATTCATGGATTAGAAGGCTTATTATCATAACAATATTAGTAGAGGTAGAGATCCAATAAAATTTCAGTCAAAATCCTAATGGAATTTGTTGAGGAAGTTGACAAGCTGATTCCAAAATTTAGATTCAAGCGCATAGGCCCAAGGATACTTAAAATACCTCCAAAGAAGAAGATGGAGAACCTTACTCAACCAAACATTAGACTCTTTATAAGGCTATTGTAATCAGTATCATATGTTTATGGTCAGGCATAGACAAATTGGCTAATGGAAAAAGTCATGCATATGTGCAAATTTCTTTATAATAGTGAAAGTGCTGTGGATTACTAGAGAAGAAACTGTTGGACACATGGTTAACTTAATAACAAAAACTGAAATTGGATTACTACTCTATACCTTTCACAAAATTAAATTACTGATGGATTCAATATTTAAATGTAAACATAGGAGAAAGTATAGGAAAATCTTTTTATGACATGGGGTAAAAAGGGTTTCTTAAACATGACACAAAAAATACTAACATAGAAAAAGAGACTGATAAATTTGACTAAATTAAAATCTATAGCCAAAGCAGTACTAAGATGGAAGTTTATAGCAATGAATGCCTACATCAAAAAAGTAGAAAGACTTAAAATGAACAAACTAACCATGCATCTTAAGGAACTAGAAAATCAAGAAAAAAACAAACCCCAAATTAGCAGAAGGAAAGAAAAAATAGAGGCCAGAGCAGAAATAAATAAAATTGAGACCAAATAAACAATACCAAAGATTAACAAAACAAAATTTTGGGGGGAGATAAAATTGACAAGCCATTAGCTAGACTAACCATGAAGAGAGAAGAGACTCAAATAAATAAAAAACATAATGAAAAAGGAGACATCACAACTGAAACTACAGACATACAAAGACTCATTAGAGATTATTATGAACAACTACATGTCAATAAATTGGAAAACCTAGAAGAAATGAATAAATTCCTGGACATGTACAATCAGCCAAGATTGAATCAAGAAGAAATAGAAAACCTGAATGGACCAATTACAAGTAATGTATTGAATCGGTAATAAAAAGTCTCCCATTAAAGAAAAGCCTAGGACTGGATTGCTTCATTGTCAAATTCTACCAAACATTTAAAGAAGAACTAATACCAATTCTTCTCAAATTCTTCCAAAAAATTGAAGAGGAAGGAACTGTTTTAAACCCGTCCTACAAGACTGGCATTACCCTGATACCAAAACCAGATAAGGATGAAACAAAAAAAGAAAACTATAGATCAACATCTCTGATGAACATTAATGCTAAAATCCTCAACAAAATACTAGCAAGCCAAATCCAGCTGCATATTAAAAATCCATTCACCACGATCAAGTAGGATTTATCCCAAGGATGCAAGGATGCAAGGATTCAACATAGGCAAATCAATAAACACAATACATTACATCAACGGAATGAAGGACAAAAAACATATAATAATCCAAATGATGCAGAAAAAGCATTTGATAAAATTCTATATTCCTTCATGATAAAAACCTTCAACAAATTAGATATAGAAGGAACATACCTAAACACTGTAAATGCCGTGTATGACAAACCAATGGCTAATATCATACTGAGTGAGGAAAAGATGAAAGCTCTTCATCTAAGAACTGGAACATGACAAGGATGTCCACTTTCCCCACTCTTATTTAACATAGTGCTAGAAGTTCTATCCAGAGCAATTAGTTAAGAGGAAGAAATAAAGCGCATTCACACTGGAAAAGAATTGTCCCTATTTGCAGATTACGTGATCTTATATTTAGAAAAACCTTAAAAGTTCACCAAAAATTTCTTAGAACTGATAAGTGAATTCATAAAGTTGCAGGATACAAAATAACATACAGAAATCAGTAGCATTTCTATACACCAATAATGAGCAAGATAAAAAATAAATCAAGAAAGCAATCCCATTTACAACAGCTACAATAAAATACCTAGGAAATAAGTTAACCAAGGAGGTGAAAGATCTCTACAAGGAAAACTGTAAAACACTGATGAAAGAAGTTGAAGAGAACACAAAGAAATGGAAAGACATTCCATATTCATGGATTAGAATAATTAATATTGTGAAAATGACCATATTACTAAAAGCGATCTATAGATTCAATGCAATCCTTATCAAAATACCAACGATGTTCTTCACAGAAATAGAAAAAACAATTCTCAAATTTTTATGGAACCACAAAAAACCTCAAATACCCAAAGCAACCCTGAGCACAAAGAACAAAGCTGGAGGTGTCACACTACCTTCCTTCAAAATATACTAACCAAAACAGCATGATACTGGCACAAAAACAAATACACTGACAAAAGGAACAGAACAGAGAACCCAGAAATAAAGCCGTGTATTAACAGGCAAATGATTTTTGATAAAGGCACCAAGGGTATTCACTGAGGAAGTAGTAGCCTCTTTAATAAATGGTGATGGGAAAACTGGGTAGTCATATGCAGAAGAATGAAACTAGACTCCTATCTCTCACCAAAGACTTAAATGTAAGGCCCCCAAACTATGAAACTACTAGTAGAACACATAGGAGAGGCACTTTAGGACATCAGCCTGGGCAAAGACTTTATAAAGAGGACTTCAAAAGCACAGGCAACAGAACAAAAAATAGGCAAATGGGATTACATCAGACTAAAAAGCATCTGCACAGCAAAGGAAACAATCAGTAGAGAGAAGAGACAGCCTGCATAATTGGAGAAAATATTTGCAAACTATGCATCTCTTTTAGTCTGTTTTTGTTGCTTATAACAGAATATCTGAAGCTGGGTAATATATAAAAAAGTAAAATTTATTCTTATAGTTTCAGAAGCTGGTAAGTCCAAAGTCCAGGGAACACATCTGGTGAGGATAATTCAAGAGGGGTGGGGAAGGAACTTCTGATGACTATTTTGGTTTCTGAGAGGGCCCTTCACTTCTCTTCTTCCCTTTCTGAGTGATCAAGTCCTAAAGCCATTTAATGGGGCTTTTAGATGGTACAGAGCAGAGTTGCCACTCACATGGAGGGGAAACCTGGCATGGGCTGCTGGAGCCACAGGAGGGCATGCATGCAGGGGGAGGCCTGGCAGGACAGGCAGTGTCTAGTATAAGTGGGATAAGAGGGCTTTGATGAAGAAAGGAAGCCTGAGAAACTGTTTTTCTGAGTGTGAGCTAACAGTATAATCCAAATTCACCAAACTGAGAAGGTGTCCTGAAACTGAAGAACAAAGCAGGAAACTCCATATGGTTTACAAGGACTTTAATATTATTATTATTATTAATGGGTGAGTTACTTACAGGGATCATGTGGAGTATTGGTCTCAGTGCTGTGCAGTTGCTTTCTTTGCAGTACTGGGGTTGGCATGGGGGGAGGAGTTGAAGCTTATAAGGGACTTAGAGACAAAAGTGAAACTATGCCCAAGATAGAAAGGCTATGAAAAGGGAAGATTCACGGGCAAGTTGCAGCCTTCTGTTATTCTTTGGGTCTTTGGTGTCATTCCCCTTATCTTACACAAGCATAGCATTCTGTTCCTTTTACTTCATTAGTTACTAAGCAACCTGTGCAGGGGAAAGATTGTAACTACTGAAGCCAGAGTTCAGAAGGCTATGAGCACGGAGTGAGTTCTGACCAGCATTACTACTGTGTTGGAGCCCAATTGGGGGAAAAGGGAGACTATGTGGGGAGTTGGTCCATGATGAAGTAACAGGTCCTGAGTGGGGTGAACAGGACATCCGTTCATGGGAAGGCCCAGCACAGGTTACCAAAACAAGCAGGGTGAGGAGGACTCCCTTGTAAAGGCATGGCTCAGAACAGGTGACAAGGACCACTAAAAGGTACCATAATTCCTTGGAGAAATGGCTGATTCCAGGGCTGGGGAGGAAAAGTAGAAGATGAGCCCAGAATTTCTTGTGCCAGAAAACACAGTGCTCTAAGACTGATGAAGACATTTCAAAATGTCACTGAAGATGATTAAAGGGGTGTTCCTAATATCCAAATTTGGCACAATTTGAATAGCAAAATAAATAATAATAGTATGGCTTATAACCCATGTTGGGAAAATATAGGAAAATGGTCAGGGCCCCTCAGATGTTCAGAATCTTGCCTAGCACTTGATGTAAATATCCACGTGCACCCAGGTGTTCCTTGGTTATTATCTAATGCAATTGTGTATGGGCACCCAGGTGTCCTGGGTTATGGATGTAAGTATAAATGATGAGTGGCTCTGATATACGCTGCTGTCCCCGCTTCTCGGGACACTCCAGGAGGCTACTAGGGCGGCTGCTCCTGGCTTTGAATAAAGCCTCTTAATTTTTTACCCACGGCTCCCAGGATCTTTTCCTATTACCTAGCTCATGGACCTGTGTAAGAAGGGTTTGTGACCCAGTCTCTACAATGGGCGTGAGGGGTCTGTGAGCCCCAGCCCTAGCTTGACATACCAATACATAAAATGAGAATCCATATTAATAATAAATACATGAATCAAAGGTTTGATCAAAAATAGGTTATTAATGTTTCAAAGTGCCCCAAATATTAATGCTTTTATTAATATTTATTAATTAAAAGGAGGAAAAGGGTAACATCTTAATGAAGAAACCTGGAGGGTACCATCTTAATCAAGGATCAGAGTAACCACAGTTAGTAATGGAACAAAATCAGGTACCACCTGTTGGGAGGGCATGCAAATACATTGCTTTTGTGAAATTCCTGACACAGAGTCCTAACCTGAATCTAATCATGTGGAGACATCAGAAAAATCCAAATTCTACAGAACAACTAGCCTGTCTTCTTGAAAAGTTTCAAGATCGTGAAAGTCAGAGAAAGGCTAAGAAACTATATTGGGCTGAGAAGATTCATAGACATATCACCTGAGAGTAATGTGTGAATCTCAACCAAGTCCTTTACATCACTGGCAAATTTTGGGCAGGATCAAGGATTAGGGCATAGTAATGTATTGATGACTTGTAGCTGACTCAACCACACAAACAGTTCTCAAAAAGATGTCAGTTGCCATGAAAGGAGCCTCATGACTTGGGTGAGACACCTTGTTCTTTTTTTTTTTTTTTTTCCTTTTTGTCTTTTTCCGTGTCCGGCAACGATCGCAACCCTCAGTGTCGCCCCCATACCGGACCGGGACCAGCAACGGGATCGCAACCCTCGGTGTTGCTCCCGTGCCTCGCTCAGCCAGTGAGCGGGAACTGGTCTGTATGTAGGATCCGAACTCTCGGCGGGAGCGCCGCCGCACTTCCCAAGCGGCGCACTACAGCAGTGCGCCACTGGGCCGGCCCGAGACATCTTGTTCTTAAACAAAGAATTCATGTAAGTCCTTAAAATTGTTGATGTACCAATTAATGTACAGCTTGCTAACTCAGAGTAAGCCGACAAATAACCTTCAAGATTCCCAAAGCATCATCCTACATTGTAGACATTTTTTGCTTACATGCTGTAATCTGTAATCAATGGTTGTAACTTCTGGATTTTACCCACCAATGAAAACAGGGCAACTCTGGTATGGGGAGTCCCCCTTCCTTTTCCAAACCTTCCCATACAGTCTTTCAGCTGGTAATAGACTTTGGCGCACTTCCCAACTTTGTCAATTTGTGTTTCCTAGGTTGATCCTCAGTCTCTCAAAAGTTTCATAAAGTTATTTCTGCTTCAACAACCTTAATTTTGGTCCACAGTATCAGTGTTCATTTTCTGTTTTTCATGATGGAATTGTGGATGTGTAAGAGAATGTCCTTATTTATAGGAAACATACCCTAAAGTGTTCAGTGGTGATAGGACATCAGGCCACGACCTACTCTCCAGTTGTAAAGCTAGGTCTAATGTCGGAATCCTGTCAACGCAGCCCAATTGTAAAGCTACACAAGTATGCCAGTTATTGAGTAAGGCAAGTCATAACCAAAGCCAAAATGTTTTCATTATTTTAGGTATACTAGTTTCCATTTATATTGTCAGAGCTAAGGCTCAGACCCTCCAAACCCACTGTACATACTGGGTCACCAGACCCCTCACATGCCAGGCTGGGTCCCCAGACCCCTCACACACAGGTCCATGCTAGGTAATTGGGAAAGATTCCCGGAGCTGTTCTCAGATGACACGAGATCAGTCCTCAGCTTCCTCAGCGGCAGCAGCTTACAGGTCCGGCGGTGGAAATGGCCTTGCAGAGGGTCCCAGGGGCACTGGCAGCAGGAGCCTCCCACAGCAGTAGCGGCCTCCCCATGGCCACCCCCCTATGGGGGCATCCTGGAGGTGGGAAGTGCCATGGATCAGAGCCACTCATCCTTATACTTAAGTCCATAACCCAGGACACGTGGGTGCACTTGCACAATTACACTAGATGATAACCAAGGAACACCTGAGCGCACGTGCATATTTACATCAAATGCTCAGCAAGATTCTGAACATCTGAGGGGCCCTGACCATTTTCCTTTCTTTTCCCAACACCAATGGTTCAGGAAAAAAAAAAATGTACCGGATTTGGAACTTTCCTCTACATTTGAGATAGTTTCAAATTAATTGTTTTTTAAACAAGGCCAATCTTTATCAGTATTTTCGGTGGGAAATTTCAGTGTTTAGTTTTTAATCTGCTATTCTTTTTTCCCCCTATTTAGATATATGTAGACTCCTAGTCCTTTGAAAAACCTGTGAGGCCCCAGGGGAGCAATTACTCTCAATCTGGTGTTCATTTCGGATGGCCACATTTTCCTCAGGGCTGAGTCAGATTGCTGACCCAGTGAGTAAGAATCTCCCCCAGGACACGAGTTATAAAAGGCCATCTTCCCAGGTGCACTTTTTTTTTTTTTTAAGATTTTTATTTCTGTGTCCCAGTATATAAAGATGTCAGATATAGGCTGAGGGCATTTAGGGCCATTCCCAGGCAAAACAATGGAAGAAATGTCTCACCTCTACTATCTGTGCCTGCCCATGCAGACTCCTTCCCTGTCCCCACAACTCAGTGTTAGCGTTTGGGCACTGCCCTCCCTTCCCAGTACTGCACCTGCCTGAACTGCCCTTTTCCCTCCACCTGCCCAGTTCAGACATCCCCACCCTTCCAAACAGCCAGGCCCACAGGCTTGCCATCGACTGTCTGCATTTTGGAACTTTCTGATCTTCTTGTGAATTTAATATTAAAGTTGAGTTTAATATTAAGTGGAGTGAATATAAGCTGTACTTAAGTCTGCTCAATTGTGGAGTTGAGCTGCTTTCTACCTGGTGGAAGAGCCTGCAGGAGAAAGATTGGCAGACTTTAGGGTGTCTTAAGTGTAACGGCCGCTAGTAGCATTACTGGTGACTCCTGTCATCTCTCAAGCATTCAGGAAGGATTTACTTGACTTCATGGCCAATACTTAGGCACATTCTGAGAAGTGAAGGGATACAACAGTATTTAGGTAAAAAGAGCCCTTCAACTGAGGCTGAGGGCAAAGTTGGGTGTGGAATAGAAGGGAACGTTGGTCACAAGAGGTAAACGGACTCTTACCTGTGTCACGTTTTCTGAATTTTCTACAGTGGGTATGCATCACTTTTATAATAAAAAAATGAAAAATATATACAGGGACTGAGTAGATACATCCCAATAATGAATTGAATAGTGAGAGTTTCAGGTCATAAGGTGTCTCATAGGGAAGCCATTGTGGAAGGGCATCTGATATTCCTCTCCTTTTTCTAATTTTCCACTTTCTTTAAGTATACCAGATAAACAAGCGTTTTTCTCTTGAAAAATCAAATCAAACTTGTTCCATTTGCAATAATGGTGCCTACTGATGTCCATTTGTTTGAAAGGCTGTTTCACTTTCTCTTTCAGTTGTTGATGAAGCAATATCTTCTTTTTCGGTCTCCATACCTGTGATGGTCAATTTTACATGTTAATGTTGCTAGCCTATAGTTCCCAGCTGTTTAATTGAACATAATCTAGGTGTTGCTGTGAAGGTGTTTTGTAGATGTAAAATTCAAAATCAGTTGACTTCGAGTAAGGGGCATTATCCTAACCTGGGTGAGCCTGAATCAGTCAGTTGAAAGGCCTTAAAAGCAGAGCTGAGGCTTCCCTGGGGAAAAAGAAATTCCACCTATGAACTGGAGCTTTCCTGACAGCCTGCCCTATGGATTTCGGGCTTGCCCAGCCAGTTCCTACAGTCATGTAAGCCAATCTCTCTCCTACTGGCTCTGCTTCTCTGATTGAGCCCTGACTGATGAAACACAAGGGTTCTTATACTCCTTTTTGAAATTATGCTCCTTGGTTCCCTTCATTGAATTTTTCTCTTTCCTAGTGGTCTAATATTTGTCAAACTCCCCAAATTTTCTTTTCCCAGGCTTTATTCATTATTTTGATTGCTAACTCATAATTATCTTTTGCTGTTTAACATGTTTATTTTATTCTATTTCTTTCTTTCTTTATTCCTTAGCAATCCTTGGCTCTAGTATGTTATTTTTCTCTTTCTGTCTCTCTTTTTTACCCCCAGTTTCTGTTTTAGCTCTAGAAAGTAAGTTCCACAGGAGCAGGGAGTCTTTGGTTGGTTCATTGATGTTTGCCAAGCATCTAGAACAGTGTCTGGAATATAAAAGATGCTCATTAAATGTTTATTGAACTATGGATTCTATTTATTTGTAAATATCTCTCTTTACACCTATGTGTTGCTCATACAGTGATAATGGCATTATATAAAACATTTCTCTCTGCCTCACTTTGGGGTTTGTTGGTGGAAGGTAGCTATCGTGTGTAATGTTTCTGCCTTGAAGATCCAAACTCTCCATTGGGTGTGTAATCCCAAGATCCAGACATGGGGTCAAATATAAGGCAGCCAGATCCTGGCTGTACATCTGAGCTATTCTAAGTCAGCATTACCAATACCAAAGGTAATTTAATCTCTATTTATCTGTTGCCAGTATTTATCTTTCAGTCAGTTCCAAGATCAAAGACAGTTGAAGAGGTATGCTTAATTATATCCCCCAAATTCTGCAGCATGCACTTATGGGACAAATCTATTTTTGGTCTTTTAAGAGAAAACATGCTTCTTTCTTTTTGAAAGGAACCTATTCTTTTTCCAATGCTGTGGATTGAATGTACTCCCCAAATTCATTGAAACTTGACCCCCACCATAACAGTGTTAAAAGGATAGAAATCCAATTATGGAATTTGGAAGGTAGGGCCTTTAAGAGGTGCTTAGATTGTGAGGACTGTGCCCTTGTGAATGGATTAATCTGTTGATGAAGTAATGGCATGGTCTGATGGCTTTATAAGGAGAGCAGCTGAGCAGGTTAGCTCTCTTGCTGAGCTGATTCTCACCAAGTGACACCCTACATTGCTGTAGAGAGTTACCACCAAGAAGATCCTCACCAGATATGCCCCCTGGTCCATGGACTTCCCAGCCTCTGAAACTGTAAGAAATAAATTTCATTTCTTTATAAATTATCCAATTTCAGGCATTTCTGTTATAAGAAACAGAAACAGACTAATAAACCCTACTTGAAAATTTTTGTTATAGTGGAACTGATAATTATATAGTATTCAGTCTTTCTTTTTTCAAAGATGGGTGTGCGTTGCAAGCCAGAGCTCTTTCTAGGATTTTTCTGAATTAGGAGTAAGGAAAATGAGCCTGTTCTTCTCTGGTGTCATTCTGATATTTTATATTTTACCTCTTTTTCATAAAAGTTAAAAATAGTAATGTGTCCATCTTTCTGCAAAATTAGTTATGAAGTTTGAAAAGTCCTTTGAAGGAAATTGCACAGGGAATTGACCAAGCAATCCATTGGTGCTATACTGGCACCAGAAATGAAAAGCAATTGGTTCAAGAAGGCCTCAAAGCATATTCTTAGTATTCTTCAGTAATTCTAAAGGTAGATGAGCTGGGGCGGGGGGAAATTATGGGGTGAACCAGGGTGGGGGTTTCTAGCTAAATTTAACTTTTGAGTGGTTCAGGTGATAGATAGTAAGATGTCCTTCAGCCTGGAGTATTAAAAAAGGATTCATACAGTAGAATTAATTGAACAATACAAGTCACTGCTTCCTGTGTTCCAAACTCCTATTTCTTTGTCTGCTTTCTCAGGTAAATCATCTTTGGTTACTATCCTTGGAAGCCTCCCTTGAATTTTCAACCTGGTTCTGACATTGGACATCTCCTTACCGTCTCTCCTCTTGGTTCATAAGCTGAATCTAGTTCCCACTCAATGTGTCTTTAATATCAACTCTTCCAAGACATAAGCCTTGTGGAGTACAATAATATCCAAGTTCTTTTACTAGAAATAATGTTACTTAGTTTCTTTAGTAGTTAAAGTCTTTAAAATTGTTCTCTAGTAATAATAGGAATGTATTTTTGCTTGGGAGAACATAAAGACTTATAGTCTTTTGAAATATGGGTCTTGTCTTACTTTCATTCAACACAGTATTTATCATTTTTGGTCATTAGAACATAATGTTCATCTCAAAGAAAGTCAATACTTTTAAATGCCTGTGAACATGAAGTGCTATTAGATTCTAAAACTGATTCGAGCAGACAATAGAGTGACTAAGCAAAGTGAGTTTGCATCTTATTTGAAAACCTCCCACTTGTAGAAATTTGTGATTTTTGAGCCAAGCTGAAAAGGCTTATTAATCTCTCTGGTAATCAGATAATTATAGCAAAGAGTACCTTAGTTAGCAGAGGAATATTTGAAGTCAAGTGCAGGGCAAAAATCAAAGGAAATAAAAACAAAACATTAAAACCTGAAAGGCAGATGTAATAGAATTCTTTTTGCTAAGAAGAAGAAACATAAAAGTACTGCTCTCCCAGGGTCCCTGCTGCCCCTTCTGTTCTTTTGACACTGATGTACTTTTCACCAAATACATTGTCAAGGCAACATCGTTCCTCATTTGTGGAATGTCTGTTTCATGCCAGGCCCTGGGGTAGGCATCTGCTGAATACACACACGAGTAAAACACAGTTTCTTCTGAAGGGGAGCTCATGGTTCCCCGAAGGAGGCAGACATGTCCATATATAAGGTGTGTTTGACAGATGTGTACGTATGTCTGACTCCACCTCGAGGAAAGGGCCAGCCAGGTGGTCTCACACTGTGGAGAGATTTGGGCCTGTGTGGAGCAAGGCGATTCCCTGGTGCTGCTGAGAGTGGACCTGGAGAAAGGCTAAGGGCTGAGTGAGATAGTTGCAACCAGAAGGTGAGAGCAGATCTCAACATAGGAGGAAGAATCAGAGGCCAGTGCTGGGGGCACTAGAGCACAGCGGGGAGTCAGCAGCATGTCAGGAAAAAGGCAGAAATCTGTAAAAGTGGCCATGGTGAAGCCTTGGATAGCAGAGGTTTTCTATTTTTTCTTTTATTTAAAAAAGTTTACTTTTTAATTGAATTATAACATTCACAGAGAGAAATACACAAATCATAAAATATACTTCAATGAGTTACCAAAGAGTACCCATACCTGTGTAACTACTAGCCTGGTCAAAACATAGAGCATTACCAGCACTTCAGAAGCAGCCCCGCCCCGTCCCCAGCCACCGCTGGCCTGCCATCGTAACCCCGCGGAGCTCCTCTCAGCCATCACCCACTTCCTCGCTCCCATTTCCATTATTCCTACTGTCCCCATATTTGCCTGTTTTTGAAATTCACTTCTTCACATTGCCGAACGTGCGTATAAAAATATCAAAATGTTTTTTATCCATTCTCCTATTACCATTTGGGTAATTTCCAGATTTTGGCTATCATGAATAGGACAGCTGTCAATTCTTGTACACATCTTTTGGTAAACATACAGATACTTTATAGGTTGAGTAAATGCCTAGGAGTGGAATTTCAGGGTCATAGGATATGCGCATGATTAATTTTTTAGATAATGCTAAAAGTTTCCTTAAATGATTGTAGTAATTTATACTTCCATCAGCAGTACGTAAAGTTTCAGTTGCTCTACGGCCTCAGCAACCATTTTCTCTTGTTTGTTTGAGCCATGTCGGCAGGTTCTAGTATATCTAGTGATAACTCACTTTTTAATTTTTTTTTCCTTTTTGTCTTTTTTCGTGACTGGCAACGGATCGCAACCCTCAGTGTCTCGCCCGTACCGGACCGGGACCGGCAACGGGATCGCAACCCTTGGTGTTGCGCCCGCACCTCGCTCAGCCAGTGAGCGGCCGGTCTGTATGTGGGATCCGAACCCTTGGCGGGAGCGCCACCGTGCTCCCAAGCAGTGCACTGTAGCAGTGCGCCACCGGGCTGGCCCAGTGATAACTCACTTTTGTTTCAAATTATATTTCCCCGATGAGCACATTTGGCCACTTATGTATCCTTTTTTTATGAAATTCCATTCGAGCCTTTGCTTCCTGCCCACCTTTTTAAAAATTGGGCTGTCTTTTTTTTTTTTTATATAATTAATTTGTGTTTAAAAATATATTCTAGATTTGAGTCTTTTGGTCCTTTGTTGGGTATATACATTTCAAATATTTTCTCCTGTGATCTGGGTTGCCTTACATTCTCTTAATTATTCCTTTCTTGAAAAGAAGTTTTTAATTTTAGTACACTAAAAATTTTTTACTTTCCTCCTTAAATTAGCACTTTTTGTGTCCTATTTGAGGAATCATTGCCTGAACTTAGGTCATGAAGATATTCTCTGATATTTTTGCCTAAAATTTTATTGTTGTTACTGTTCACATTCAGATGTGGATCCCATCTGAAAATAGATATCAAATTAATTTTTTCATATGTGTATTTAATTAACCCAGCACAGTTTATTGAAACTATCAACCTTTCTTCCTCTATGTTGGGAAGTCACCTGTATCATAACGTGGGGAGTTGCATATGAGTGGTTCTATTTCTGGGTTCTCTATGCCATTCCTTAAGTTGGTTTGTCTGTCCTTGTACAAGTTTCACACTGTTATTGTTCTATGCCTTTTTAATAGGTTTTAATGTCTGGTAGTATAAATTGTCCAACTTTGTTGTTTAAAATTGCCTTGTCTATTCTTGGCCCATTGCATCAACGTGTATCGTTTAGAGTCAAATTATCAGTTTTAATAAATAAAATCCTACTGGGTTTTGACTGAATCTATTAGTTATGTATTGTTGCCTAACAAATTACAAATTACCTCAAAACTTAGTGGTTTTAAACAACATTTAGTATCTCACAGTTTCTGCAGGTCATGAATTTGGGCATGCCTCAGCTGCATCCTTTCGTACTTTTGTTTAATGTCTCTTGTGGACTTCAATGAAGGTAACAGCTGGGGGTGTAATCATTTGAAGGCTTGACTGGGTAGCAATATTTTTCCAATCTTGCTCATGTGGTTTTTGGCAGGATTCAGTTTCCCACTGATTGCTGGCCACAGGCTGCCCTCACTTCCTTGCCATGTCGGCCTCTCCAAGATGGCAGCTTGATGTATCAAATCATGCCAGCTGGAAAGGGAATAGAGAGAGAATATCAGCAAGATGTAAGTCACTGTCTTCAATAACCATACTGTAAGTGACTTCTATCACTCTTGCCATATTATATTAATTAGACAAGTCACTAGGTCCAACACACAATCAAGGGTAAGATATTAAACAAGAGTGGCAGTAGTAGGAGTTGGGGGTCATGAGAACATTTTTGCTTATTGTAAGCATTTTTTTTATGTATTCTAGGTACTAGATCCTCATCAGATACATGAATTGTAAATAATTTATTCCCCTCTGTGCATTGTATTTTCATTCTTTTTACTGTGCTTTTATGTACAAAAATTTTTAGCATTAATGAGGTCCCATTTATCTAGTTTTTATTTTGTTGCTTGTGCTTTTGATGTCACTCACATGTAAGAATCCATTACCAAATCCAAGGTCATGGTAAATTTACCCCTACATTTTCTTCTAAGAGTTTTATAGTATTAACTCTTATGTTTATTTCAAAGATCCATTTTGAGGTTTTTTTTTTTTTTTTATGCAGTGTGAGATAGGGATTCAAATGTACCCTTTTTTTTCCTTTTTGTCTTTTTTACTGACCGGTAACGGGATCGCAACCCTTGGTGTCGCGCCCGTACCGGGGACCAGCAACGGATCGCAACCCTCGGTGTTGCGCCGCACCACGCTCAGCCAGTGAGTGGAAACCAGTCTCCACATGGGATCTGAACCCTTGGCTGGAGCGCTGCCGTGCTCCCAAGTGGCGCACTCTCCAGTGCGCCACTGGGCCGGCCCCAAATGTACCCTTTTTTCATATGGATATCCAGTTGACCCAGCACCATTTGTTGAAGAGACTTCTCTTTCCCTACTAAATGGTCTTGGCATCCTT
Source organism: Galeopterus variegatus (assembly GCF_000696425.1). NCBI lineage: Eukaryota > Metazoa > Chordata > Mammalia > Dermoptera > Cynocephalidae > Galeopterus > Galeopterus variegatus. The sequence continues at coordinate 1,194,679 of NW_007726119.1, read as the reverse complement.
GCTGAAAATAAATTGGAAAATAAAAAAACAGTTGGAAAATCAATTGGAAAATTGAAAATGGTTGTACGGATTTGTTCCTGGATTCTTAATTCTATTTCATTTGTCTATATGTCTATCGTTATGCTGGTATCACACTGATTTATGTACTGCAGCTTTATACTATTTTGAAATTGCAAAGGGTGGGCCCTCTAAGTTTTTTTTCTCTTTCAGAATCGTTTTGGTTATTTGAAACCCCTTGCAATTCCATATAAATTTGAGAATCCAATTTTCCATTTGTGCAGGAGGCCATTGGATTGATTGGCATTTGGGTAGATCTCTAGGTGAATGTGTAGATTGCTTTGTGTAGTTTGACTTCTTAACAATATTAAGTCTTTGAATTCATGAATATTGGATATTGGATGTCTTTCCATTTATTTAGCTCTTCTTTAATTTTTTTCAGGAATGTTTTGTAGTTTTCAATGTACAAGTCTTTTACCTTCTTAGTTAAATTTATACCTAGGTATTTTACTCCTTTGGATGTCATTGTAAATGGAATTGTTTCCTTAATATCCTTTTGGAATGTCCATTGCTCGTGATTCTTTTGCCTTTTGAGTCTCTCAAGAGCTCTGCTCAATTTGAGCCTCTCATCTACAATATCTAGAATTATCAGATGCCTCTGAAGGAAAATGGCCCAAATGCTGGGCTTAGCACCTTAGACTTTCCTTATCTCCTAGATATTGGCCCCACAATTATACAAGTATTTGATTTAAAAAAAAAAAAGAAATATGTTGTTAAGTAGGATGTAGGCCCTGTCGTGTTTGGTTTGGTCAACTAGAATTCAAAGCTCAAGGTCAGACAGAAATAATGCAAGTTAGAGCATAATAAGTGAGAAAGATAAAGCAGATATACTTGCAACCATCCTGACTCTGCCACTCTCTGTTGTCTTAGATGGGTTGTTTAAACCCTCCAAGTGTCAGATTTGTTATCTGAATAAAAATAATTGTAGCTATCTCATAGAATAGTTTTGTAGTTTGATGAAGATAAAGTGAATAAATCTCTTATAAATGCTAACTATCATTCTTTACTGCCACATTAGAGACAGAAAGTAGTGTGAGGACTGGCTAATCTTGAGCAGAGTCAGTTGATCCAATCTGGTATATAGCCTTTATTGTTTTGTAATTCTGCCTATCCTGAAGAATTTAGCATTCACCAAATTGACCTAACAAGAATTTTTTAAAAATTGAAAAATGATAATGTTTAATTAAAAATATTAAACTTGATAGCATTCTAAAATAATTTCTAAATGGAACATTTTTCCTTCAAATAAAGCTGAATGTAAACAAGCCTTAATTTAACCAATATACTGGGGTTAGTGTCAAATTGGAGATATCCATTATATACTCATATCCAAATGCTCTATCAGCAGAAACAAATAGTTTTTTAAAATGAGAGGAAAACATTAAAGAAAAACATTAGCAGTTGGTAATATAAATGTGGGTTTATGTTTCAATTGTGATTACAATTTTTGAACTGTTCTGCAGATATGGTGTACATTGGTACATTAGAAATTAAGAATTAAAGCGCTGACCAATTTTCTCAGTTGGTTAGAGCATGGTGTTATAACACCAAGGTCAAGGGTTCAGATCCCTGGACTGGTGAGCCACCAAAGGAAAAAAAGAAAAAGAAAGAAAAAAAGAAATTAAGAAATAAATAGGTAAACTAGAATCCAACCCTTAAACATTAAATATAGAGATACCTTTAAGAACCTTATTAAACAGCATTTATAAAATTCAAAATTCAGAAAGTGATAGTGTATTTATATTCTTGCGTCTATGGATTTTCCCTGTCACCCAACTTTGCCAGTTGTAAAAGAAAAGTCTGTCACATCATATGGGGACAGAGTAGATGGATTTGTTTATATCTATCATTACTGGTAAAAAACAATCTTTGCCCTGTCTTAATGGTGACTTATTGTCTCTGTTTTCTTATATGAAGGATAATGCTTCATTTTTTCATTAGTTCAGCTACAAACCTTATGAACAACCATTGATATGATTAAGTGACTTACTAACAATCTGGGCCAACAAAATAATGAGCACATATGTCAGCCTCTGAATATTTGTTGTTCAAAAGTCTGATGTAACTACAGTGAAAAAGTTAAGCAAGTAAGTCATTAAAAATGCTTTCTTTTGATTTTATGGTTGAAGTTTTAAAAATATTTAAAAATGATAAGGCAGCATTTCCCAAGTGTATTCGAGATTTTGATTGTTGTTATCAGAAAATAAAATGTGCTTAAATAAGCTTCAGAAACTTTGAGAGTTCAACCAAGGTAATGTGATTTCTTTAGTACGTTACAAAATCTGTAATGCGATAACACCCTTTGTGAATCTCCAGGAAAGTGGGTATGGGGTGGAATTTATTAAGTATCAGTTCCCAGAATCACAAAGGGTATTTCTCAGCCTCTTTTCTGTTGGACACTAAGTAAGATTCCTATAAGGTTTGTCTTTCAGTACTGGAATTTAAGAAAAATTTAAATTAGTAATAATCCACAAATGGATCCACTTCAAAAATTTTGTCCTTCATGTTCTAAAAAAAAATCTTATATAGATATTTTAATTTGATTTGCTTTTATCTGTTACAGTTGTTTCAATTTGGTATCAATATACAATGATAGGATATGTTGAAATGGCTTTTTAGTGAGTGAGTATATTAATTATGACTTTTTTGATAGCAAATAACAAAAATCAATTTAAGCTATATTAAAGAAAAAAAGAGGGATTTATTACAATGATTCAAAGTTATCACTTAGACCTGTGGACAAGCATACAGCTTAACCATATTTTATTTAACCCAATATATCCAAAATATTATCATTTTAATATTTTTAATCAGCATAGAAATATTAATAAGACATTTTATATTCTTTTGTATTTGTACTATGTCTTTTAAATATAGTATGTATTTTTATACTTATAGTACATTTTAATCAGAACTAGTCACATTTCAAATGCTCAAAAACCTTATGTGGCCAGTGGCTACTCTACTGTACAGTGTGAATCCAGAGCAAAGAATGACAAAAATTTAGGAAACAAAAATTTCAGAGAAATATTCTTTGGTGAAAAAATATAACTAAAAAGAACAATGCATTTGATTTGAAAGTAAAAATCTGGGGCCGGCCGGGTGGCGCACTGCTATAGTGCACCGCTTGGGAAGTGCGGCGGCGCTCCCGCCGAGGGTTCGGATCCCACATACAGACCGGTTCCCGCTCGCTGGCTGAGCGAGGCGCGGGAGCAACACCGAGGGCTGCGATCCCGTTGCCGGTCCCGGTCCAGTACGGGGGCGACACTGAGGGTTGTGATCCGTTGCCGGACACAGAAAAAGGAAAAAAAAAAATCTAAAAAAAATCTGTGTTTTCAAATAACATATAAATCATCAAGGACATTTTAATGGAAATTAGAACACATTTACTATGCATAAAAACTAGTGTGATGCAATTAAAAACATTCTTAATAGGACACTTATATCCCTAAATTCTTGTATACCTAAGAAAAAAGGATGAGAATTAATAAGGTCTGGCATAAGAAATAAAAAAGGGCCACCACCGGACTCCATCCCCAGCCCAGCCAAGTGTGCACTGACCAGAGAGGCACCCCGCTGGAGACGCCTGAGTCCCGTGGAGACCACACGCCCCATTGTGTCAGCATGCGACCTGGCAGAAAGGCCTCACCACTGCTGGACCCCATCCCCAGCCTGGCTGAGTGCGTGCTGACCAGAGAGGCGCCTCCCCAGAGATGCCCAAGACCTGAGGCGACCATGTACCTGAGGCACCAGTGGGCAACTGAGCAAACACTGAGGCAGCTGTGCCAAATTGGCAGCCCCGGCAGGGTCCTAGCCAGACAATAGTGTTGAAGCAGTGGACTGTGAAATCCCTCACCACAATGACTAAACATCAAAGGAAAGATACCAGAAATACAAAAAATCAAGAAAGTACACCACCAAAGGGTAGTAACTCTCAAGCTCTAGATCCTATAGAAAAGAAGCCCTTGAAATATCTGACAAGAAATTTCGAGTTATAATTCCAAGGAAACTAAATGAGATACAAAAACACACAGCTAGACAACACAACGAAATGAGGAAAAGTATACAGGATCTGAAAGAAGAAATGTACAAGGAAGTCAATGCCCTGAAAAAGAATGTAGTAGAGCTTGCCAAGCTGAAGAATTCATTCAATGAAATAAAAAACACAACAGAGAGTTTAACCAGCAGGCTTGCAGAAGCAGAAGAGAGAACTATTGACCTCAAAGATGGGCTGTTTGAAATAACACAGGCAGACAAAAAAAAAAAAAAGGGCTGGCCCGGTGGCACACTCGGTTGAGTGCGGTGCTTGGGAGTGTGGCGGTGCTCCTGCCAAGGGTTTGGATCCCATATAGAGACTGGTCCGCTCACTGGCTGAGCGCGGTGCGGGCGCGACACCGAGGGTTGCGATCCCGTTGCTGGTCGCGGTACGGGCGCGACACCGAGGGTTGCGATCCCATTACCGGTCACGAAGAAAGACAAAAAGGAAAAAAAAAAAGAAAAGAAAAGAAAAAAGAATTAAAAACATTGAAGAAAATCTAAGAGAGATATCAGACAACCTTAAGCGCTCAATATCCAAATCATGGGTATTCCAGAAGGAGAGGAAAAAGGATATTGCATTGAAAACTTATTCAACAAAATAGTGGCAGAAAACTTTCCAGGTAAGGGGAAGGCACAGTTCTTCAGATTCAGGAAGCTGAAAGATCCCCAAATGTATTCAACCCAAAAAGGTCTTCTCCAAGACATGTTATAGTTAAACTGGCAAAGTCAAAGACAAAGAGAGAATCTTAAAAGCTGCAAGAGAGAAGCATCAAATCACCTATAAGGGAGCCCCAATCAGACTAACATCAGATTTTTCATCGCAAATCCTAAAAGCCAGAAAGGAATGGGATGATATATTCAAAATACTAAAAGACAGAGATTGCCAGCCAAGAATACTCTACCCCACAAGGCTATCCTTCTGAAATGAAGGTCAAATAGTATATTTCTCAGACAGACAAAAACTGCGGGAGTTTACTACCACACGACCATCCTTACAAGAAATTCTCAAGGGAGTATTGGGTTTGGTACCTGAAAAGTAATTACCACTGCCATAAAAACTCAAGAAAAATCAAAGCCCATCAGTAAAATAAAAATGCTGACAACGAAGAGAGAAAAAAAATGTTTATCTACAACCCAAGAAACCAACAAATACAGAAGACAAACAGTAAATCAGAAAGAAAGGAACAAAAGACACTTAAGACATCCAAACAAAAATCAATAAAATGCCAGGAATAAATCAACACTTTTCAATAACAACTCAATGTAAAAGGATCAAATCTCCAATCAAAAGACACTGACTGGCTGACTGGATTAAAAAGGAGGACCTAACTATATGCTGCCTTCAAGAGGCCCACCTCACCCATAAAGACTCACATGGACTAAGAGTGAAAGGATGGAAAAAGACTTACCATGCAAACAGAAATGAAAAATGAGCTGGAGTAGCTATTCTTACATCTGATAAAATAGGCTTTAAACTAAAAACCATAAAAAGAGATAATGACAGCCACTACATAATGATACAAGAATTAATCCATTAATAAGACATAACAATCATAAATAAATATATACACACCCAATGTCAGAGCAGCCAGATTTATAAAGCAAACTCTATTAGACCTAAAGATTGAAATAGACACTAATACCATAATAGAAGGGACCTGAACACCCCACTGTCAATATTGGACAGATCATCTAGGCAAAGAATCAGCAGAGAAACACAAGAACTAAACAACACTCTAGACAAATTGGAGTTGGCAGATATCTACAGAACATTCCATCCAACAACCTCAGAATATTCATTCTTCTCGTCAGCACATGGATCATTCTCCAGGATAGATCACATGTTAGGTCACAAATCAAGTCTCAACAAATTCAAAAAAATTGGTATTATCCATGTATTTTTTTCAGACAACAATGGGTTAAAATTACAAATCAATAATAAATGAAATTCTGGAAACTATACAAATACATGGAAGTTAAACAGCATTCTACTTAATGACATATGGGTCCAAGAAGAAATCTAACAGGAAATCAAAAAATTTATTGAAACTAATGAAAACAATGATACATCAAACCAAAACCTGTGGGATACTGCTAAAGCAGTACTAAGGGGGGAATTTGTTGCATTAAATGCTTACCTCAGAAGAATGGAAAGATGGCAAGTGAACAACCTAATACTTCACCTTAAAGAACAAGAAAAAACAAGAACAATCCAAATCCAAAGTTAGCAGATAGAAAGAAATCATTAAGATCAGAGCAGAACTTAATAAAATTGAAACCCCCCAAATGATACAAACGATCAATGAATCAAAAAGTTGTTTTTTTAAAAAGATAAATAAAATTGACAAACTATTAGCACGGCTAAGTAAAAATGAAGAGAGAAAATCCAAATAACAAAAATTAGAAGTGAAAAGGTAATATTACAACTGATATCTCTGAAATACAAGAATCATTAGAGGCTACTATAAATAACTATATGCCAACAAATTTGAAAATCTGGAGGAAATGGACGAATTTCTGCACACACACAAACTACCAAAACTGAGCCAAGAAGATGTAGAAAATCTGAACAGAACAATAACAGTAAAAGAGATTGAAGCTGTTATCAGAAGGCCCCCAACAAAGAAAAACCCAGGACCAGATGGATTCACAGCAGAATTCTAACAATCATTCAAAGAGGAATTGACACCAATTCTCTACAAACTATTCCAAAAGATTGAAACAAAGACAATTCTCCCAAACTCATTCTATGAAGCAAACCTCACCCTGATACCAAAACCAGGTAAAGATACAACACAAAAAGAAAATTACAGGCCAATATCCTTGATAAATATAGATGCAAAAATCCTCAATAAAATACTAGCTAACAGAATACAGCAACACATACACAAAATTATACACCATGATCAAGTGGGATTCATCCAAGGGATGCAAGGTTGTTTCAACATATGCAAATCAAAAAATGTGATACACCATATCAATAAAATCAAACACAAGGACCATATGATCATCTCTGTAGATGCCAAAAATGCATTTGATAAAATTCAACACTTGTTCATGATAAAGACTCTCTACAAGTTAGGTACAGATGGAAATTATCTCAACATAATTAAAGCCATATATGATAAACCCACTGCCAATATCATCCTGAATGGGGAAAAGATGAAAGCTTTTCCTTTAAGAACAGAAACCGGACAAGGATGCCCACTCTCACCACTCCTATTCAACACAGTGTTGGAAGTACTAGCCAGAGCAATCAGAGAAGAGAAGGAAATAAAGGGCATCCAGATTCGCAAAGATGAATTCAAACCTTCCCTGTTTGCAAATGACATGATCCTATATATCAAACAGCCTAAATCCTCTTCAAAAACACTCTTGGAGTTGATAAATGATTTCAGCAAAGTAGCAGGATACAAATTCAACACACAAAAATCAGTAGCATTTCTATTATCCAATAGTGAACATGCAGAAAGAGAAATCAAGCAAGCTTGCTCATCTACAATAGCCACCAAAAAAATAAAATACTTAGGAAAAGAGTTAACCAAGGATGTGAAAAATCTCTATAATGAGAACTATGAACCACTGCTGAGAGAAATTAAAGAGGACATGAGAAGATGGAAAGATATCCCATGCTCTTGGATTGGAAGAATCAACATTGTGAAAATGTCCATACTACACAAGGTGATATGCAAATTAAATGCAATCCCTATCAAAATTTCAATGACATTTTTCTCAGAAATGGAAAAAACTATCCAGATATTTATATGGAATAACAAAAGACCACTCATAGCCGAAGCAATTCTGAGCAACAAAAATAAAGCTGGAGGCATAACACTACCTGACTTTAAACTATTCTACAAAGCTATAATAGCCAAAACAGCATGGTACTGGCATAAAAACAGACACACTAATCAATGGAATAGAATAGAGAATCCAAAGATCAACCCTCACACCTACAGCCATCTGATCTTTGACAAAGGAACCAAGCCTATACACTGGGGAAGAGCCTGCCTCTTCAGTAAATAGTGCTGGGATAACTGGATATGCATATGCAGAAGAATGAAACTAGACCAATACCTCTCATCATATACTAAAATCAACTCAAAATGGATTAAAGAATTAAATATACACCCTGAAACAATAAAACTTCTTAAAGAAAACTTTGGAGAAATACTTCAGGAAGTAGGACTGGACACAGACTTCATGAATACAACCCCAAAGATGGGAAACCACAGGAAAAATAAAGGAATGGGATCATATCAAACTAAAAAGATTTTGCACAGCAAAAGAAACAATTAACAGAGTTAAAAGACAACCAACAGATTGGGAGAAAATATTTGCAAAATATACATCTGACAAAGGATTAATATCCAGAATATCCAAGGAATGAAACAATTTTACAACAAAAAAACAAGTAACCCAATTAAAAAATGGGCAAAAGAGCTAAATAGACATTTCTCAAAGGAAGATATATGAATGGCTAATAGACACATGAAAAAATGCTCAACCTCACTCAGCATTTGGGAAATGCAAATCAAAACCACACTGAGATACCATCTCACCCCAGTTAGGATGACTAATATCCAATAGACTGTGAACGTTAAATGCTGGCGAGGTTGTGGAGAAAAAGGAACTCTCCCTATAAAAAAGAATGAAATACTGCCATTTGCAACGACATGGATGGACCTAGAGAGAATTGTAATAAGTGAAACGAGTCAGGCACAGAAAGAGAAATATCACAGGTTCTTAGTTATTTGTGGGAGCTAATAAATAAATAAATACACAAATAAACGGGGCATGGGAGGGAAGAAGACACAACAATTACAATTCCTTGAAGTTGATACGACAAATGAACAGATATGAGGTTGTCGGGAGGAGGGGGGAGACGGAACAGGGAGGGAGGTTTCGGTAATGGGCCACAATAGTCAACCACATTGTATATTGACAAAATAAAATAAAATAAAATAAAAAGAAGAGCCCGTGTGATGGGTTTTATAAAAAAAAATTGCAGTGCGTACATGGGATGGAATAGTGCGTGACCATTGAAGACAGTGCAGGTACAGCTGTGTGTAGATAGGTGAAGATGTACTTTGGTATATTAAGTGAGAAAAAAAGTTTGATTCTACACATGCACAAGAAGATTATGGTCTTAGGTTAGCCAGAAATATGTACAAAAGAGCTATAATTATTGCCCAATTATTTCTGGACATTTGTACTATAAGTGAAATTTCCTTTTCCTTTTTTGTATTTGTGATTTGTACAATGAACTTGTATAAAGGTTCTAGTAAAACATTACTATTAACAAAATAATCCTTGGGAAGAGTAGGAATATGAATCTTGCACAGATCAAAATAATTTCCCATTTTCTATAAATTTTTTTCTATGGATTAGTGTGTTCTGCCAATTTTCAGCCACATCAGAAGTAAAGGGAATTTTTTTATCCGTGCATGTAGATTTTATTATGTATACATTTTGTTATACACATATATTTCTATTATGTACAGATGTATCACGTATAAGCAGACAACTATAGGTTAATCATTTTAATTGTATTATTACGGAAATAAAAAGCAAATATATGTGATTGTCAGTGTTGCAAAAGTATTGCTTAACTTTATAAATTTTTCTTTAAAAATATTGAACTCCTCAATTCTATTTATCTATTCTTTCAATCCACTTATTGGTCATACATAACGTAAATACCTATTATGTAGCAGACACATTCTGTTATCTCTCAGAACCCTTTTATCCTTAAAAACTTCCTGTTTCCCTGCCAGTCTGAGCAAGTTGACAGGTTTAAATTTGAAGTATGAGACTTAATATTGATGAAAGATTTTCTTCCATCCTTTTAAATAGAAGCAATTGTGAAGGTAGGAAATGTACAATAGAACATTTCACTGCCCTTTTGAAAACTTATGCCAGTGTTAAATGCTAATATCAGTCATTGGAAATATCTGATTTGCATTAAATTCTGTAAATCTAAATATTGTAAAAAAAGAAAGAAAAGAAAAAACGAGCAACCGAAGTTCAAAGAGTCCTGGGAGTCACCTTAGCATTCTATTTCCTTGTCTTTCTCAAGTGAATTTGTCACTTAATATTGTTGATTCTGCTTTTTAATCATCTCTAAAGTCAGTCTTCCTTCTTTATTTCCCATGTCCTTGTGTAGATTCAGCCTTCCTCATTTTGTCCTCATTCCACTGGCTTCTTAACAGTATTTTCTATCACCTGAATACTATGTCCCTTTAAACCATTCTCCATGTCACCAGAGGATCTTTCTAGATCGTAAATATCATCATTTCACACACCTGTTTAGAATGTTTCAGTGACTCTGGGGCTGCGCAGCTAAATCCATTCCCTTTGGAGGGCAGATCCCTGATTGTGTTCGAGTGCAAATCCTTCCATTGGAAAGCGTTCCTCCCCTGGCTCTGTGGCTTGTATCATGATTGGTCTAATCATCATGGCCTAATCATCATCTTTCTCCTGTCCAGGGATTCATTTATTCATGGGCATGTGACAAATTCTGGACAAATACTCTTAAGGGGAGTATTAGGACTCTGGGAAGTACTTGGCTCTAATAGATAGAGATACTTGGGAGGAAATGATTTTTCTTCTTCAATGGACTGATTATTTCTGCGTGTGATTCAGACACTGCCACCCTATTTGCATCATCAAAGAACATGCTGACATGTTGAGTATGGCAGGCTGAAAAGAGAGAAGGGTCTTGGGTCTTTCACGACATCATGGTGGCACTGGATTAAGCAACTCTGGAATTGCTCTATTTCTGAATAACTTACTATGTTTAAATGACTCTCAGTTACAGCTTCTGCTACTGGAAGCTGAAAGCATTCCAACCATCCGTACTCTCCACTGCTTACAGGCTAAAATAGGCATTTCTTATAATTGTATATGAAGACTGAAATAGCCCTGTCTCTTTGGCCTCATTTCAGCCTACTTTCCCCTTTCTGTTCCCTCCACCCCTCCATCTACATGCTTCGTTCTCTCTGTAAGGTTCAAGGTTTTCTAAATATGCTCTACGTTTTCATTCTTACATACTGCTTTCTCTGCCAGAGTGTCCTTATACCCACCCCCTTTTTATTGTGATAAGAACACTTAACATAAAATCTATACTCTTAACAGATTTTTAAGTGCACAATGTAGCATGTTAATTATACATAATGTTATATGTCAGATCCCTAGAACTTATCTTGTATAATTGAAACTTTATACCTACAGAAAATGACTTCTCATTTCCCCCTCTCCCCAGACCCAGGCAGCCACTATTCTACTCTCTGTTTCTATAGGTCTGACTATTTTAAATGCCTTGTATAAGTGGAACCATGCAGCATTTGTCTTTCTGTGACTGGCTTATTTAACTAAGCATCATGTCCTCAGGGTTCATTCATATTGTCATATATCTCATGATTTCCTTCTTTTCTAAGGCTAATATTCCATTGTATGTATATATCACATTTTCTTTATTCAGTCATCTGTTGAAAGACATTTAGGTTATTTCCACATCTTGGCTATTCAAATAGTGCTACAACGAACATGGGAGTGCTAATAACTCTTTGAGATCCCAATTTCAATTCTTTTGCATAAGTACCCCAAAGTGGGATTGCTGGATCATACAATAGTTCTACTTGCAATTTCTTGACTGCACCACTGACAGTTTGCAAGGGTTCTCTTTTCTCTACATTCTCACCAACAGATGTTGTCTTCTGTTTTTTTGACAATAGCTGTCTTAACAGGTGTAATAAAGGAAAAAAAAATCACATGATCATCTCAATAGATGCAGAAAAGTATTTGATAAAATTCAGCACCCTAGAAATAGAGGGAACTGCCTCAAAATAATAAAGATCATATATGAAAAGCCCAAAGCTAACATCATCCTTGATGGAGAAAACCTAAAAGGTTTTTGTCTAAGATTAAAAACAGGCAAGAATGAACACTCTTACCACTTCTGTTTAACATAGTACTGGAAGTGCTAGCAGTACTAGCCAGAGCAATTAGCCACCCCCTCATCTCCCCACAAAAAAGAAAAAGACATACAAATTGGAAAGGAAGAGGTAAAATTGTCCCAGTTTGCAGGTGACATAATCTTACATGTAGAAAACCCTAAACACTCCATGAAAACCTACTAGGACTAATAAAGGAATTCAATAAAGTTGTAGGATACTCAATCAACATATCAGTTGCATTTCTTCTATATACTAACAATGAACTATCTGAAAAGGAAATTAGAATCCTGTTTACAGTAGTATTAAAAGAATAAATTACTTAGGAATAAACTTAACTAAAGAAGTGAAAGAGTTACACACTCAATCTACAAAATATTGATCAAAAAAATTAAAGAAGCTACCAATAAGTGGAAAGACATTTCCTAACTTTATGATCTGAAGAAATATGTAAAAAGCAATCATCAGTATGCAGGCTTCTTCCTGTATTTTCTGAGTACTCTTTATTCTATTACCACCCTAGATTAAACTCACATAAATTATATGCCTTAGAATAAGTTATACCCCCAACTTTCTTGCTTTCTATCTAGGTATTTTTTCCCCTTAAATCTGGGATGTTTATTTCCCTAATTCTAGACACACATCACAGGCAGAAGAAGGGGTGGTAAGGGGATTTTGTTCTGGTTGGTAACAGTGCTGGGTTTCCAAGTCAAGAAGTAGCTTGTAGGAGGTACAAAATGTTTCCTTACAAATTTTTAGAAATGAATTCAATTTAATCAATCAGAGATGATTGAATTATATCCCCAAATCTGTGTACTTTTCAGTGCAATGTCTATATCTTATATTTATTGGCAATTACTTCCAGATTCTGTTTTTAAATTGAATATTGTATTAGTTTTTGATACTGTAGAGAATTTTCACAAACTTTTCTTGATTATTTAGTGAGTTGTTAGAAAAATACCATATTGGAAGATGCTAAATAAACATGAGTTTGAACTGGAAATCAATGATTCTTTTTGATAGAATAAAGGGGTGTACATAAAACATCAAAAGGAGAAAACAGGGCTGTTCTTTTTTAAGCAGCACATTTAAATTTCAAGCAACATTGAATAGTTTTGCATTTTATTGTTCTCTCTCTCTCTCTTTTTTCAAACTGAAGTGTGAAAATACTTATTCCTTTCTGAGTTGAAAACAGACAGTTATGGTCAGTTCCCACTACTGCATGTATATACTATAACATGATAATGATTATTTTGTGGATATTACAAAAGGAAGGAAAAAGGAGGGCCTAAAATTTATTAGAAACTATTTCAGCAGCAAGCTGAGAGTTATAGCAATAATTTTTTTTTAAAAAAACTCACTGTTTAGGGATTCTTTATTTTATTCTTTCATGTCTAATACTTGAACTTGGCTTTTTTTCTCTATTAGAGATTTTTCTTCAAAAAATGATAAAGTGGAAAAGCATCCAAATCTCTTTTTTGTAAGGATACCAACCCTATGGGATGTCTTTTTCAAGTAAAAAGCCATGATCAAGGCACCATCTGTCAGCAGTTAGCAAAGCCCCCTAAATAATTTCTTATACATGTGTTACTAACAGTAAGAATAACAGGTATCATGATTCCACTCAGCTTTTTAAAAAAATAATAAGTAAAAGCACTTAATGAATTCTACCAAATAGTTGGAAGTGAATTACTGATTAATACAGGTATAGTATTTGGTTATTTTTCTGATTTGGTGGCTCAATAATGCTTTTTCTTTGTGTACAGTTTGGCATTTCAACTTTATTGGCAAGTTTAGAGGACATTTTGTAATGTTTTTGAGTACAGATTTTGTAGTGTTGACTGAGTAGCTGTCAAATATGTATATTTAACAGCTTTATTGAGATATAATTTGCTTACTATACAATCCACCCATTTAAAGTGTACACCTCATCAAGTAACTTTTTTTGTTGTGGTAAAATACATATGATATAAAATTAACCCCCTTACTTACCCGTTCATCAGTGCATAGTTCTGTGATATTAAGAACATTCATGTTGCTGTGCATTCATCTCCACCATCCATCTCGAGAACACATTTCATCTTGCACAACTGGAACTCTGCACCTATTAAACAATAACTCCTCATTCCTCTTTTCTCCAAGTCCCTGGAAACCACCATTCTAATATCTGTTTCTGTGAGTTTGACCACTCTAGGTGCCATATATAAATGAAATCATACAGTATTTGTCCTTTTGTGACTGGATTATTTCACTTCGCATGATGTCCTCGTGGTTCATCCAGGTTGCAGGATACATCAGAATTATCTTCCTTCTTAAGGCTGAATAATATTCCTTTGTATGTGTGTACCACATTTTATTTATCCGTTCATCTATCAAAGGACTTGGGTTACTTCCACCTTTTGGCTATTGTGAATAATGCTCCTGTGAACATGGCTGTACAAATACCTCTTCAAGTCTTTGCTTTCAATTCTTCCAGCTATATACCCAGAAGTGGAATTCCCGGATCATATGGTAATTAAATTTTTAATTTTTTGAGGAACCGTTTTCCATAGTGGCTGTACCATTCTATATTCCCACCAATAGTGCACAAGAGTTCCAATTTCTTTACATCATCACGAACACTTGTTATTCTCTATTTTTTTGTTGGATAGTAGCCATCCAAATGAGTGTTAGGTGGTCAGGTATATTTTTAAACACATAAAATTCAACAGATCTCAGCCAATATTAACGTTTCATTGACTTTTAAATGAAATATCTTATCAAAGCATCACACAGTGAGAATACCAAGTCTAAGTGGCTCCTAGTCTATCAATTCTGTGACAGGTCTAGCATATGCCCAGCATGATGCCTACCCAGGGCCTGCGCATGGGAGATTTCAAGACATATTTGTTGAATAAGTGAAGAATGTATTTCCATTGACAATGAGCTTGGAAACGAATGACGTGACACTTGTTACCATGGATGGAGGCCAGTGTCAAATATGTGATCACTGGCAAACTTGAGATTATGGGACCCTCTCATTTCTCTTTAGCAGCAGGTGAGTGCTGTCCTTGTTGGATGAGCATCAGTTGATGTTGAGCCCTCAGTGAATAGTAAGGAGTTGACATTCCCAGTGGTCCTTGAATGTCCAACTGGGTTTACATTTTAGAGAGGCAGCAACATAGTGGAGTAAAGAGAAGATTTGGGGAATATTGCTCTGCACTTGTTAGGTATGTGACCTTTAAGATCTATCTCATCTCTCCAATGCCATCTCTTCTTGTGTAAAATGGAATTAATAATTACCTATTCAGGACATTGTTGAGAACTTAAATAAGATAATGTATGTAAAATGTAATGCATACATATAGAGACTATACATTATTGTAAATATATTTTAATCAATCACATTTTTTCCTTTAATGTGTGATTTTTTTTTTCCTGGGTGGGAAGGTCCCTGCATTAAAAGCCCTAGCATATCTTTAGTAGAATGAGGGTTGGTCAAAGCAATATGAGGGATACTAGCGAATGGCCTAAAATAGATAAGCTTACGTAGAGTTCCCCCTCTGCTTGTTTGTTTGTTTGTTTCAGTTTTAATTTTAGCATAATGAAGGAAAAATGTTATTCTAAATCAGAATTGACTGTTGTTTTGTCTGCTATTGCAGACATGTGTAAGGAAGAATAATTCATTTCAGAGGAAAAATATGTTTCTCTATTGCTTTTTGCCTTTTGTAGAGATGGGGGAGAGAGTAGTAGAAATTAAAGACTAAAATTTCAAAGCCTTAGTCAATTCCTCTATAATTTTATTGGGTGAGATCCAGTTTAGAAAGTGCTTCTTTTAAGTAGAAATATTAACAACACTTTGGATATTCAAAAGTAGACCCAGAGTCTAATATTGGGTGAAGAACGGCTTAAGACTGAATTTCCAGGTAAGAGGAGCAGATGGTCCAAGATTTAGGGAACACAAAAATAGAGAAAGATAGAGGGAGGTGAGAAGTGTGGGGCTGAGAGGGCTGAGAGGGGAAAAGGAAGCATAACTGAGTCTGAGCCCACCCACAGTGCAGCCAGTGAGCGACCCCAGGAAAGGAAAGTCAAGGCAACTTTAAGAACAGGGTGTGTAATTTCCAGTTTTAAGTTGATTGCATTTCTACACAATAACCCCTTCTTCTTTTGCCTTTCTATCTTTAGCAAACTCTACCCACAATGCATTGCATGAATTGTTTTGGAGAAAGAGAAAGAAAAGTGTCTCTTTTGTATATCTGGATCAGCACAGGGATCAGAAGACGGCCATAAAAGGTGAGACTCAGGTGAGGTGGTAACTTCAGTAAAAGCAGCAACAGTGACATGTTAGTCTTTTTCTGTTGCTTGTAAGAGAAATACCTGAAACTGGGTAATTTTTTTAATGTTTATTTATTTATTAATATTATTATTTTTTTATATTCTAAGATGTTATGGCACAGCAGTTGAGGGGGAGGGGGAGAAGAGAAGGGGGTAGGAAATAGGGTGGGAGAAGGAGGAAGGAGGCAGTATGTGGTTGAAGCCCATGGCACCCCCCTAATTTCTACAGGGGGGACCGGAGGGTTTCTAGTGGTGGCTCTGTCATTGCTGAGCTGGATGCAGATGTTGAGGGGTATGGCTGAAGCCCTTGGCCCCCTACCAGCCCAGCTTGGGAGTCTGGGGCACTTCTGGTGGTAGCTCGGTGGTCATCACTGAGCTGGTTGTGGGTGTCAGGGGACATAGCTGAGGCCCAAGGCCCTCTGCCCTCTGTGTCTTGGGAGCCCAGGGGGCTTCTGGTCCTTCTAGGTTTTATAGATGTTCTTTGGTGTTGTGAGACCTTTAAGTTAATATCAAACTTTGTCTCTCTTCTGTGGGTATTTTGTTTTTTCTTTCAGTTCTGTGTTGGATTATTCACTGTTCCTACTGCCTAAATTCTGCACTGGAACTAATTTGTTGTCCTTTGCCTACTTCTGAAATGGGGAAACTTCCTGTGGGGACCAGCACTTGAGCCCTATAGTTGAGCTAAATTGCTGCTTTGCTGCTGATTCCCTGAAGAAGGCTTTTTGTGCAGCTCAGGTTTTAATGGTTGACTTTGTAGGTACTTCCAGGTCTTGTGGGATCCAGTACACCTGGGTTGTATAGAAACTCTGGTCTGGACCTGAATCTTTTCAGCAAACTGCTCCCACTGTAGTTCTATATTTCTGACCAGTCTACACAGAGTGGGCTTGTGCTGATTGGAGGGCAGATCAGTTGTCCTTGCTGTGAGTCCATGTTCCCCCAGTGGGCTGTCTCCCCCACCGCCTGCATTCAAAACACTTCCCATGGGATAGGCTGTGCGCTGGTCCCTTGTGATGTCTTGCTGGCTTCTGAGTGGCTTCTTTTTTCAGTTGTTGTGGCTCCTTGCTCCTATGTGGGTCCACAGGAACCCTGTTAGTTGTCTTTCTGGCCTGAGGGCCACCGAAGCCCTCTTCTCTCCTGCCACCTCCAAGCAACATCATCTGAAGGGCACAGCTGTGGCTTTTGCCAGCTCTTGCTGTGTGTGCTCACCTGCTCCAGCCTTGAAGCATCCAGGATTCAAAATGGTGGAGGTGATCTTTCCTTTCTCTCATTATGGCTCCTTCCACCTTCATGGACTCCATAGGTCTCTCCTCCTCTTCCCCTGAGCTCTAGTGGCCCCAGCTTGGCTGTCATTGCTTTTTAATTGTTGTAAAATTGTTGATTTGTGGGAGAGAGTGATGCTAGGGACCATCTATTCTGCCATCTTGACCAGAAGCCTGAAACTGAGTAATTTGTAAAGAAAAAAATACTTACTGCTTACAGTTTCAGAGGGTGGGAAGTCCAAAGCCCAGGGAACACATCTGGTGAGGACCTTGTTGGAGGAACTCTACAGGGATGCAGGGTATCACATGGCAAAATGACTAAGCAAAGAGAGAGAGAGTTTCTCACACACTCTCCTTTTAAAGCCATGAGAACCACACCCATGACCACCATTAAACCATCAGTAGATTAATCCATTCACCAGGGCACAGTCCTCACAATCTAATCACCTCTTCAAGGCCCCACCTTTCAATTACCATAATAAGATTTCCCACCCTCTTAACACTGTCAGTGGAGATTAAGTCTCAATGAGCTTTGGGGAGAGACATCCAATCCACAGCAAGTGATAATGAGAGTAGGACCCCCAAATAAATCTTGAGGGATGAAGTAGTCAGAATCTCAAAAAGCCAAGTGACTAAGCCGCATAGGTCATGAAGATACTGAGTATGGTTTAAGATGGTACTGAAGGGATGAACACAGAACAAATATTCTGTATAACAGTCAACTTAAAAAAAGATACCGAATATATGGCATTAGCTTAATGCCTTTCCACATTTTTAGAGCAACAGAATTCTGTGTTGAGTTCATAATGAAAAAGTTCATGTCAAACATGATGTGCTATTTTAACTAAGATTTTTAAAAGCCTTGGATTATTGTTGATGTCACTGACAATTCTCATTTGCATTTACAATGGTCTCCTGGGTGCACTTTAGTAGCTGCAAATGCAAAAAGAAAACTTCATGCAAAAAGAAAAATATCTCTTAATATAGAAAGCGTATGCAACCAGATACACAAATGAAGTTAAAACCTCTGGGTCTGAGATTATGAATAGGGATTGAGAGGAGGCAGGGGACACATTGAAGAAACCAGAAGAATTTTCCCTGGAAAATTCCAGGGTAAATTTTGAAAGCAGTCTTCCCTGGAAATGAGAGAATACATTAGAGACTTAGGGTTTCTCTTGGTCCTGCAATTCTCTGATTTCTGCAACTCAAATACCTCCTTTAGTTTAACCTAGCCAGTTGAGTTCCTATCTGCTTTGCCTCCACTTTCTGCCACAAAACTCTCTAATAGTTACGGAAGGTTTCACTACTTTTGTGAACTTTCTTTTTAGCAAGTGATTCTCAACACACAGGTGGCCACAAGTAAAGTTGTCCGTGCTCAGGACGTATTTTATTTGCCAGAGCTCCTCACAATGTGTACTTTAAACCCATCCTCAAGGGCTTTTGGCTGAGGCCATCTGTTAGTTTCAAAGACCAGATTTTAATATGTTGGTGGCTGGACTCACGCACATTCCGTCCTGTCTTTCACAGCTCCTCCTACAGCAAAGAATCTTCCTCTTGGAATTCAGACAGAAGTCCAAGTCTTTGGTGTTTTTTTATTTTTAAACTGGTTCTGCTTTGACTGTGTGCCTTTTGTGTCAGATGCTGCTGTCTTCTGGGTGAGACAGTGAAGTGGACCGATGCTTTGATCACTGTGTATTGAGAAATGTAGAAGCATATTTAAATAAATCATGATGAGTTCTTAAGATTTCCTGATAGGGAAGTAGAAAACCAGACAAATGGAGATATTTTGAAATTCAATGCTATCATGTAGCTAACAACCTCAAATTTCCAACAATTCTTAGTTTGAAATATAATTTTGGCTATGGCGACCTTATGATAAACATCTAAACTAGAATGGTTTTCAGAGTCCTCTCCTAGAACTCCAAGATTTTTCTTGGATGATCTGGATCACCTCCTGAACTAAAAATAAAAGGAAAAGTTTCTGATATACCATAATCTTTTATAAACATATCTTAATAACTTTTAATATAAACAACTTAGTTAACTATAAAGTACAAAGTCATAGTATTTATATGTAAATTATATAAAAATTCATATATATATGAAGAAGATAGACTACTATAAGTAAAATAAAGCACATATTACATCGTAAACATTTTAAGACGAAAGCAGGGGTGGGCAAACTATGGCCTGCAGACCAAATCTGGCCCACAGTCTGTTTTTGTAGAGCCTACAAACTAAGAGTTTTTACATTTTTTAATGAATTATAGAAAAAAAGTATAGAAAAATAGAAGAATATGTGACTATATGTGGTTCTCAAAGACTAAAATATTTAATAGCTGGCTCTTTACAGGAGAAGTTTTCTGGCCACTCATGTAAAAGGTAATGTTACTGAAGCAGCAATTATTGATTAAAGCAAATATTATATACTCGCATTTCAGAAACATGAAGTACAAGTGTAAAAAAAAGTATAGATATGTGCAAAAAAATGTAAAAATGGTACAGATATGAGATTATTCAAATGTCTCCCTGGGAATAGTTTCATACGTGTACCTTTAAAATTTCATTTTATTTAATTGCTATGAGAATTCAATAGTAAAACTTTATTTGTTTTTAAGGGACAAGACATTTAAGAGAAAGAGGCTTATAACCTAATATAAGAAAGGTCAGTTCAGGTCGAAAAAATATCTAAAGTAGCATAATTAAAGTGTCACATTATGCTCCAGTGGATGGTCTGAACTTTTGGCGGGCCCATACTCAGATATTTGCAATTTAACCATTTCCAAAAATATGCTAATGTGAAACAACCACCTTGCGCAGCTCAGCTTGGACACTGAAGTCAGCAGGCCTCTGCTCCCAGTCAGCTTCCCACACTCAACAACTGTCTCTTCTCCCCACCTCATCTGACCTCTTTGCGGTGGTTCCTTCCTCCTTCCCCAAATACTCTCTTGCTTTGTCATCAGGGACTCCACACAACTCTGGTTTTGCTTCTATTTGTCAGTCTTTCTCAGGCCCTGTGACCAGCTTCTCTTCCTTCCTTGCCCTCCAGGCATTGGAGTCCGTAGGCCCTCTCCCTGCTTCCTGCCCCTCTTCTTGTCCTGGGTGATCTGATCCTGCTCATGCTGGTGCCCCCACCTCAGCCTCTGGTTCAATTACTCTTCCGAGCTTTGAATATACTAACTCTGCTAACTCCAATATCTAGATCAAATGTGAGTCTGTTTGTTGTCTGTTTTTATCATCTTGATTACCACTCATATGATCTTGTCTTTTTCCATGTCTAGTATTTTTTTATTGTATGTCTAACACCATATATGAAAGAAGTTCAGAGGCTCCAGATGTCTTTATATTCTACAGGAGAAAATTCTGCTTTCCTCTGTTAAACAGACAGGGTAAAAAGCTGATCACCTCAGTCCCTTCAGGAATTAAAGTTTATTCAAGTGAATTGCAGTTTCAGCAAGACTCAATCTACTTTTCACTTTACTCCAGTTTCAGAGAGTGGCTCTCCGAGACCATGCAGAGAGACAGTTATGCACTTTACAGGTTTTCAGCCTAGTTTTTTAGCCTCCTATTCCACATAGTTGAAAGTTGGAAAACATACTGAGTGGGACCCCATATCTGTGTTACCTCTCACGCAGCCTGGAACTTAGCAAATGCCCTGTGATCTATATGTTTGAGGCCCCATATTTCTAATTTGTCAATCTAGACAAGTGTTACTACTAAAAGCTTTGCAGAGTTCTTTCCCTCAGCAGAGGTCTCTTCCTGGACCAAGCCCGATCCTCAGCCCATGCCCAGAATCAACAAATATCTCCAGGGAGAAAAATCTCTGGAATGTATTAGCTCAGCTTGAAATTGTTCTCTTTTTCTTATGCATTTAACAATATGATTATTGTAATGTATTGGGCTTTTTCTGGTTGGAATGTTAAGTTACTGTGATTACTTCATCCTACAAGGAAGCAGAAATTCCCAGGGCATGATATTTTAAATTTCCTTTTACCTCATCCCCCCACATGCAATAGGTTGCCAAGTTTATCTGTTTTACTTCTAATAACTCCCCAATCTATTCACTTAGTGACATCCCATTGTCCAACACCGTCGTATCCCCCCTGGACTTAATACTTTTCACATCCTCTTTTTCCCTTCAATGTATTCTGCACTTCTCATTGGGAGCTATCTTTTAATATGCAAGACTTCACATAACTTCCTTGGTTAAATCCCTCAGTAGCTTCCTATTCACCATAAGACAGAATTCAAAATCCTTAAAAGTTGTTCATAATGTGACACCTTCAAATCTCTAGAGTCTCAACTTGTAACCCATGTTCCTTCTCTTTTCTGTATTTTCTGACCACCCCAAGCCCTATTCTAATTCACATTTCATCTTTCAAGCATGATTTTTCATTTATCTGTAATACTTTCCCACCCTCCTTTATTTCCCAGCTAACTCTTGCTTATCTTTCAGATTCTACTTTATTTTTTCAATTTTATTTATTCTCATTTTTGTGGGGTACAGTGTGTTGTTTCAATACATGCATACACTGCACAATGGTTCACTTACGGTAGATAGTTTAGTTTTGTACCCGGTAGTCAACCCCTATCAACTTCATAGGGAATTTCTACTTCACCCATAAAATAAATCACATATTCATAACATATGCTCTCATAACACTCTAAATGCCCGTCATAGGATTTATGGTGATTGTTATATATTCATTATGGAAATATATGTTTTATTTCTTTACATTTCACAAACACAGGGACTGTAACTGTATTGCTCTCCACTAATACCATGATTACACAGTGTCTAGCCCTGATTAGATATCAACAACTCTTGGCTTAATGAAGGAAAAAAGAAACAAATCAATGAATAAATCAATAAATTTTATAGAAAACACATCCTCCCTCTGTCTTATGAAAATCCTGGCCATAAGGAGCTGTAATCGGGCCTTATATTTGATCCCTGCCCCGTATGTGTTATATTTATTCTATTCTCGACACAATTTCCAGCATAGCTACAGCCAATGATCAGTTCTCCCTTATTTATGGTCCTGGCCAAGGTTGTAGGCAATGGAAAAACATCACCATTTCCCTTCTCTTCCTGATAATCAGAAAACTAACCTCGAGTCCCAGTGAAATAAGGGAACTTTTTAAAAATGATAATATAAATGCATCTAAATTGAACCTTCCAAGAAATTCCATAGTTCAACCTTTGTAAGAGCCACATTGTCAAAAATAAAGTGAGAAATGTTCCTATTTTTTGGCTGTCAGAGATTCCTTATGTCTCTGGGTCTTTACAGATTATAGCATCACCAAATTAATTGTAGAATATTCTCATCATCTCAAAAAAGAAAAAAAAAAGCCCCATACCCATGAGCAGGTACTATCCATTTTCCCTCAACCTCACCAGCCCTAAGCAATGACTCATCTACTTTCTGCCTCTATGGTTTGCTTATTCTGAATATTTTATATAAGTAGAGGCATATAATATGTGGTTTTTTGCATCTGGCTTCTTTCACTTAGTGTAATGTTTTCAAGGTTCATCCATGTTGTAGAATATGTCAAAACCTCATTCCTTTTTACTGGTAAATAATATTCAACTGAAGGGATGCATGACATTTTATTTTTCCATTCAACAGTTGATGCACATTTGAGTTGTTTCCATCTTTGGCTATTATGAATAATGCTGCTAGTAACACTCATGGATAAGTTTTGTGGGAATATATGTTTCATATCTCTTGGGTTACAAGACAGCAGTGACCCCAGGGACCCAGAAAGCCTATGTGGGAGGCCCAGTCCTGACTCCTACTGTCCCCTCCAAACTCAGCCTGTCCCAGTAGCTTCCTAAGGACTTCTGCCTCCATGCTCCCCACTTCTTTCTAATCTATCCTCTGTACTTTCAATAGAATTATTTTCTTAATTTTGACCATCCTACCTGAAAATCTTTATTTTCTCTTCCTTAGAGTATACGGTATATAAATCACAATGATACAAAAGCCACATGATAAATATTCCTTGCTGAGAAATTTTCTGTATGGAAAGTACTGAATAAGACTTCAGAAAGACTTTGGATAGCAAAAGCTGAAGGAAGGACAGATTCCACAGCCAATTAGAGTTAATTTTGGCCACAATCACTAGGAAGTAGTAGATTAGAGTTTAGGTCATCGCCATGGGATTTGTCAACCTTCTTTCTTCTTCCATTGCCATAAATTCTGTGGGTTCAGAATAAATTATATTTTGTCTGCCCTTGTAGATTGTGATCTGTTTGTGAATATAACCCATGCTTTATATATCTTTCTGTCTCTTGATCTTAGCATAATGTCAGTGCCAAAGTATTTAAGCAAAAAATGTTTCTGAAACAAGTGAGTTAGCGAGTGAATAAATGAATGAATGAATGAGTGAGTCAATCAATTGATGTTTACTTAGCTATCACTTGGGAGAGAAAACTGTAGTGGGTAGATCAGGACTCCAAGGAGAGCACATACTTGCCACCTGAAAACGCAATTACTATCGGCAGAGGGAAGGTTGGGAGTGGCAAAGGGACCAGATCAAAAAACTTAATTCATTTTGCAAGCAGGATCTGTCCTGAGTATGATAATTGTTGAGTTAACCTTATCTCACTAACTGCTTCCTTACAATCCACTAGAATAATCCTGCTTAAAGTTTCACGAACTGTATCAGAAGGATGCATGCCTGTAAGTCTTTGTTTCCCTTCTTTCTGCCAATGGTTTACACTTGAAACAATGAGTCTAGGCACCTGTGAGCATCAGTAGTGCTGTTCGCAAAGTATTTCCAGTTCTTCCCCTTTTCTGGGCACCTAACCTGATGTTAGACATGATCATGTGACTTGCTTAGGAGAACAATGGGTGTCATTTGTAGACACCCATTAAGACCCCTTAAGAGGGGTGAGGGAGAGGGGTATGGGGAGAGATTGGACAAGGGGCATAAAGAGTAATTACTATTTGTAACAATATATATGCTATTGATTTGATCAACATATCTCAATGTTGAACCCCCAAAATATGTATAATCAATTTTGATTCAATAAAAATTTAAAAAATAGACCCCTTAAGATCAATTAAGACCCCTTAAGATGCAATTGAGAGAGCACTTTTCCCTGTGGCACAGTGACCTGAAGTGCTTCATCTGGTGCCTGGTACCTGGAATGGGGACGCTGCAGAGCAGAGCTTCCAACCAACCCCTGATGGATGTACAAGTGGGAAATAACATTTTTTTATTTTAAGTTGCTGAGATTTTGCCAGTGTTTGATACAGTAGCATGGCTTAGCCTCTGTTGACTAAAACTGCACTAAAGAAAATAACAGATACAAAATAAGATAAAATCTAGATAAACAGGTACTCATTTCTGGATAGGTCAACATCGCTGAGTCCACTAACTTTTACTGGAATCAAATTCAAGTTTTACTACTTTCTAGCTGGCTGACCTAGGACAAATTACTTAAACACCCTGGGCCTGTTTCCACAATAATAGTAGCTAACATCTATTGTCATGAGAATTAAATAAATGTAATATGTATAAAACTTAGAGCAATGCCTTGCACAGCACAAATGTTACACATATGAAAGCTATTGTTTTTGTTTTTAGTATAATTGGACTAGACATTCGCCTTGAGTTGCATCATTCCAATTCATTTCAGAGATTTCTAGTCAAAGAGCACCTCATAGAATATAGCCCTTCTAATGACTTAACAATTAAGAGCTACAGATAATGGAGGGACTTCAAAAATGTAGTGGATAGAAGGGCATGGATACTCACCAACAGCTGCAGGAAAAGTTAATTTGGGGACAGGAGGGTGAAGTTCTGAAAAAGGTTGATTATACTTTATTATCATCATCATCATTATTACTATTTTAAATAAACAAATTCATTTAGCTGTTACCAACACAACACAACAGCTTACTTGCCAAGGAAGGGGAAGAGTCTTAGCCCCATCAGGTTTGGCTTCATGCAAGGTCCTCAGTGAATAAAATAAAAAAACCAAGGTCAGGAATAGAACTTTCTGCAAGTTTCAGAACCTGGACTGATGTCCACTAGAATGTGGCCAAGAGCAATGAAAATGTGGCCAAGAGGCTGAGAGTCTGCTTCCTTCCTTTACTCCCTGCTTTCTTTTCTCACTGATTCAAATTCTTCCTCCGTACCTTTACCTAAAGTGCAGGGAGACAGAGAAGGAAGATGATGTTCTAATCTCACAGGATGGTAGCTGAAATCACATGGAGAAAGCCAAGAGCAGTGCTCCTATTTAATTTCATTTCTAGAAGGTTTTGCTTTATGAGTATAAAATCAGAATATGTCCCACCCACCAAAAAAAACAAAAAAACAAAAACCAACCTGTAAGCCCATGAACTAGAGAAATGCACTATTAAGATTTTTACATCTCGTTAAGCATGTATTTCAATGCCTGTATAAATTCCATATATGATGCACATATGCATATATGAACACTATAGGTAAAGTATGATCCTGGTTAAGTTACATATGATATGAGGTTTTATGTAATCCCTTTTTCACTTAATATTCTGCCAACACTTTCTAGTGTCATTGAAATTCACTGAGGACTTGATTTTTAATAACTGCATAGTATTTCCTTTGGAGATCTTTCTTCCTTGCCTGTAGCATTTTACTCCTGTCAACTCCCACACTCAGAGCACACATACACACACACACACATGCACACTTACACACATACACATGACAGGTGTGAAAGTCTCAGGGGCTTTGCAGAGAGGAAACCAGAAGACTAATGGTCATCTGCTGTCCCTGTAGCTGTTGCTGCCACAGGGTGTCACTGTTGAAGCACAGGCAGACCAGCTCCCCGGTGCTTTCTCCTTTGTCCCCAGAACTGGCATGGGCCTCCCAACCTCAACATCCCCTTCCTAAATGCCCTGAATACTTGAAAGTCTGATACAATCCCTGTCAGCTCCTAGCTCAGACTCTTCTTTCTGTGGGGCACAGTCACCATCATTCATTACACATACACGCAAGACATACAGGTACCTGAGCTACCTCTCTCAGGTGTACAAACTCAGCCCACAAATTAAAGGTCCTTGGATGTTACATACCATGATCAGTGATCAGGCTCAACTCCATTCATCAGTAAAGGAGTTAGTGTACTCATCCAGAAGGAATGAAAAATGGGAGTTATTCCCTCTAGCCCCACTCTGAGAGAGAGGATAAAAGCCTTTATGTTTTTAAAATCTGGGTCTTTCTGTCTCTCAGAGAGTAGAAAAAATTTTTCTTTGTGTTTCTAAAGTTCAGGGCCTTCTCTTGGGCAATGACTCACTTTTAGAGAGAAGGAGCTGGTGTTTCAGGGGTTGAAAAGAAAAACAACTGACCCTGCAGGTATCCCCAAATGCCAGAGAAAGGGCAAGATAGGCGTGGGTTTTGTTACGGGCAGGTGACACACGTGTTCTGGCATAATACTGCTGTAGCCCAGGCTCAGGAGATTGCGGAAGTAGAAACCTGAATACTACGCCCTGGTACTGCAGATGGGGCACCTGGAGCAGGTATGCTGAAGCCAAGGAGGCACAAACACTGGCTTTCAAAGAACCTGACTGCAGCTGGTGATGGCTCTGTTTTGTTGAGATTGGGAGGGCAGATTGGAAGATCAGAGTAAGAGGGACAACAGCACCTGTGAGAGCTGAGAGATACCAGGGCTTTTCCTTTTTTAGGAGTGGGCATTTGGAGGAAGTCACCTTTTGGACATGGCATATACTCAGTTTCTTTGACTATCCAAAGGAGAGTGGGAGAATCCCCAAGAGTTTAAGAATAGACTTTGTGCCAACTGGGCATTTGAATATCAAACCAAATTAGATTTAATTTGGAGACATTAAAGCGATGTGGGACTGCACCCTAGTGTTGAGTAACAGTCCGTAGAGTTACCCTATGCACACGGCTGTCTGTCCCGGTGCAAGCCTTCCACCGTGCTGATCACTTTCATCATCTCATGGAACCAGAGTCTCGTCTTTTTGACCTCAGCATCTCTGAGTCCCAAGGGTAATACAGAAACTCTTTCATTTTTCTGGTCACTTTTACCTTCTGTCTCCTGGGTGGGAGATATTTTTTCAGAAGGAATATATACCTGGTCATGTACACTAATCAAGTTACATCAAGATTTCACTAAATGTATTTATTGTATTCAGGTCATTGTGATATGGGAACATGATTATTCCTATGGAATAGCAGCCCCATCCCTGAGCCCCCAATTCATGATTAAGTTTCCCTTGAACCTATGATAGGATAATATTTGTCCCAGAAATCATTTGGAGATAGTCTGCTGCTCTGTGCTCATGTGGAGGTGCCAGATACTTTCCTGTGCTTTCAACTGGTGACCTCTCACACTCCACTCTTCCTTCCCCAAATAGTATGAGTATTTGTTTTCCTTGTCCCCTGGGCATCTTGGGGAATTTCTCTTTGCCCGTCATGGATGTGTGCCTGGAGAAGATCCTTGTAGTCTGGCTGAGACAATTTTCTTATCCCTTCCCATTTATGTTTCTCTGTATTGTTTTGTAACATTACCCTTGGAAGGTTTCATTGTCCTTGCCCTGTTCATTAGAGACTTGCTTAATCTGTGTTTCCTTTGGCTTGAACCCTTCCTCCCTTGGAGCATAGACTTGGGGATGAGATCTGTCTGAATTTACTTTGGACTTGGCCTCTGACTTTCAGATCCTTTAGGAGAATGCTACCACTTCCCACATTTCACTTTGTTAGGCCTGCTGATCTTTTGCACTTCTGATTTTGGCCCTCTGTCTCTATTCTATATGTGCCACATGGCTAATGTTCTAGTGAGGGCTAGTATAACAAGTAATCTCCTAGATAATAGTGCCTAGGCATGTGTAATGGTGTTCTACTAGAAGCATCATGGTACAGTTTGAACTCCAAGCACTGAAGGATTCCTCCCATCATAGGACCTTTAAGATCCTTAGCATCATCATATATGGAGAATTTTTCTGCTGTACCAAAAGGTGGCAGAGAATAGGCACCCTATGTTTTTTACCCTGAGTGTTCCTATTACAAGGAAGACATGCAGTCTTGCATGGCTATGCTTATAGTGAAAAACCACTGGTAACAGTCATAATGGCCCAAAAGAAAGCAGCAGACATCCCAGGGCAGGTCAAGCAGTGAACAAAGTTTACACTAAGGAGGATACGGAACTGTCCAGAGCAAAGTGTGTTACCTCAGTGTGTTATGCATTTGTGAGTAATCAGTATGCATAGCAAATTGCATGCCATGCTCAACATCAAATGTAGGTGCAGTCATTCTCAACAGATCCTTGTGTTCTCTTAGCAAAATACCACTTCCTCCTGTCAGTATGGAAGAGGCCAGCCCATCACCCATGCTCAGGACACCATCCTGTCCAGCTGCCTCTGAGACTTCTCATCATTGGTTACTTTATCTTTCCTCTGTGTCTTCAAACCCTTGCTTTGTTCTGATCCCTTTACCATCAGCTTTTGAACACATCCCAGTTTCTTCCATTGTAATACGCTTTCTATCATTTGCCAAATAATCTTTGCATCAACCTCTCGTTTGTAGCTAGACCACGGACCAAAGCCTACAGGAGTGGCTCTGCTCTGTCACCTGCCAAAATAACTGCTTATGCCCTGAGCAACCAGTGCAATATCAACAATAGAAATGTTTGGAACCATAATACTGTGCTAGAATCGAAAGCCCATCTGCCACTAACACCATTACGTCCCAATTCTCTGTTTGCTTCATTCATCCCCAGAGTCGAAACCTCGGCAGACATTCACTACTACCTAAAATCCCCTTTATATGAGTATTCTTCTCTGTATACTTCTAATCTGTCCCAATTCTACGACTTTCCCTTCATTTTAAACCCTCGTCACTGTGCCTTCTGGAATTCCTGCTCTGTGACTGGCCAACTCTTCCTTGTCTCAGTCAGCTCGAGCTGCCATAATAAAATACCACCGACTGGGTCTCTTAAACAGCAGAAATTTATTTCTCACAAGTTCTGGAGTTTGGATAGCCTAAGATCAAGGGGCTGGCAGGTTTGGCTCCTGCTCAGGCCTTCCTGGCTTGCTGATGGCCACTTTCTCTATGTGGCCTCAAATGGTGGAGAGAGTGAGTTTCAGTCTCTTTCGCTTCTAAGAAGGACACCAATCCCATCCTGGGGCCCCAGCTTCATGATCTCATCTAAACACAATTGACCCCCAAAGGCCCCACCTCTAAGTACCGTCACATTGAGGGTTAGGGCTTCAACATATATATTTAGGGGGTACGCAGACATTCAGTGCTTAACATTCTGCCCCCTGTCCCCCAATTCATGTCATTCTTGCATGAAAAATACATTCATTCCATCACAATAGCCTCCAAAGTTTTAACTTATTCCAGAATTAATTCTAAAGCCTAAAGTCCGAAGTTTCATCTAAAAATCATCAAAATCAAATATGGGTGAGACTTGAAGTACAATCATCTCAAAGTTTCACTGAGAAGATCATCTTCAGCGGTGAAACTAGATAAGTAATGTGATTCCAAAATATCATGGTGGGACAGGCATAGGATAGACATTCCCATTGCAAAAGAGAGAAATGGCAAAGAAGTAGGTGGTGATGAGTCCCAAGAAAGCCCAAAACCTAGTAAGGCAAATACCTTAAAAAATCTTCTTGGGGAAATGAAATCAATATATCAAAAAGACACCTGCACTCCCATGTTCATCACAGGACTACTCACAATCGCCAAGAGATGGAATCAACCTAAATGTCCATCAGCAGATGAATGGATAAAAGGACTGTGGTATGTATAACACATACACAATGGAATACTATTTGGCTACAAAAAGAAATGATTTCTTATCATTTGCAGCAACATGGATGGAACTGAAAACCATCATGTTAGGTGAAGTCAGGCCCAGAAAGACAAATACCGCATGATCTCACTCATATGTGGAATCTAAAAATAAATAAAATTAAAAGTAAAAAAAAGTGGTTCTCATAGAAGAAGAGAGTAGAATAATAGTTACCAGAGGCTGGGGAGTGGTGGGATGAGAAGAAGTGGTGGACTAACAGG
This sequence comes from Galeopterus variegatus, assembly GCF_000696425.1. Lineage (NCBI taxonomy): Eukaryota > Metazoa > Chordata > Mammalia > Dermoptera > Cynocephalidae > Galeopterus > Galeopterus variegatus. The sequence continues at coordinate 1,164,021 of NW_007726119.1, read as the reverse complement.
TACAAAACCATGCTATCTGCGCTAAGTGAATCATTGTGCAGTATGTGCATGTATTGAAATATCACACTGTACCCCACAAATATGTACAAGTAAATGCTAAAATATTTTGAATAATAATAAAAAAATTCCTCTTGGTTGGGTGCTCTGCCTTCTAGACCCACTGGGACAGCGGTTCCACCTTCAGGACCCACCGAGGCTACCATTCTGTCTCCTCAGCTCTGCAGGTGGCATTTGAGGCCTCAAGTCTTCCAGCAGGCCAACCATCAAGGTAGTCTTTCCTGTTGAGTGTAGAAATTGAGGAGATGCCCTTCATCCCCCACCCTTGGGCAGCCCTGATGATCCCTGCATAGCCTTCAGGGTCATTATTCTCTTGTCTTGAAGCATAGTGTGTTTGCTGCTGACTAGTTCTGTGTTCTGTTCCTGCAGGATCTAAGGAGTCTGAAAGCCTTCCTTCATTTCCTCCCATCTTCCCCTCCATCCTCAAATCCTCTTTTTGCCATTCTTCTACTTGGGGCTCTGACAGAACCCCAGCTGCTACCTGAGGACACTGCTTCCCCTGCAGCCCTTTATTTGGAGGATTTTTTTTTTTCTCTCCTGCACCATATACTTCAGAGCCAGGTGGTGGGGTAGGTGTCTCCTTAATTCTCATCACACTTCTGGACCATCAGGCTTTTTTTCTTTTCAAAATCCCATGCTCATACCATCTGATTCCATCATGGTATCAGAGTCCCAGCAAAGAAACAGATGGCACACTCCAAGTAGAGAAATTCAAAGAGTTTTATAAAGGGAGAATTTCTAAAAATTCAGGTAGGATGTAGAGAAACCACAATAGTGCAGGAACCTGGATCTGGTAACAGTGTCACGCCAAGGGAGGCAGTAGGGAGTTGTTAAAACCCAAAACAAGAGACTCGTAGCAGGATTCACTGCCTTGAGCAATTAGTGACCTTTAGCCAAGGCACACAATTTGATGCAACCTGGTGAATAAGTAGACAGACCTTCCTCCCTCCAGCCTCCTGAGAGCTCCCTGCTGGCTGAACCCTACCAAAATCCAGAAGGCAAGGAAGCCCCTTGAGGCATTCCATACGGGAGTCCCCAGGGCACAGAGCAAGTGTAGATCTGACTGACGGGCACACAGACATGCTCCAGAACAGTCATTCTCTTCTTACTCATTTCTGTCTTCTAGTGACCTCCTGGCCCCTTTCCCTCATTCGCTCCTTCTTTGTCTCCCTGACACCTACCATTCTTAGGGACTTCAACATCCTAGTGTGTGCCCCATCCTACATGCTGGCTTCTTGGTTTCTTGCCAGTATTTCTCCAGTGATCCTTTTCTTCATTTCCTGTTGGGCTTGCACACCTGCAATCCACCCTGGAACTTGCCATTTGTACAAAATGCACTGGCTTTGAAATCTTCTGTTTCTTACAATTCTGCAAACATCTCCTTTCCTAACTGCTCATGGATTTAAATAATCCTACTGCAAAAATACTTAACACCTATTAAATCCTCCAGTTAGCCTACCCCAACACTTTCTCATGAACAGCCCCTCCTGTTTTTACTCTCTTCCTTGTGCAAGTCAGAGCCAGTGGCTTATTATTACTGTTACCCTTTCGAAGTTTTTATAACCTTATCTCTTCTTCTGTCATTTTTTTTGCCTGGTAAAACCCCCGTGATGACTCAACCATCCAACCACATGTTCAGTGCTTCCATACAGACAGATGAACACTGCAGGAGGAAAGTAATACAGCCGGGAAGACTGGTTTCCCTTTAAATAAAGCATATAAAACTCCAAGGGGCCACCCAACCCTGACTGACAACTCTACTGGATTTGCCTTGTAAGTTCCTTTTCTTATTCTTTGAATTAACTATTTTGAAACTTTTTCTTTCTCCACAAACTTCTCATTCTCCTCTTCCTATATTTTTATCTCTACTCTTAATCTTGCCTCTTATGTCACTAAAAAATTGAAATTATCAGCTAGAAATTTCTTCATCTCACTTCCAAGCCCAGAAACATACTTGAATCTAAATCCATATCCTTCTTCCCTCTGGAGGGAGGGAGATAATTTTCATAAAAGCTCAGTGCCTCCACTCTTTCATTTGGGCTCTGGAACCCATCTCTCTTAGCCTTCCCACCCCTTCAATTAGCTCTTAATCTCCGGCTCTTTCGGTTGGGACCATTCCTGCACAGATACTCACGACCTCCCGTACCTCGTGTCTGAAGGCACCTGAGCCGCTCTTCTGACCTTCCCCTTCTTTGCACTATCCCTCTGCACATCACCTCTTCTGTCTGGGCTTGTTACATTCCGCTCTCTGATTTCCTTCCACCTAACTGGCAGCTTTCCCTCAGGCGCCTTTGCTGAAATCTCCTTCTCTAGCCAACCTCTAACTGATGGTGCTCCCCAGGGATCAATCCCGGGATTTCCCTTCTCCTTCAGAGCTCTCATCCATTCTCTTAAATTCCAACCATGTGCTAACAATATTTTCCTTCTAAGATTATGTTCTGGCGTGAGGACATGAACTTAAAACCTTGTGACTCTGGTCTTCTACCTGCTTCCTGGAATGATGTCTTTCCCCATCCCCAAAGAGCCTTGTGGACAGAGAGTCTTATAAAGCTTCAACCATCTACCTAGAGAGGAGTTTGTATTCTCGATCAGCTAGCCAAGGGTGCAGAGGGCCGACACAGGTCTCACCTGCTCCACCCCTTCCTCCCATGATGGCAGGAACATGACAATACCTTTTCCCAGCTAATTGGAATACAACCCCATAAGCCTTCCCCAAAGAGCTGTCAAATCACCCATTTCCAATTTATTTGCTCTGGCACAGCAGATGAACCTAATTTGCTATCCTTGGCCTAGACAATATCCCAAATTTAATGACCTTTTCACTCAAAGAATCTTCCTAGTTCACCAATTTGGGGAGTCCATTGAATTGATAACAACCTTTTTTTAATGTTCTGAATTATTTCATGGAACATTTCTACTATCTCCATCAACTAGTCTTATTTAGGTGTATAATGGGATTTTCCTCCAGACTTTTCCTTACTAAAGGCTTAAATTCACAGTTTATTTGTATAAACACATAACTGTTTCCATAGCAAATGTGGCCAGCTGCACAATATCTTAGTTGAGATGTACTGGGCTTGCCTATTGCAAGTCTCACCACAGCACTAAAAGCAATGGGTCCATAGAACCGAAACTCACACAGGTGTGGAATCCTGCCTGCTCCGTTGGATTCCTCGGGGGAACTATAATTCCCCACCCTAGTGAAGAAATAAGGAGTTTGAAAGAAACACTTTGATCTGCTACTTTTCTTTTGGATTATTAAAACTGTTTCCAGAAATAGATTCTAGAAAATAATTTCCTTTATTTCTCAGCCTGAGATCTTTCCAACTACACAAGAAAATATTCTTGGCAGAGATAATATTTGATGAGCTCATCAATTTCAGTAAAAAAGGTCCAGGGAACAATCATGGAGCTCTGTCCTCATACAATAAAAACTCATTTCTTTCCTGCTTGATTCAATCCCTCTTCTCCCCACCCCCCCAAAATGGGCATGTTTTAAAGATCCAATTTCTCTCCATTAGATATACCTGTATTGTTTAAGTACTTGATTTAGTAATCATTGACCTCCTTATACTCTAAGAACTTTACGTCTGACAATAAAGATGTTTAGAAATTCATGTACTAAAATAATAGTGCTAATAGGCTTCCCAGGAATGAGTAGGGGTTTTATTTTACATCCTCTCTTTCTGAAGTCATGCCATTGAAATTTATATCCCCAAATCTATTTGTGATTTTTTTTCTTAATCAAGTTTAAGAAATACTTTCAGTATTTAGTAGCATCTATTAGTTTTAAGTTGTTAAATTAATACTTTCAGTATTCAGTGGTATCTATTATTTTTAAATTATTATTGGCTATATGAGGTTTTATAAAATAATCTAAACAAACTATTCATGACTATTCTATTTTATATGACATCTTCTTTAGTAAGTCAGTATTTATTTTTATTTTTCACTCTTTCCTCCCAACCTGCAGGAAGGAAAGGACAGGGCCTATATTTTCCCTACAAGGACCAGTCAGGATTGTTCAGTTGTTAACAATCTGTGGTAACAGAAGAGTGGGGAGGTTTCTTTACAGAGGTCATTAAAGTGGAATTGTTGAAGATCTGCAGAATGAAAAAAATGTTAATAAGATTAAGGCAACTTAATCCTTTAATTGCATCAGTTGAACCATAAGTATAGAAAAATTGGTGTTGATATGTTAAAGGTTATGATGAATAGCAATGGTATATTGCAAAGAGATGTAATATTTCCATACCAATAGTAGAAGATAAGGAACAATTAGGCACTAGGCAACCTGTACCATTAATCCTTGAATTAGAAAGGAGTTTTGTTCTAAACTGCCAATCAACAATACTAATTTGTGTTTATAAATAAACATGACCAATTTTCTTTTTGGAGTCAATGAGCCATACCCTTGAGATTTGACAGAGGGATAAATAACCACAGATTCCCTCCAGGTAAGACTTTGGTCTTTAATAAAAGCGATAATTTGTCTAATTACTTCTTTGGTCTTGTACACAAATTAACAATTTCCCTTTTTAAGACATGATAACAAAAACATTTAAACTTTCTGTTTAAACAACACTGCAATTTATTTATTTATTTATTGTTTAAATTATTTTCTTGATAGTATATGCAAAAAACGATCCTTAAATAAAGAAAAGATCAAAAGTTAGGATGCCGAGAAAAAAATTCCCCAAAGAAAGAAAAGGTCAATAGTGGGTAAGGAGAATAAGCAAGGAAACCCCCAAAAACGAGCTGTTATTTTTTAACATCACATAAAAACAAGGTAAGAGGGAAATTTGGGAGCTTAAAAGGAAGTTAGTAAAACTAGGTAACCAATCCTCTTTCTGAACATTAGGAAAATGAAATACACATAAAAAGCTGTAGAAAGGTATTGTGATAAACCCCATGCTATAAGAAAAAAGAAAATAAGACGCATAATAACATTTGTATAGGCGATGAAAGCACATTGGAAAGACATGTTCAAGAGGAGGAAAAGGATGTACATGTGTGTGTGTCTGTACATGTACACACACAGAGGATTTCTAACTCTTTCCACAGAAAGGTCAAAAAACAAACAAACAAACAAAAAAACAATGATCAACTCAGTACCAATAAGCATCCACAGCATCCAGATTGTGGTCTTAAAGACCACTTTCAATTTTTAAAAAAGGGGTTCTTGGAGAATTGACTAGGGACAGAAAATGTGCAAAATGAGACTGGAACATGTTGACATGCCAGATAGCAAGGAAGCAATAAAAGACTACTAGGTTCAGGTCAAATGGACTTAAGAGACAATTCAAAGAGGCTCATACTGGCCAAGGATGGGAGACCCTGAGAATTAATAAGGAAAAAAATTGCAATGCGTTAAAATCCATCAAATTTGTTTAAACATATTGAGTTCATAATGGCTATCTCTATCTACCTGTCTATTACCTGTGTCTGTCTAACAAGAGAATATCAATCATTTATCCTGTCTATTCTACATAACCTCGACCCCTGTGTTACCAAATAGTAGATGAGGGGAAGCGTTTCCTTTTAAAAATTTCCTAGCTAATAACCGAAAATAAAACGAGAATTAAAATATCACCATTTTGCAAATCCCAGTGAATTAAAGGAACTAGGCACTGAGCATAAATGACTGCTAACATTAAAAAAGAGAAAATAAGACATAATGTGCCTTTTGATGAAGGAATACACCACCACCCTAACCTTGCCAAGGAGATCAGACTTGAGTCTAATCAAGACTCTGGATGCTGCTGCCAATTTGCAGGAAATATAGAGGAGCATGTTGCATTGAAGCATGAATATGCACTTAGCAAAATCCAGTTTATGGGAAACTACAGCTCAAAGCATTAGGTTCTCAAATAAATGAATTATAAGAAAAAGATTAAAAGAAATTTAAAGATATCAATTTTAAGAAATGGAAAGCCTAAACTACAGTATCTAGGAATGCAAAGCAAGGTAACAAAACAATACAGGAATAATGCAGGAAAGTGAATACTGTAAAAGCCAGGAGAGGGTTCTTTTGGAGGGAGAGAGCTGTGGTTGGTATTGGACACTCTGGGGCCTCCTGAAGTAGCTGGATAGTTCTTTTTCTTGATCTGTAAAGTGGGTACAGGGATCCTGAAACAGACAAGATCAGAAAAAAATTGGTTGATATGCAAACAAGAATGAAAAAGAATACATAGTCTATAAATTCAGAGACTTGTAGGACTGAAAAGAGAACTGCTTCTCAAATCCAAATACTAAAAGGTAAATTTGAGGAATTGTTTAATACAACCTAACTTTATACTTTCGGGAACTAGAAAAAGAACAGACTAAACCTGAACGTAGAAGAAAGAAGGAAATAACAAGGATCAGAGCAGAAATAAATCAAATACAGACTAGAAAAACTATAGAAAAAGTCAACAAATATAAGAGTTGGTTTTTTGAAAAATTAATAGACAAATCCTTAGCTAGACAAAGAAAAAAAGAGAGAAGTCTCAAAAAAATAAAATCATAAATGAATGTCAATGGCTAATTAAAACTCAGCCGAAAGGTAAGGATGAAATAAATGGTTGTCACACTGTTAAAACTACTGAATAGATTAAGGTTTTCCCAATAAGCCCTTTGGTTGTACAAAATGACTCAAGAAAAAGAGATGAAGTGCGTGGTTCTCCCACGGATGCCTAATAAACACAAGGTGCCTGCTTTGTGCTCGGTGTGGGATGTGAAACAAGAATACTGATTGGAATGAAGCCAATGATAAGCTCCCTGCATTTGGGGAGAATTGTGTTGTGCAGAAAGAGACTGTGACTGACACATAACAAGCCACATAGGCACCATATTTCTCCCAGAAGGAAGCTGCTGAGAAAGAGGCTCAGCCCTCAAGGAAGGCACATTCGTCAATGCTCTCTCAAGCTCTGGTCCAGGATGACAATGGGGAGGAGGACCTCTCAGAGAGTGGAGCCAAGGGGCCCATCGAGCAATGGACTGGGAAGGTACTACTCGAGAGTAGAGCACACCCACCCCCAGAATACGAGTCCCCCTGACAGGTACTCAGTGGGACTTTGGAATTGCTGTTTACTGGCGACTTGTCCTTTCAGTACAGGGTCGTGTACTGGTGCTATCCTTTCCCACTGTCTTTTGGGAGTGGGAAGAGCTGGTACCTTGTCTCTGGTTCCTGAGTCTCCAGATAAAACAGCACGTGTAGACCTGATGTGGAAACTACTGTGGAATTTTCAGAGATCTTGGACTTTGAGCCATGATTGGATGGGAATTTTGGATATGTCCCTTGGGGAGAGGTTGAGTGTGCTCTGCGCTGAGAAGAAAGAGGGAAACAAATATTTGGTGTTCAGCAGGGCAGGCCCTGAAAAAGCTGTGTTCCTAATTACCACTTTCTGGTTTTCCATCCCATAGGAGGGATTGCATTTCTAACTCTGTCAAATGTGGTCATGAGATTTGCTTTAGGCAATGAAATGTGAGTGAAAATGGTGTGAGTCACTTCTAAGAAGATTTTAAAGCAAGTTCATGCCTTTTCTTGCTACAGTTACTGGAAATATTCTAGTACCCTGTGATGCTAGGTTCTTTAATGAAGACACAGCCTATGAAATTATTTATAAAGATGCTTTGAAAGACAAGGTAATATTATCTTCCTCTGGAGAGGATTTTTTTTTGCCTCTTTTGCAGGGCACTAGAAACAAGGATTCCTCTGATCAGTTCCAAGACTTGAGATTATCTGTCCACCAGTCGATTTGAAGATTGGTTCAGTCATGCTGTTCTTGGATCCACCCTTTTTTTCTGGAGTGCAGTTATTTAGGATCCAGTCCTTGGCTGACTGGGGACTTTCTGGCTGCTGTCTCATACCTCTGGGATATTGTCACAAGTACAAACCAGCCTTTCAGCAGCTACTTCCTGATGTCAAAAGCCTCCAGAAAAGGAGAGGTACCATACACAAGACTGAGGTTTTAATTCTTTTTAAGATTCTTGGTCTAGCAACTCCTTAAATATTGTTATTGATTTATTTATTAAAAGAAAGATGACTTTACAATGTATACATATTTCAAAACAACGTTGTACATGATAAATATATGCAATTTGATTTGTCATTTAATTAATAATAAAAAAGGGTTTTTAAAAAAGAATATGTCTTCAGCTGGAGTGTTACAACGAAGTATCTACTTTTCTGTTACTGTTAGTGGAAGTAATATTTATTTGCTATATTTTCAGGTTCTCTTGGAGGAACTCACTCTGTTTTCTAGGAACTGCTTACATTTGGTTTCCTTGATGGTCTCATATAGTTCATTACTAACTATAACAAAACTTTTCTAGTTTATCATGTTTTAATTTTTTCTCTGGCTATCTGAAAACTCAAATTTGAAGCTCAGTCACATTGATCTGATTGAAACTTGGCTGATTTTATACTCACTTTTATTGTTTTATATTCTTGCAAGTATCTGGAACAAGTTAACATTAAATACAAAGGGAAAGAGGCAAGGCACAAGTAATTCACAATGAACACAAGATACAAATAAAAAAATGGAAATGGTTGATCTTATTTTGAGGGACCAAGATTCTAAACTACAGAAATAAAATGGACATGCAAAATATAACTCTGAAAATTCAAGAGGTCACTGATAATATTCTAGACATTACTCAATGTAACAATTATCTGAGTAACTTCCTATCTGCATGCATTTCCTCTTAATTTTTTTTGAAAGAAAATAAAGAGTTTTTGATAATACTTTGCTAATCTGTGCATTATCTAAAAAAATATTGACTAGCTGTTATCATATAATTCTAGTCTAGATTTTAGCTTTGATTGCCTAACACTTTATAATTCATTGTCCTATTTGCCCTTGAAGAGAATGGTTTAATGCTAGCTCTCCTGATGTCAATTCCTCCATCTGTTCTAATGACTTTGTAAGCATCTTAGTTGCCCATATTAAATTCTTAATTCACCTAGAATGATTTCTATTTCCTGAATCAAACACTAACTGATATAATCTTTGTTTCCTGTGGGTTTACTTTTATGTTTATTTGAAAGCCATGATGGGACTCTATTCTTCTGACCACCAAGGCAACTACTCTTCCTCAGGAACCCCCTCCCTGTTTTATCCACGTGGCTTGAGTGAGTGTTGCTGTCTTATTATATACCCCACACCCATGACCACTTTTAACTGGCCCAGGGATGGTCAACTTATCTAAGCCAAATCCATCAAAGCATTTTCCTAGAATTTATAAACTTGGGTCTGGAGAATAAGTCTCAAGCCTTCTTCATTGGTAAAGCTGTGAGGTGTAAGAACTAGCAGCTTCCAGCAGCTATTTTTCCTCAACATTATGGAGGAAGCTTCTCTGATAGAATAAAGCTGACATACTGAGAGAAACAAAGATAATAGGTAGAAAACCTGTTTGCCTTTTAACCTTGAGAATCAGTGAATTTTTTGCTCTTCTCACACTTAATGGAATCAATAGTGAGTTGTGTCTCTTTCACTTGCAACCAAAAAAATCTTGAATAAAAAATATCGGGGCCGGGCCGAGCCCGTGGCACACTCGGGAGAGTGCGGTGCTGGGAGCGCTGCGACGCTCCAGCCGCGGGTTCGGATCCTATATAGGAATGGCCAGTGCACTCACTGGCTGAGCGCGGTGTGGGCGACACCACACCACGGGTTGCGATCCCCTTAACAGTCATGAAAAAGCCAAAAAAAAAAAAAAAAAAAAAACCGGGGACACGTGAAGCTGCATGGTGGCAATGGCCAGTCTACAGCTGGTCAATACATGGATGCTAGAGCTTTAGGAAAAGAAGTTTATAAAGTCACAGCAATTACTAAAAGTGGGCAATAGAGACCTCAGAGCTGATATTTTCCATATTAGTCAGAAAAAATAGATGCACATTCTTTGCTTCTTCTTCCATTTAATTTTTGTTGACAAACACGATTAAAGGTTGGTGAAATTTAGATGGGTAAAACATGTGGCACAGTAAATTACATCTTCAATTACCCCTTCTGTCCTGATCACATGATAGTGATGGATGCAGTATAAATACTGGAAACCAAAGTTATACAGCCAGGGTCAAGAATCAAGATTGAGGTTTTCATTGATCAGAAGAATAGAAACTCTCAGCAGAGGATAAGGCTGAAGCGACAGCGAGGCTGAGATTGGACAGAGGCAGCTGGGAGTTTGGTTTTTGAGGAGTAACAGGGCCAGACGCTGGAATGAGACTCCCCATTTTTTTTGAAGGACTCTGAAACACAATTGTTTCACCTGGTGATAGCACCTGACACGTGGGCAGTTAGAAGCCTAGGGATGGGTATAGATACAGACAAGACTCCACGTCCAGGTATTGCCTTGGGGATTTAGTGTACAATTAACCTGCATATCACTGCGTATTGTGAGCACCAGCAATGCCATAACTTCTGTTTTGGGGGCCGGCCCGGTGGCGCACTGCTACAGTGCGCCGCTTGGGAGTGCGGCGGCACTCCCGCCGAGGGTTCGGATCCCACATACAGACTGGTTCCCGCTCACTGGCTGAGCGAGGTGCGGGCGCAACACCGAGGGTTGCAATCTGTTGCCGGACACGAAAAAAGACAAAAAGGAAAAAAAAAAAAAAAACTTGTGTTTTGTATCCTGGTCCTGGGGGGTGCTGGAGAGACGCAACCACTAGACAGGGTGGGACAGAGTAGGGAACAGAGAGAAGGAGCAAAGAAACCTAAACAAAAAACTTCCTGCTCATTCCCTTAAAGCCAAAATTCCAGCACACATTTAAATCAAATGCTAAGAATGACTACTAAGAAAACTCAACAATCAGAATATGTATTCACTCCACATTAAATTTACTTCATGGAACAATGTGACAAAGACTTTAATATGAATATATTTAAGATGCTTAAATAGAGAAACAAAAACTTAACTTACATCAAACATGAACAAGAAATCATGAACCAAGACGTAAAAGACAAAGTAAAAAGGCATCAATATTTCTGTATCGGAATTTCTACTAAAAGAGAATGGCAAAAAATAAATATCTGAGGAGATAATAGCTGAGAATATTGGAATTGAAGAAGAATGCACACCGAATACAATGTAAGCTCAATAAAGATAAATTCACCCATAAGCACACCATAGTGAAATTGCAGATTATTAAAGAGAAAGAAAAATCTTAGGAAAGAAAGACCACAGTAGTGCGTTGGACTTGCAGAGGGAGAGAACATTTCTTCTGCAACAAAATGGGGTGGGGGAAGGGAGGTTGGGGATAACTGGGTGGGGGACACGAAGTACAAAGGCAATTTGTGGTAATGGGCATGCTGCCAGTATGAATCTGGCCTTCACATCATGGGTACAAGGGGTGACAATCAGCTTTGTATCTTATGAATATTCATAACCAATAAAAATATTTTAATAGTCTTAATTATTTCAAAAACAAACAAACAGTTACGCTAGAAGAAAAGCAGATTACCCTCAAGGAAAAGACGGATCGTGAGCAGACTTCTCATTAGCAACAAGCAGGCTAGAAAACAATGGAATAATAATCTCAAAGTAATTAGAGAAAAAGTGTCAATCTAAAATTTTGCATTTAGCCAAACTATCATTCAAGAATGAGATAAAGCAAATACTAAGAAGATTTTCCAGCCATTGTCATTCACTAAAAGAAATGTTAGAGAGTATTTCAGCAAGATTAAAAGTGAACCCAGAGAGGAGATGTGAGATACAGAAAACAAAGTTGAGCACATAAATTGATAAAGTAACAATTGACCATCCAAATAATCACAATGTTTCTTCAGCTAAAACTAAAACTCTCAAAAACAGTAACAAGATTGGGGGTGGGGGTGGGAAGGCAATTTCCAACAAGTCCCTAAACTGCATTGAGATCCGTGATGTGATATGAAGGAGGAGAGAAATATTGAATGACCATGACATTCATTAGAAAAACCTGAAGTTAAAGATTATGCTGGATATCTTCAATTTACCCTGATAGACCTATTTCTTTTTCCTTGTGGCTTCTGAATGTATGCCAATGAAGTCCTCATGAGAAAAGCAGAGGGAGGTAGGAGCGTGAGTTCAAGGTACAGAGCTTCTCAGTTTCCAGGTTTGTTCAGGTCCTGGGATCCTTTCTCCCCCTGCCCCTGCAGACCTATAGGGTGGGAATTCCCCTGCTATTACTACTCCTGGGGTTTCAGAACTATCCTCTATGGTTTATTCACATGCTGCTGCCCACATCTCTGTAAATAATAGTTTCATTAAAGTCTCCTCAAATAGCTGAATTTGAGTGTGCCATCTGGAACCCTGACTGATACAAGCATATGTCAAAAAATATACAAAGTACAATCTAAGGTTAAAATTCAATCTAAGGTTCCTAAGCCTGTAACAAGAAAAGAAGAGATTCAATGTAGCACTGGGAAGTCCTAGCCAGAGCATTTAGACAAGAGAAAGAAATAAAAGTCATCCAAAATGGAAAGGAAGAATTTAAATGGTTTCTTTTTGCAGATGACATGATCTTACATATAAAAAACCCTAAAGAGCATACAAAAAACTGTTCAAACTAATAAACAAATTTGGTAAAATTAAAGGATATAAAATCAACACGTGAAAATTAGTAGCATTTCTGTACACTAACAACAACTTTTTTAAAAAGAAATTTTAAAAATCCCATTTACCATAGCTATAAAAAAAGATAAAATATTTAGGAATAAATTTAACCAAGGAGGCTATAGACTTGTACATTGAAATTATAAAAACTGATGAAAGAAATTGAAGAAGACACAAATAATGAAAAGATATCCCATGTTCACCGATTGGAAATATTAATACTGTTAAAATGTCCACACACCCAAAGTATTCTACAGATTCAATGCAATCTCTATCAAAATTCCAATTACATTGTCTACAGAAATTTGTTTAAAGTCCTAAAATTATTATGGATCCAGAAAAGACTCTGAATAGTCAAGCAATTCTGAGCAAAAAGAACTAAGCCAGAGGCATCACACTACCTGGCTTCAAAATCTACTACAAGGCTGTAGTATTCAAAACAGCCTGGTACTTCATAACAGCAGACACATAAACAAATGGAACAGAATAGAGAGCTCAGAAATAAATCCACACATTTACAGTCAATTGGTTTTCTACAGAGGTGCTAAGAACACACAGTGGGGAAAGGACAGTCTCTTCAATAAATTGTGTTGAGACAACTGGATGGCCATATGCAGAAAAATTAAATTAGACTCATCTCGCACCATAAACAAAAATCAACTCACAATAGATTAAAGACTTAACTGTAAGATCTAGAACTATAGGGCTGGCCCGGTGGTGCACTGCTACAGTGCATCGCTTGGGAGCGCGGCGGTGCTCCCACCGAGGGTTCGGATCCCACATACAGACCGGCCACTCACTGGCTGAGCGAGGTGCGGGCACAACACCAAGGGTTGCGATCCCGTTGCTGGTCCCGGTCCGTACGGGCGTGACACTGAGGGTTGCGATCCATTGCCGGTCACGAAAAAAGACAAAAAAAGGAAAAAAAAAAAAAAAAGATCTAGAACTATAATGCTATTAGGAGAAAGCTTCCATGACATTGGTCTAAGCAATATTTTTTTTTTTTGGATATAAACCTAAAAGAACAGGCAGCACAGCAAAACAAAAAGTGGACAAATGGGATTACATCAAACTGCAAAGCTTCTGCACAGCCAAGGAAACAATCAAGAGAAAGGAGAGACAACTTATGGAATGGGAGAAAATATTGGCAAACCATACATGTGATAAGGGGTTGATATCCAAAATACATAAGGGACTCAAACAACTCAATAGCAAGAAAACAAGTAACCCAATTGAAAGATGAGAGAGAGATACACAGGGACAGAGACAGATACAGAGAAGAGGATTAATTGTTAATGTGGCAAGAGAAAAAAGAATCTGGAGAAGTTAAGAGAAAAGAGAGTTTCAGAAATTCTTTTCCAAAGGAAGAGATGTGAAAGACACTGCAAAGGATCTGAGTAGACATATCTCAAAAGAAGACATATAAATGTCCAACAGGTATATGAAAAAAATGCTCAACATCACTAACTGCCGTGGATTGAATGTCCCTCCTCCCCCGCAAAAAACTCACTGAAGCTTAAGTTGTGTCCCCCAAAGTCCCAGGTATTATAAACTTGGCCCCCACTGTGACAGTGTTAAGAAGGTGTGAAATCCTATTGTGGTAACTGAAAGGTGGGACCTTGAAGAGGTGATTAGATTCTGAGGACCATGCCTGGTGAATGGATTAATAACAGTGGTCAGGGGCATGGCTCTGAGGGCTTTAAAAGGAGAGTGCATGAGAGTCTCTCTGCTCTCCACTCTGCCATTTTCTGTAATGCGAGACCCCTGCATTGCTGTAAAGCCACCAAGAAGACCCTCATCAGATGTGTTCCCTGGACTTTGGGCCTCCCAGCCTCTGAAACTATAAGCAATAAATTTTGTTTTCTTTATAAATCATCCAGTTCCAAGTATTTTGTTATAAGCAACAGCAATGGACTAATAAACTAATCATCAGAGAGATGCAAATTAAAATCACAATGAGGTATCACCTTATATCAGTTAAAATGGCTATTATAAAAAAGATAACAAATGTTGGAAAGGATGCAGAGAAAAGGAAACTCTTGTACGCTGTTGGTGGGAATGTAAATTCATACAGCCATTGTAGAAAACAGTAAGGAGGTTCCTCAAAACATTAAAAATAGAACAACCATATGACCTAATAATTCCCCTACTGGGTATATATCCAAAGAAAGTGAAATCAGTATGTCAAAGAGATATCTGCACTTCCACGTTCATTGCAGCATTATTCACAATAGCCAAGATATGGAATCAACCTAAATGTCCATCACCAAATAAACAGATAAAGAAAATGTGATATATATGCACAATAGAATACTATTCACCCTTAAAAAGAAGAAAATTCAGTTATTTGCAACAACATGGATGAACCTGGAGGACATTAGGTTAAGTGAAATTAAGCCAGGTACAGAAAGACAAACACTGCATGATCTCACTTATACATGGAATCTACAAAAGTTGAACTCAAAAGTAGAGTGGAGAACAATGGTTAACAGGCTATGGGGCAGCGGCAGTGTTGAGGAGATGATGCTCAAACGGTACAAAGTTTCATTTCGATAGGAGAAATAAGTTCACAAGATCTGTTGTACAATATGGTGACTATAGTTAATAACAATGTATCGTATTCTTGAAAATTGCTAAGAGAGTAGATATTATCTTTTCACCACACACAAAAAATGAAAAGTATGTGAGGTAATGTGTATGTTAATTAACTCAATTTAGCCATTCCAAAGTGTATACATACCTTGAAACAACATTTTTTAGCTGATAAATATGTACAATTTTTGTCAACTAAAAATAAATAATAAATGCAAAAAGAAAAAAATGTAGATACTTTATAAATCCAATAGAAGGCAGAAAAAGTCATATAAAATGATAGTAAATAGAAAACAAAATAACATGGTGGAAATAACTCTAAGTACACCAGTATCTCAATATATGTGAACATATGAAGTCACGTAATTAAAAGACAGAGATAACCATATTTAATAAGATAAATCATGTTACATACAAAATAGAAACACTTGAAATAAAACCACACTGAGAGGTGAAAAATAAGAAAAATACAGTTAATAATATGCAGTATAAAATACCAACCTGAAAAACAAGCCACTGTGACACTACTAATATGGAGAAAACAGCACTTAAAGCAAAAAGTTTTAATAGGGACAAAGTGAGATAACATATAATTATGAAAGAACAATTAGACAGGAAGCTAAAAAGTCATGAGTCTATGTATCTAATAATAGTTTGTTCTAATATATGTTGAAGTTTCATCTAAAACATATATAATAAGAAGGAATATATACTGTTCTCAAGCAACAATAAGATATTTACAAAAGTAAACCACATAGTCTCTTTATAACAGAATGCTAAACAGCAGTAAGAATAAATGAACTACCGATTCACACAACCATGTGTGGATCCCACAAATAATGTTGAGTCAGAGAAGCCAGTAAAAGAGTATATAATGAGTGAGTCCATGTATGTTGAGTTTAGAAAAAGGCAAAACTAATAAAATAGTGGAAGTCAGAATAGTGATTATCTTTGAGGGTGGGTAGTGACTAGGGTGGAAACAGAAGAGATATCTGGATGAGGTTAATGTTCTGTTTCTTGACTTGGGTGTTGGTTGTGAAAATTCATTGAGATTTGCATTATAATTTCTGTATTTTTCTGTATGTTTGTTATACTTCAATAAAAAGCTCACTTAAAAAATGTAACGATGTACCAAACCCTAATGGAAGTCTCAGTACATCTTATTCTCTGAGCATAACACATTTAAATGAGAATAATAGTAAAAAGAAAATAATACAGTAATCATAGAAGGATAATTGAAAAGAGAGAAATTATAAAAGATAATTCAAAGAGTTATAAATTAGTGTGGAGAACAACTTAAAATAAAAATACACTTTGTGATTTTTACTCCCAAATTTGCTTCCATTTGATATACAAATGGAGAGTGCAAAGGGTTAATGAAGCATTTTGTTCATGATTTGCTGGGTAACTTTCTTACTTTTTATAATTCCAATGTGGATGGAGGTTATGGAAAGGAGATCACAGAAATGATTGGCTGGCCTTGGAAAAACTAGTTAAAAGTCAGACCTCATAGGATTTTACTTAGCTCCATTTTGGGGAAGTGGTCCAAACCTGTCCCACATCCTGACATCCCTAAAGCCAGAGTTTGTAAAGAGACATTCACAAAAGCCCTTTCTGCAGGCAGCACCATGTCTCAGGTTTTTTTTTTTTTTTATAAAGATGACAAAACAAAATGGCAAACTTAGGAAAAATTAAGTTCAAATAGTTGTTTTCAATATGTGTGTGCTTATGCAAGTTACATGTTGAGAGAGAGAGAGAGAGAGAGAGAGAGAGAGAGAGAGAGAGAGAGAGAATTAACACAATTTTAAAATTTTAATTCGTTAGTATTTTGTTTGGACTGAATGTTTGCATCCCTCCAAAATTCATTATGTTGAAGCTCTAACCCCCAATGTAATGGTATTTGGAGGTGGGACCTATTTGGAGGTGGTGCCTTTGAGAGGAAATTAGGGTTAGATGAGGTCAGGAGGACAGGATCCTCATGATGGGATTAGTGTCCTTATAAGAAGAGACATCAGAGACCTATCCTCTCACCCTCGCCCCTACCATGCACCAAGAAAAGACCATGTGAGCACGTAGTGAGAAGATGGCCATCTGCAAGCCAGGAAGAGAACCCTCATCAGAAGAAAATCAGCTGGAACTTTGATCTGAGACTTCCCAGCCATCAGAACTGTGAGCAAATATATTTCTGTTTTTAAGCCACCTGGTCCATGGTATTTTGCTATGGAAGCCTGAGCAGATTAATACAATTGGCCTCATGCTGATAAAGCTGAAATCTTACAGAAACAGAAACAGTTTCCAACACTCTCAGAGGCTTGCCAAATTCTAATGAATTGTCTGGCTAAATGGTGAGATAAAATTGGCAGGCATGTGTAATATAGATTTGTGAATATTTTTAATAAATAGAAATATTAATCCTCAAATACATTAGTTATATATCAGTGGTCTACTGTGCTTTAGGTTGAGGCCATTCAATGCTGACTTTTATATGTTTAAGATAAATATTCTTTATGTGCAGAAGATGATATACAATAGGTTGGAGAAATATGGTGCCTGAGAATAGACTCTCAAACAAATAATTTAAATTTGTTTAGCAATTATCACTCATTTTTAAAGGAATTACAAATAGCTTATCAAGAATACCATTAGGCACAGTATCTGAACTCTATGATTTATCTTAAAGACCCATCTTTGCAAATACCTACTTTATTTAAGTAGCTGCTTTGTTGACACCCTAGCACCTTTATATGCAGAGAAATCCTTTGAAAGTCAAATATTTATTTATTTTCAAAGTAGTAGTAAAGAGCACCACCTTTGGAATTTAGCCTTGGATAAAGTCTCTGCTCTAATGAGATGTGTGACATCAGGAGAAACTCTGTACTTCTCCAAATATTAGTTTTCTTCTCAGTGGGAAAAGTAATAGTGCCTAAAGTATTGTTGAAATTTTAAATGAATGACACATTTAAACTACTTAACACTGTCCCTTGTACTTAGTAAATGCTCAAGATGATTTAGCTATCATCATCATCACTATCATCATCACCATCAGATAGGAAAGATCTAAGTTAGTTGTATATTCTCCCTTGTGAGTGAATAGTTTACATTTCCAAAATATTAGACATCAATATACTCACATTCATACGTAAAAGATACTAAGGCTAATTTACCTGTTGAAAACGATCCATGCTTCTGGAGACATCTTTTCCATCAGAGTGATTTTACTGGATTGGTCTGATGCAATGTATCTTGGTATCTCAAGCATGACTACCTCCACCAACCTTCCATCGTGAACTCTCTGAAAGCATACCATGTATTTACCAGATAATCATACTCACTAAGGTTTCTTGGAATAATTACCTATCCTGGAACATGGCTCATCCCAGGGGCTCTGTTTTCTCCCATTCTCACTCCCAAAGCTGTGTCCCAAGGCCAGCTGTGTTTTAGGAACAAAATATGCCAAGAATGGTTCTTTCTTTCTGATGATTCCAGTTAATTCCAATGGCTTCAGAATAAAGACTCCAACATAGGTGCAGGATATAGGGCAAAAGAGCATTACTGTTGTGTGGATGCCAAGATATGTATGAGGTTCATAAGGGCTTTTTCTTGTTTTTTGTTTGTTGGTTTGTCGTTGTCATAGTTTCTTATTGAAGTATAACAAAATCTAGAAAGTGCTCAAATCACAAATGTTCAATGAATTTTCAAAACTTAATATACATCCATGTAATCAGCACCCAGAACAAGAAATAGAATATCACCAGCACACCAGATATCTTTCTCTATTCATTGCTTTGCAAAACTTAAAATACCTAGTTTTGTAACAGTATAGTTTAGTTTTCTTGTTTTTGATGTTTATGTGAATGGAATCATACAGTATGTACTATTCGCGCCTATTTTGAGTTCTTTCAAACACTATTATGTTTGTGAAATTCATCCAAATGGTCACGTGAACATAGTTGAAGTTTTTCCTTGTCATTGCTATTCCACTGTGTGAATATATCAGAATGTATTTATCTGTTCTTCTCTTGATGGTCATTTAGATAGCTTCTTATTTTGTGCTATTACAATTGGTATTATTAAGAATGTTCTCGAACATTTCTTTTGGAGAACATAAGAGTGCCTTACTTCTGAGTATGTATATAGGTGTGGTCACAGGTATGTCTATGTTTTCCTTTAGCTGGCAAAAAGTTTTCCAAAGTAGTTGTTTCAATTTACACTCCCAGTCAGTATATGAATGCTCCAATTGATGTTTTCTGCCTTTTTGTTTTCACATTCATAAACAGTGACTTAAAGTATTTTGGGGTGTGTGTATGATATCTCAATGTGATTTAAATGCAGAGTAATGACTTTGAGCACATTTTCAAATGTTCACGGGCCATTTGGTTATCCTCTTTTGTGGAGTGTCTGTTCACTTTTTTATTGGGTTGTCTATGTTTTCTTTATTGATTTGTAAGAATTCTTTATGTATTCTGGATATGACTCTATTGTCAAGTATATGTCTTGCATATACTTTCTCCAACTCCGTGGTTTGCCTTTTCACTCTCTTAGTGGTGAGTTGTAGGACAGAAATTCTTACTATTATTATAGTTCGTATTTTTTCTGCATGGTTATTGCTTTTCTTTTTTCCTGTTTAAAAATTTTTGCTTATACCAAGATTATAATGATGTTTTCCTGTGTTTTATTCAGAAAGCTTCATCATTTCACCTGTCTTACCTGTCACATTAAGGCTTGCAGTCAATCTGGAGTTGATTTTTGTGTATGATGTGATGTAGGGGGTCAATCTACATTTTTTTTCAACATGTGCATACAATTTACTCAATAGAATTTATTGAAAAGTTCATCTTTCTCTAGAGAAGTTTGAGTAGTGCCACTTTGCAAACTGTGGGTCTCTTTTTGGATCCTCTAGTTTGTTCTATTGGTCTATTTTTATCATTGCACTGATACCACCTTGTCTTAATTGCTGTCGTTTTTGATATGTCATGATTTCTGGTAGTGTTATTCTTCTAGTTTTATTATCTGGGGTTGCCTTGACTATACTTGGCCCTTCATATTTTTATAAAAAATTTAAAATCAGCATGATAATTTTATTTAAAAATATACGTGTGGGTTGTATTTTGGATTGCCATTAAATTTGTGTAGAATTGGCAAATTTACAATATTGAGTCTTCAATTTCATGGATACACTGTATCACTCCATTTATTTAGATTCTTTTGATAGGATGTGTATGGATGTTTTTTTATATCTTTTATTAGATTTATTCCCAAATAAATTATATTTCAGGTAGTATTATGAAGAGTATTATTTATTACATTTTATTTGCAATTTTTTTTGGTTTATCTACTTTAAATTCAGGGAGCTTGCTAATGTTGCAAATTAATTGTAAAATTTTTATAGATTCTAATGAGTATTCTACACATACAATTATGCCTTCTATGTGTACTGACACTTTTCTTTCTTGTAAAAGGTTTCACATAGGTTAAGCCTTTCTCTATTTTCCACAAGCACTCACCTAGTTCAACTCCTTCTTTCTTTCACATAGGTTAAGCCTTTTTCTATATTCCACAAGCACTCACCTACTTCAACTCCCTCTCATCTACCATAACAACTTGCATTTTATGAAATGCAGCAGGTGCACAGTCAGGAAATAGAGAAGAAATCTAACTTATAAGACATCTCTGCCATAAATTCAATAAATTTATTTTTCTAAATGCTAAATATTTTTAATTTATAGCACATGTTCACAACTACTAAAACATTTCCAGATAGTACCAGGTTATCACCAATGATATTGCTTAGGTCCTTCCCTGGGTCAACAATTAATACATCAAATAAAAGTAAAACTTAGTAAGTCTTGTACTGGAAACCTGAGGAAAAGATTAAAAAAAACATACAAATACGAAAGCAAGTGAAAGGAATCACTGGGTAGCTCTTATGCATAAGGAACTAGACTACGATGCATCTCATGACAGAGAAGCTTATATTGAACTAACTCTTCTGCCTGTCACAATTATAAGAGCTGGACAAAATCCAAGCAGAAGGCAAAACAATGAAGGAACTGCAGAATGATCAGAGTGGGAAAACTGGAAGGAGTACTTCCTCGAAAGAATGAGATCCACATTTTCACAACTTTTCCATGAGGGCGCTTCCTAGTTTGCCATGCTATGAATACAGCCAAAGCAGACCAGTTTTTCTAGGCTGAGGAGACATAAATAGGAGTTCAAGGCATCAAAAAAGGCAGAAATTCAAAGGCAAAAATTGCAAAACTGAGAAAGCCACAGAGGAAAGAACAATAAAATCTGCAAACAAAATTCTCTCTTAGTCTTGAATGACTTCTAAGCTACTCAACTGCAGGACAAGACCACAAGGAAGCCAACAGAATGAATCAACTGAAAGGCTAAATAGCTGAGCATAAACTTTAGCATCTTCTTGGTGCTGTGGAAATAGAGATTGTAGTTCAAGCTCCACAAATTATGAGAGATTTGGAAAACAACTGAGACTTTTAGTTGTGACCTTGGAAGGATTAAAATGACAGGATTAAAATGATCCAATGGTATTCTATCTGCCTGCCAGAATAAAAATAAACCCTTTCTGCAGAAATGTAATAGCATTTAGAGTTTCTGTAAGATTCTATACACAATATGGTATCCAATCAAAAAACAAAGCATAATATAAAACAGGAACAATTGACTGGAAGCCAAGAGAAATAACAGATTATAGAAACAGAAGCATGGGTGATTCACTTAATGGAGTTTTTAGACAGGAATTTAAAAATAACTATGACAAATATGTTCAACAGAGTGGAGGCTAAAAAAATTTCAGCAAAGACCTGGAGTCCATCAAAATCAGTAAAACTGAAATTCTGTGACTGAAACATAGGATAAGTACAATTAAAATTTCAATAGATGGGATTAATAGCAGTATAGAAACATAGAAAAGAATTTGTTGAGCCAAGGGTAGCCACCACTGCCAGGCAGAAGGCAGAAACTTACCCAAGATCCTAGGCAGGAGCTAAGGGTATCCCCCACTGCCCAACAGAAGGCAGAAGCATACCCGGGGTCCTAGGCAGTAGCAAAGGGAAGTACTCACTGCCCCATAGAAGACAGGAACATTCCTGGGGACCTAGACAGGAGCCAAGGACAGCATCACAACCTGGCAGAAGTCAGAAGCATGCCAAAAAAAACCCCACTTCCATGAGGGTGGTCCCCAACAGCCACCACCACAACCACTGCTGCCACAAGGGCAGCTTGCCACCACAGTAGCAGCTTCAGCCACTATGCAGGTGGCTCACAGCCCACTCAACAACACTGACATAAAGAGAGTCACCAGTGGAGACTGGGAAAAGAAGAGGAAGTCTCCCTCATTAAAGCCCATTCCAGAGTGATAGAAGAAGCAACTGCTCTACCAGATGTCCAGACATAGAGATAGACTCAACATAGAGATACTAGAAGTATGATAAAACAAGAAATATGACACCACCAAAGGAACACAGCAATTCTTAACAACCAGACCCTATAGAGAGTGAAATCCTTAAATGACTGAAAAGGGATTCTGAGCAACCATCTTAAGGAAATTCATGAGATAAGAGAAGACTCATTTAAACAACATAATGAAGCAAGAAAAAAATATCCAGAATATGAAGGAAGAAATTTACAAAGAGATTAATACCACAAAAAAGAATGTAGCAGAACTCCTGTGTTTTAGTCTGTTTTGTGTTGCTATAATAGAATACCTGAGACTAGATAATTTGTAAAGAAAAGAGGTTTATTTAGCTTATGATTCTGGGACAGCTGCATCTGGCATGGGCCTCAGGCTGCTTCTACTCATGGCAGAAAGTGGCAGGCAGCCAGTGGGTACAAGCAGATCACATGGAGAGAGGAAGCAAGAGAGAGAGAGAAGGTGCCAGGGTCTTTTTAAAGCAATGAGCTCTTGTGGGAACTAATAGAGTGAGAACTCACTCATTAATCTCTCCTCCCCCAGGGAGAGCATTAATCCATTCATGAGGGATCCACCCCCATGACTCAATCAGTTTCCAACACTGCCACATTGGAGATCAAATTCCACATGAGTTTTCGAGGGGACAACACATCCAAACTCCATCATCTTGGAACTGCAAAATTCATTTGCCAAGTTAAAAAACACAAGCACAGCTTAAGCAGCATATTAGAGCGAGCAGAATAAAGAATTTCAGATGTCAAAGATAGTCTTCTTGAAACAACAAAGGCAGACAAAAAAAAAAGGGGGGGGGGGAAAGATTTTAAAAATGAAAAGCCCTAAGAGAACTAGCAGACAACCTTAAGCACACAAACATCCAAATCATGGGTGTTCCAGAAAGGGAGGAGATAGGAAAAGGTATTGAAAACCTGCTCAATGAAATAATTATGAGAACTTCACAGGTATAGGAAGAGACAAAGACCTGAAGATCCAGGAGGCTCAAAGATTCCCAAACATACTCAATGCAAAAAGATCCTCTCTGAGACACATTATAATCTAACTGGCAAAGCTCAAAGACAAAGAGAGAATCCTAAAAGCAGCAAGAGAAAAGCATCAAGTCACCTATAAGGGAGCCTGTGTCAGACTAACAGCTGACTTTTCAACAGAAACTCTAAAGGCCAGAAGAAAATGGGATGATATATTCAGATTACTAAAAGAAAAAAACTACCAGCCAAGAATATTACACCCAGAAAAGCTATCTTTTGTAAATGAGGGAGAAATGCTATATTTCCCAGATAAAAACTGAGGGAGATCACCATCACATAATCATCCCTGCAAGAAATTCTCAAGGATTAGAAGGTTGTGCATCTGGAATCCAAAAAATGATAATCACTCCCACGAATACACATGAAAGAACAAAACCCACTAATAAAACAAAAATGCTAATGAGAAAGAGAAAGAAACTAAACTTTACCACTTCAAAAAGACAACAAAAATTGAAGACAAACAATAAAAGGGGATGAAAGGAGCAAAAGACATTTAAAACATCCAAACAAAAATTGGTAAAATGCCAGGAGTAAGACAGTACCTTTCAATAACAACCCTAAATGTAAATGGATTAAGTTCCCCACTCAAAAGACACACACTGACTAATTGGATTAAAAAGCTAGACCCAACTATATGCTGTTTTCAAGAGACTCACCTCACCTGTAAAGACACACACAGACTAATAGTGAAGGGATGGAAAAAAGATATACCATGCAAATAGAAACCAAAAGTGAGCAGGAGTAGCTATTTTTGTATCAGAAAAAATAGCCTTTAAACCAAAAACCATAAAAGGAGACAAAGGAGGCCACTTTATAATGATAAAGGGATCTATCCAGCAGATATGATACTCATAGATATATGTATACCCAAAAAGAGAGTATATATATCTGGGTAGATATATGAAGCAAATACTATTAGGCCTAAAGAAAGAGGTAGACCCCAATATGATAATAGTGGGGGGCCCAACACCCCTATTTCAGAGTTGGACAGATCATCTCATCATCAAATCAACAGAGAAGCACAGGATTTAAGCTACACTTTATATCAGTTGGATTTGGCAGATATGTACAGAACATTTCATCCACCAATTACAGAATATGCATTCTTTCCATCAGCACATGGAAGATTCTCCAGGATAGAACACATGTTAGGTCACAAATCAAGCCTCAGTAAATTTTTAAAAATTGAAATCATTTCATGTATTTTCTCAGACCACATGGATTAAAACTAGAATTCAATAAAAAGTGAAACTCTGGAAACTATACAAATACATAGAAATTAAACAACAGGCTCCTGAATGACCAATGGGTCCAGGAAGAAATTAAAAAGAAAATCAAAAAATTTCTTGAAACTAACAAAAATAAGGATACATCATATCAAAACCTGTGGGATACTGCAAAAGTTATAATAAGAGGGAAGTTTATTGCAATAAATGCTTACATCAAAAGAATAGAAAGATTTCAAATAAACAACCTAACACTACCCCTCAAAGGATTAGAAAAAGAAGAACAATCCAATTCCCAAATTAGTAGAAGGAAAATATAATTAAGATCAGAGAACTAAATGAAATATGGTCCCCCAAATGATACAAAAGATCAGTAAAACAAAAAGTTGTTTTTTTGAGAAAGTAAACAAAATAGAAAAATTATGAGCTAGGCTAACTTAAAAAAGAAGAAAGAAGACCCAGATAACAAAAATGAGAAACAAAAAAAGAAACATTACAATCAATACCACAGAAATAGAAAGAATCATTAGAGACTATTATAAACAACTATACAACAACAAATTTGAAAACCTGGAGGCAAAGTATACATTTCTGTACACATACAAACTACCAAGACTGAACCAAGAAGAAACAGAAAACCTGAAAACACCAATAACAAGCAAGGAGATTGAAGCAGTAATCAACAGTCTCCCAACAAAGAAAGGCCCAGGATCAGATGGCTTTACTGCTGAATTCTACCAAGACTTTAAAGAGGAATTAATACCAATTCTCTTCAAACTATTCCAAAGAATTGAAACAGAGGCCATTCCCCCAAATTCATTCTATGAGGTCAGCATTTCCCTGATACCAAAATCAAAGATCTAATAAAAATAGAAAACTATAGGTGAATATCTCTGATGAATATAAAAACAAAAATCCTCAACAAAATATTAGCAGGCAGAATACAGCAAAACATCAAAATGATTATACACCATGATCAAGTGGGATTCCTCCCAAGAATGCAAGGATGGTTCAATATATGCAAGTCAATAAATGTGATGCACTATATCCACAAAATCAAGGACAAAAACCATATGATTATCTCAATAGATGCAAAAAAGCACTTGACAAAAATCAACATCTCTTATTGATAATGACTTTCAGCAAATTAGGTATAAAAGGAAAATATCTCAAAACAATAAAGGCCATATATGACAAGCCCACTGCCAACATCATACTGAATGGTAAAAACTGAAAGCTTTTCTCTTAAGAACAGGAACAAGACAAGGATGCCCACTATCACTACTCCTATTTAGCATCATATTAGAAGTACTAGACAGAGCAGTCAGGCAAGAGAAACAAACAAAAAAAAGGAATCCAGATTGGAAAAGACAAAGTCAAACTGTCCCCATTTGCAGATGACATGATCCTATAATATGGAAAAACCTAAGGGCTCTGCTAAAAATCTCTTAGAGCTGATAAATGATTTCAGTAAAGTTGTAGGATGCAAAATCAACATGCAAAAATCAGTAGCATTTTAATACTCCAATAACAAACTAGGAGAAAAAGAAATAAATAAAGCAAGCCCATTTACAATAGTCACCAAAAAATAAAATAAAATAAAATGAAATAAAATATGTAGGAATCAATTTAACCAAGGAGGTGAAAGATCTCTACAAGGAGAACCACAAGTCACTGCTGAAAGAAATTAAAGAGGAAACACAAAGATGGAAAGACATTCCATGCTCTTGAGTATTGGAAGAATTAACCATGTGAAAGTATCCAAAGTGATCTACAGATTCAATCAATCCCCATCAATATACCCATGACGTTCTTCATAGAAATAGAAAAAAAAAATCCTAACATTCATATGGAACAACAAAAGACCCCAAATAGGGCAATCCTGGGCAAATAAATAAATAAGTAAATAAAGCTGGAGGCATTACACTAACTGATTTCAAATTATATTGCAAAGATATATTGACCAAAACAGCATGGTGCTGGCATAAAAACAGAAACTTGGACTAGTGGAACAGACAGAGAACCAAGAAATCAATCCAAATACTTACAGCCAACTGGTATTTGTCAAGGGAAACAGGAGAATATAGTGGGGAAGGAACTGCCTCTTCAGTAAGTGGTACTGGGAAAACTGGACATCCATATGTAGACGTATGAAACTAGACCTGTTTCTCTCAGCATAAACTGAAATCAACTCAAAAAGGATTAAAAACTTTTATGTAAGACCCCAAACTATAAAACTACTATGAAAATATAGGGGAAACACCTCAGCAAGTCGGACTGGGCAAAGATTTTATGAATAAAGCACAGACAGCAAAAGAAAAAATAAGCAAATGGTATTATATTAAACTAAAAGACAACAAAAGAAAAAATAAGCAAATGATATCATATCAAACTAAAAGGCTTCTGTACAACAAAAGAAACAACAGAGACAAGAGGGAAGCTACAGAGTAAGAGAAAATATTTGCAAACTATGCATCTGAGGAGGTATTAATACCCAGAATATACAAGGGACCCAAACAACTTAACAGGAAAAAAACAAGTAACCCCATTAAAAAATGGGTAAAGGAGCTGAACAGACATTTCTCAAAGGATGATATGCCGATGGCCAACAGACACATGGAAAAAAAAAAAACTCAACTAAGCATTAGGGAAATGCAAATCAAAACCACATGGAAATATCATCCTAAAGTCAGTTAGACTGGCCATTATCAAAAAGACAGAGAAGAACAAATGCTGGCAAGTATACAGAGATATGAGAACCCTCCTACACTGTTGGTGGAACTGTAAGTTGGCACAGCTATTATGGAAAACAGTATGAAGGGTACTCAAACAACTACAGATAGAACTGCCATACGATTAGCAATCCCACTGCTGGGTGTATACCCAAAGAAATGGAAATCATCATGTCAAAGTCTTACCTGTACTCCCATGTTTATCGCAGCTGTGTTTATGATAGCTAAGAGTTGCAAGCAACCTAAATGTCCATCAGTGGACAGCTGGATAAGGAAAATGTGATGTGTGTATATATATATATATATATATATATATATATATATATATATATACACATACACACAACGGAATACTACTCAGTCATAAAAAGTAATGAAGTTCTGCCATTTGCAGCAATGTGGATGATCTTAAATAAAATTATGTTAAGTGAAACAAGCCAGGCACAGAAAGAGAAATACCACATATCTATGGTGATAAGTGGGAGCTTAAATAAAACAGACAAATAAAAGAAAGAAAAATATGGCAACCATAATTATTCCTTGAACTTTGAAAAGGAGAGAACAAAACTGAGGTTACTATTGGTGGAAAAGGTGGAGAGATGGGGAGGTTAGTGAGAAATTTGTAAAGGCCCACAATAAATGATTACATTTGTAATGTTGAATATATTAATTATCCTGAAAAAAAATTGTTAAAAAGTAAATAAAATGTACAATTATTAAAAAAAAGAATCTGTCATCTGGAAGACAGGTCAGGTAGAAAGTTTCCATAATGATACACAAAGGGAGTAAAGGTTAGAAAATATAGAAAAGATTTTAAAAATCATATGGGAAGTAGTGAAAAGGAGTAGCATACATGTAATTAGAATCCTAGAAGAAGAGGAGAAAATTGATGGGGCAGAAGCATTATTAACAAAAATACTTGTGGAGAATTTTCCAAGTATGTTAAAGTATATCAAACTACAGGTTCGAAAAGCCCAAGTCAAATAAATACAAATAAAATCACATGTAGTTATATCCTATTCAAACTATAGAAAATAAAACACATTAAGAAAAACGTAAAGGCAGTCACAGAAAATAAGACACACATTACCTTTAGGCCAACAGAAATAAGAAAATTTCTGACTTTTCCAAAAAACTCTAGCAGATAAGAAAATAGTAACGACATAATTAAAGTGTTGAAAGAAAAACTCAACATAGACTTCTATACCTAGCCAAACTGTTTTTCAAAAATGAATGTGAAATAAAGACATTTCAGATAAAGGAAATCTGAGAAAACAGAGCACGGAAAAACCAAGAGCACTCAAAAAATATAAATATAAATAAATGTTGATTATAATTACAATGCATTGTTTAAAACATATGTAAAGGTAAACTATAAGTCAACATTAGTTCAAAAGTTAAGAAGGAGGTAAATGAATTTAAATAGTTATAAATTTCTTGCACTATGAGGAAAGTGGTAAATCACTTGAAATTGGAACTAAATGTTCAAAAAAAGTTTAAAGTGACCTTTAATAGGATCTGAGCTTGTAACATTGGCTAGGTATAAAGAAACTTAGACTTTTTTTGCACACATACACACAAACACAAATTTTTTTTTTGATGAAGAGGTGATGAAAGGAATTATTATTTCAGTTGTGTAAATTTTGTTAGAAAATTATGAGGAAAATACTCAAGGAGATATTTTACAGAATCTAAAAGATCTCTAATGTAGGTTCCAAACAATTTCCTAGAGAATGCAAGAGGTTTCCAACAATAGCAATGATAATTAATTCAAAATTTGGAAAATTTAAACTTTTATTTTAAGCTTCTGATGGGTCGTGTGACGTCAAATACTGCCCAATTAATACTTAAGGCTACATTTTGTCTCAGAAGATTTAAGCTTTTAAAAAAGAAATATATACATTTGCATCCTAAAAAATCGAACTCATATACCATTAATATTTTTGAATCTCTTATGTTTTTCAAAGAAAGATTTCAGGTAGGTATGAAGAAATTAGGCTAATCACAATGGACAATGTTTTAGCTATGTTATGTCAAAAACAAAGATTTATCAACATTTGGAACCAGGAGCCTGAAGTTTTCCCAGTTGCTTCAGTCTACTGTATGGTTCATATTGAAAATATCTGTGCTTGAGTTTTTGAAGCAGATTATATAAAGCGTCATGAATATGGTTATTAAAATAATTTAGTATATATGTATAAATGTTACGAATCATCAATTTCCAGTTTGTAGAAATGTTGAAAGAAATAGAAAACAATTAATTTAATGATCTTGTGGTCTTTCTCAAATGCTCGTCATTTGAATCATGGAATCACATTGGTCAAATCATGGAATCACATTATATTTCCATTAGACAGTACTGATATAGATAATTTTTATGATAGTATTAAAGGACTAAATTTTATTGACATTCAGTGATCATTTTACCCAATTACTGTAGTACAGATTTTTTCTTGAGTGCTAATGGAAAATTTACCAAATAGAACATATTCTGGGCCAAAAAGTCACTCTCAACATATTTCAAAGGATTCAGTTATATAAAGGTTTTTCACTGACCACAGTGGAATTAAAGTAGAAATCAGCATCGGAATATAAATGGAAAATCCCTGTATGCATAAAACTATAATGAGGTACCACCACACCAGAATGCCTATAATAAGAAGAGAGAAAACACCAGTGTTGTTGAGAGTGTGGAGAAATTGTAACTCTTGTATGTTGCTGGTGGGAGTGTAAATTTTCACAGTCATTTTGAAAAACTGGTAGTATTTCTTAAAGCTGGATATATGGTTAACCTATAATCTAGGTATCTACCCCAAGAAAATGGGTTATTATGTCCACCCAGACATGAACAAGGATAATCCTAATACGGAAACCATCCTAATGTCCATCAGTAATAAAGTGGGTAAACAATTATATATTTAAGAATGGAATAGATCACAGCAGTAAAAAGAATGAGCCATTGTTACGTGTAACAAGATGTGAGAACACTTGCCAGAGAGTCTGGCAGCACCACTTACTGGCTGGGATTCTGTGGGTAGCTCCTCCAACCTTTTGAAACTCAGTTTCCTCAGTTATAAAATAGCCTTCCATCTCATATTTATTGTAAATTATCAACTTATATTCAGTAGAGTGCCTGACATGAAGAAAATGTTCAGCAAATGTTAGCCATTTCTACCTAACACTGTGAGGTAGGCTTGAGGAACAGGGAGGTTAAAGCTGAAGATATGCACTGAGTGAATCCAAGATTTGCAGTTCTGGGGGTTCATATGTCAGGGCTCAGATACTCTTATGGATTCTATGTGGCACAGACCACCACCCTCATATTAAAAATAAGGTCACAATCACAACCTGTCTTTAATAATTATTAGGTTTCCCAGATGACACCTTGAAAATGCTCCTTAGCAAAGTCCTCTTGGGGCTACATATATAATTTCTTTTGCAGCCATTTTGAACTGATCAGAAGACAGACATCAAGACCCAAGACTATGCTGAGTTTCCTCATGAAAAGGGACTTCTTGTTCCCTGATTTTGTGTTGTACTGTGTAACATGTGTCTCAAAAACTTTCTGGCTGTGCACCACACAAAGTATGCTTACTGGTTGTATACTACATTGGGTAGGTAGGTTACTTAGCTTCTCTGTGCCTCAATTTCCTCATTTGTAAAATGGAGATTATACCTACCTCCTAAGGTCATGATGAGAACAATGCCTAGCACAAATTAAGTCCTCACTAAATCTATCTTAATCATCACATGATTGTTATTGTTATCACCACATCTTGTGGTAGTAACATCCCACCTTAAAATTTCTTCTCTGTCAGCTCTACGGATGCATTAGCCACCCTTCTCTGCAATGTGTGCCCAGAGTCTGGACACCGAAGACTGTATCACCTGGGCTCTCTGTCCTCTGTCTTCCACTTGGGTTTGGCAATAGGATATAGCAGCTGGAGAAGAGGGGGTGGAACAAGAAAATTCACCCTATACAACTCACGATGCCCGCCTCTTCTATTATTCTGGCTTTCCCTGCAAACCTGTAATATTACATTCTCTCTTTTCCTCTTCAGCAAAGTAATAGTAATGGTTTCCTACCATTGCTGGGGCCTGGGGGCCCTCAAAATCACTTGTTATTTTCCTTAACCCTGCCTAATTTGCTATAGTTTCTTTGAAAAATCTTGTTGGTTAAGCCCTTCTGAGTGGAAGTTACTTCTTACTGAGATTTTTATGAAAATAAATTTAATAAAATAAAACTACTCTGGTGTTCTTCTGACTGGACCCTCCAAATTCAGCCACAAGTCCCAGAAAAATGGGTCACAATCAATCAATTTCAAACTTCATACTGTATTCAAAATCACCGTTCTTTCTGAATCCATGTCTGTCTTCTTTGAACCAGCTCATGTCTGAACACTTCTCTGAAGACGGGTCTCCTTGGCCCACAAGTGTAGAGCCGTGAGGCCTAGCATACAGAGCTCTGTGCAAATTAGAAAAAAAAAAAAAAAGATGTCTCCTCTCCTCTGGATGATTCAATTAGAGAAATTCACCTTTTCTAGTTTGACAGATCAGAAAAAGCATACAGTCTGGGCCAACCAATTAGAAAATAATACTACCTCTGGAGAACCAATTTAAAACAGGCAGCTTAGTGGGGTAAGCCAATTAGAAAAAGATGCCCTTTTTAGTTTAGGCTGATGTCACTCTGCCAGGGCATTGACTTGGCAAATGGGGGCAGGTTGTGTTTTAGTCCTGACTCACGCCCCGTTGGTCAGCTGCTGCCTGCGAGGTTGCTGTGTTCAAAGTTAAACAGCAGCGTTATGCTGCAAATAGTGGTCTTTCCCCCCATATTGTAGGAAATAAAATGGAAACATTATTGATGGATTTTTTTTCACTCAATTTTATTTTTTCTCCCAAATTCTACTTGATATTTTAGTGCCTGATGCTGCTAATGTTCATACTGTTATCTAATAAGGATGGTATATGTTTTATCACAAAAGTATAGTAACTTTATGTTTACTAAAACACTGTTCTATGTGGTTCTGCATTGAGCATTTTGACTTCCCATCTTCCACTAACTGAACATATTCAAAAGCCTTACTTTAAAGTATTGGCATAATGGAATTATATCATACTCAATTTACTAATGCACCTTTAAAACAGGCACATTCAAAAACTTGGGAATACCTAAATAAAGTATGTGCTAATTTTAAAAAGCAAAACAAATACAAAAATATATACTAATACGTATATGTGTACCAGAGTTTGAGGAATATGTATTCATTAAAGGAAAGTGATTGATATTGAGGTTAAAATATGACTTGTGTATTTTAATTTTAATTTTATCCAAATTATAAATTCCTAAAGTATTAGTCTGAATAGGGCTAAATACTTATGTATTATTTAGTTGTCATATTTATTTAAAAAATTAGAACTAAGTTAACGTTAAGTAGTAGTTATCCTGAGCCGTTATACATATGTGTGTGTGTATTCTATTATTTATCTCGCCTGGACAAGCAATAAAGTAAAAGTGCATCATTTGTCCAAATGCCAATAACACATTAAACCATATTAATGTTCAAACACGTTTTAAACATTTTTCAGACTTTCATAGACAGTGATTTATTTAGGTTCACTTAAATCTACACTATTGTAAATGTTCACGAGGATGTCTGTTGACATGAAATGGGATTTTTTTTCTCATAATGTAATCTTCAGAATCTAAATTTATGTGGGAATTACTCAGGACATGAATAATTAAACATGTATACATCTGAGATTATTAGGGTGCTATATTAAGCAAGTTAAATAACCTTAATTTTTGACCTCTGAAAACTGGCTCAACAGACTTGTGCCATTTATTTTTGGCAATATAAATTCTCTTTGAGTTGGCATTTTTCTTTGTTTAGTTTGTAGCCTAAATGTTAGAGTATATGACACATTTTTTTGAATTGTAATTTTCACATTAATTTTGCTAAATTGCTTTATGAATGACATTTTAACCTAATGACAGGAAGTTTTGGTTTACAAGTCAAATAGTTCCACATATTTTCTTATATGAGAGTTGAATTTGATTTTATAAACATTTTTTGAGGAAATATTGGAAATAAGTCCAACTAAGTCATTTTTATTCAATTCAAAGCAAAAAGTAGTACAGATTCAACTTGATTCTCTCCAAAAAGTGACCTGTTGGAAGCATGTGCAGGAAACATTTATAGAAGGACATAAGCATGCTAAGGAAACACTTATAGAAGGGACGACTCTGTTTATGTGTTTAATGGTGTATAATAAAACATGTAGATAATAGATTGAAGCTCTCATTGATACCTGATGTTTTGGTATCAAGTAAACTATCATAGACTCAATGCAAATTTTTTATCAACGAGGTACCAAGTGCCTGTAATAACCTAAATCCTAGACAGAGGAAACACTGTGTCTCCACCTGGGATCAGTCAGGAAAACTGAAACCATTTGATGTTTTCTGGTTTCAAAGTGTTTCAACACAGGAATAGGAATTTAGAACTGTTAGAAAGCAGGGAGGTGGAAGTCAGAGAAACTGTCACTCATGATTTAAGCCTGGAGCACTGAAAATGGATTTTCTCAAGAGTCGATTGGGAAGTGGCTGGGATTCATGGGAATTTCACTCTGCAGCAGCAAATTCGTGGTTCTTAAGGATGGAACAGGAACCCACTGTGAATCTCACATTGGCTGGCCACTGCCTTCAGAGTATAATGGCCCCTTCTTGTCTTCTACATCTACATCTCCTTTGAGGGCCTCTCACCAGACAGAGTTAACCTACAACCACACAAAAGGGTATTCTGGGAAGTTTATTCCTGGCTTCTTCGGGTGAGCTTGGAACAGGGTGGTGGTGGTGCTGAGTTGACCACAGACAATTCATCATACAGAGAGATGTTCCTCTTCTATTTAGGCCACATATTCAATAACATTATCCTCATCTCCCAGTTAACAAAATTTTATGAAGTAAACTATTGTCCACGGCAGTAATTTTCTGAATTTTGGAATATATTAATCTCTTCTCAAATTAAGAAAGTAAGAAATTTCAGTGGACAAATTTCTCCTGTAAATTTAAAATGATGTATCCAAAGTTGTCCTATTCAATAGCTATAGAAATTAAGAAACCAGATTCTACATTAAAAAAAAATGTAGTCACCCCTTAGAATACTTCAAATCATAGACAACATTGATTTTCCACTGGATCATACTTCCCTAGAACAAGGTAAAACAATAATTTGAGTTAGTGGGAAGAAAGTAGAGTGCAGTTTGAAGAAGTCTTTAAAAAGTTACTATGGCTTAGATTTGGTTTTAGTCAAGATATTTAATTCATATTGTCATTTAAATCACATTAAAGAAGGCTTAATATGTTTATCAATAGCAGGCATAGGTTATAAAGGTCTAGAGAAATTGATACAACGAGCTATGCTGCATAGGTCCTCATATTGTGTATGGCCAATCCTACTTGTAAAAGGTTAACTCCCACCTGCCTCAAACGATGCAGAGGGACCCTCTTGACTCTTGCTGGGGTTGTACAGCGAACTGGGTTTTATTGTCAGTCATGTCTCTGTGGGCTGAGATAAAGTTCATTTCAGTAAGAAATGAAGCCTTGTAGCATGTTGCCAAGAGAAGCTCGTATTTCTGAGGACACAAGGGAATTCACCTGCTTCTGCCTGTATTGCTTGGCAGGTTCTTCCCTTTTTTATTATCATATTCTCTTAACATCAAAGGTTCAAAGAGGAGGCTTTTCTTATATTGTTTTCTTATATTTTGAGGTTTTAGGAAGTAGTAATTAATTTTGCCTCTTCCCACCTACTTCTGAGTTCAGATACAATTAAGAAAAATGGCCACACAAGTTAGAAAGAGGGAAATAAAAATATTAGTTATATTATTGATGAAGTTGTTTGGGGGAAGGAAATTTATGATCCCTGTGGACAAGGATCGGTCTGCCTAAATACTCCCCCCCACAACTGGAAATCCCAGTGATCATCCAAGAAAGAGTTTGGATCTAGAGAACAGGCACTTTTACCCAGAACCCTGGCCTTCCCTGTTCAATCCTGTCTTGGCTTGATTTTTCCCAGAAAACAAAAATTCTAGAACAAGTAGCTTATCTAGGAGGGAATAGAAGATGTGATGGGGAGTGGATATAAGCAAGGGGAGAGAGCCAATAGTGCGGTGTTAAGCCAGCTGCCCCAGTGGGAGAATGTGTCTTAATCCCACAAGGAAACTACAAAAGGATGTGAAACACATGCTTCATTATTATCCCTCCCAAGAGGCAAAGAAGCTGGAGTATTGAGTGATGGAGAAATCCTCCCAGGGAGTGCTAATTCCTAGGCTGTTCTGAAAGTGCCTAGACAGAGGGGCCCTCTGTGGTTTGGACAAAAATCCCCCAAGCTCTGGGATGGAATTACCAGCAGCTGGAAGTCGATCAGAAAATACAGATATGGTAGGATGAAAGGAATACGTGTGGGGCACTGATGATGTTTGTTACAAGCCCCATAAAGAGTTCAGAGAGAGATAGGTGTCCAGACCTGCTTCTAGAAGTGCAGCTATAGGCCCTGAGCCTGACCCAATGCTTCTGGAGGAAGCAGAGGGGTCTGAAAACTTCTTTCAGGCAGGCAGATCACAAAGATAAAGAGACAAGAAGGGGCTGGGCCACTTGAGTCATTCCTCCTTCATTGAGCAGTTGGGAGGGGGCAGATAAGGACTGAAGTTACCATCCAGATTGTTCCCTCCAGGAGAGAGGAGCAGAGGTTTTCTATGCTGTAGATCAATGTAGGAACACGGGGAGAGGAAGAACAGGGTACTAATGAGCACAGTAATGTGAAATTTAGAATTATTTCTTAAAAAGTAGTAATAATTCTTAACACCAACAATGTAGAAGAAATAAGTGTGCAAACAACAAAAGGCTCCATCTTTTCGAAAGAGGTTTACAAGGTAAGTATAGACACTGAAGTCGTTGTGTATACATGGGTCTTCTTTTTCTATCTCTAGTCCCTTTATGACCAGCTCTTTCAAACACTTTGCTCTCTGTCTTCTTTGAGTGATCAAAGATTTATTGTGATGGTTATAAGCTCTAAACTGCCATAGGTTACATCTGATGGGCAAAGAGTAGGGCAGAGAAGGCGAGAGGGGAAGTACGACCTGATAGTGTGGTGTTTGCTCTGGTAGTGAGGATAAGCAAGGATGGTTTGCGAGAGGCAGCTAAAAGATAAATAGCTCCTACGGTGAACGGAAAGGAGTGGCAGACTGTGGATAAAGTCATAGGTTGTATATTATGTGTGCCGTTATTAACACAAGCCCAGTCCATAAGATAGCAGGGAGGTTAAGCTGCTATAACAAACTCACACAAAAACAGAGTGACTCTGCCATGGTCCAAATGTTTGTGTCCCCCCAAATTCATAGGTTGAAAACTATGTGATAGCCTTAAGAGGTGAGGTCTTTGGGAGTAATTAGATTGTGAGGGCATATCCCCTCATGAAAGGGATTAGTGTTTTTATAAAAGGGGCTGACGGGAGTTTGTTGGCCCCTTTCAAAATGTGAAGACAGAGCAAGAAGGTGCCATCTGTGAGGGTAATGGGCTCTCACCAGACACTGACAGTGTCTTGATTTTGGACTTCCAGCCTCCAGAACTGTGAGAAATAAATTTCTGTTGTTTGTAATTTACCCAGTTTATGGTGTTTTGTTATAGTAGTGTGAACAAACGAAGTCAGGCTGAAATAAAATATAAGCTTTCTTCTCAGTGTGAAGGCAGGTGGGCAGTCCAGGACAGGTTGGTGGCTCTCTCCAAGGTCCTGGATTTCTTCTCCTTTGATACTGCACCATTCTTGGTGTGTTTTCCTATCCCTGCTGTCAAAGCTGCTTATGCCATTACCTTCCAGCTCACAGGGAAGAGGAAAGAGACAAGTGGAAGGTAAGCCACTCCCTTTGAAGAATGTGACCAGGAAGTTGAACATGTCACTTCCGTTCACATCTCATTGGTCAGAATCTAGTCACATGACCATACATAATTGTAATGGAGGCTGGGAACTACATTCTTCATCTGGGTATCCACGTGCCCTTCTAAAACTGCAATAGAGATGAGGATTTATTACTAAAAGGAAGAGTGAAATAGATGAACGACTGGGAACAAATAGAAAAAGCATGCTGAGATAGTTTTACAGATTTTTGGTGACTAATCTCATGAAAGTTCACATGTCCTATATTAAAATAAAATTTATACATTATTGTGCCATGAAAAGCTGATCACTACAGTATTTTAGTCTTGTTTATTATAATATACTGAAGTTTAACTTTTAAATAAACTTGATTATGAGTTCTGGTTTTATTTTTACTGTAGGCTTATGAAAACAGTCACAGATTTTTTTCTACATATGCATTACAGATTTTACTGTCTATTCTTACAGTTTCAATGAGGTTTCCCTTATCTTGTTTTTACCTATATGCATTTTGAAGCTTGTATTTCCTTTCTAATAGTTTTAATTTTTGTCATCTGGTATTGATTTGAATGTAGCATGACAAAAGGTAAGCAAATATTTTACATCCTTCAAAACAAAACTTAAATAATGGTTTGGAACTCAGGTAAGAGTAATAAGTATCTTTAGATCATCTCTGATCTGGAGGTCCACAGAAATCTGGGCTAACTCTTGGACCACTGTGGTCTTTATTGTGTAACTGGAAAGCTGGTGCAGTTTCATGACTTAGTGTCCAACATGGAGTTTTATACAGTTACTTTCACATAGTAGATGCTCAATAAAAATTGGTCGAACGATTGAATTAGGCCACTCAGAGCCCATGAGAAATTGTAGGTCCCTTGGACCAAAAGTAACCTACACCGGTATTATTCATCTTTTCCAGACAAAAGTAATTACTTTTTTGGTTGTTTGTTTAATAATGTGAATGATACCCTATGAAACATGAGTAAATAATGTATCATTAAATATAGGAAGGAAATGTAGAAATGTAAAAATTTTATACATTGAAAAAAATGATTTTTTTCTTCCTTTAAATAGCATAAAATATGAAAAGAGCTAACAGTGCCTGACATAGTATATTCTCAGTAAACAGTAGTCACAGTTTAAATTACAGTTTGTTTTATGTTGCTCCTTAGGTCACAGGACAAAGAAGTAACATATTTTCCACCAATATGTAGCAAAGGAAACCATAGTTTTCTGGCAGTCATCCTTTATTTTAATAGGGAACAAATTCACTGTCACAATGTAGTGAAGAGAGTAGAATTGGGAAATTCAAGAAGAACTGGTTTGAGAAATTCTCTATACAAACAGCATATAAAAAAATCCAATAATTTCAGAACATCTCCCCCAATTTTATTCTACTTGCAAAACACCCCCAGGATTTCAGGCAACTTTTACAGAAACTTAGAGCCTAATGAGTTTAGAAGACCTTGATGGAAAAATATTTTTTATTCAACTGTTTATCTGATATTTGCCCAGTAGTAATATATTGGGATATTCTGTAACCCCCTAGAGGACACCAGAATGTTATAGAAGCAGCATATGGTATCTGTTCCTGATTGACATTAAAAATCATTTCCTAATTATTTGGCAATGCTATCCCATTTTTCCTCTTTCCAAAAAGAATACGACTCTTTTCTCCTCCCATTCTGCTACTTCTTAGTAAGTCATTTAACATTAAATTCAAGTACTTTTAGTATTCCTTCTTTCTTTACTTCCCAAACTTTTTAGACTGAAGTTAATCTTACAAATTTCTTTAAGCAGTGTGACATGATTCTTTTGACACACAGAGGCCATTCCTATTTAATTTTAATAGAATTTACTTGTTTTAAATTCTTCTATCTTACCTAAAATTGACTGACGTTCCTCAGAAGGTTAGAATATTAGATGCAAATTTCAGCATCTCAAAATGCCTCAACTATTGGAAAATTCTAGGAATGGGGAAGTTGTTTATTACATTTTCATTTTTTGACAAATGATAACCAAAGAGTTAATTTTCTCTAAAATCAGGCTCTTCCATCAATCCTCAATGACATAAATATACATCTACTGCTTATAAAATAGTTTAATATACTATGCAGTAGAGGCTGTAGTTTTAATTTTGTAAAATTAAGATGAAACTTCAAAACATATATTTTTAAATTAGAGTTAAAATCTTTATGTCAGTTTTCCTGTAAAAATGGAAATAAGCTAGCATAAGTTTAATTCACTTGCCTGAAGAGAGTGAGAGTGGTCAATTCTCCTTTTCCAAAATTGCCAGCCCACAAATAGGATGAAATGCTAATTTTTATGAATTTTGAGTAGTGGTTACACTGGAGTTTGCTATATTGTTCCTTGTAATAGTTTGTACTAGTTTGTATATTGTATTTTTTTCCCCAAATAAAATAAAATATCAGTGGCTCTGCCCTAAATCCTTTGATTTTCTGAGAAAGTAAGAAGCTGGGTTATATCTTGAAGAAAACACAAAATTTGCCTGTTTTGTTAGGTTTAGATTATAGTGCAGGTGATATGCACAGATGAGAAGTACATGAGGGTGAATTTAATGTTCAATGAATAGGTGCAGAAATAAGCAACAAATTACAGTGTGATTGAAGCAGGATGCTTTTTACACAAAAAAGTAAAGATAATGTGTTGTCTGCCTAGAAAAGGGGTAAAATCTCTCATGTGCATATGACCCTTCCCACGAAAATAAGAGTTTGCTACAGAGATTTTACCACTTGCCCTTTTTAACAGGCTGTTATTGGAATTACATATTTGTCATATGCATAGTTTAAATTTTCCCAACAGTACTTGAAGTAGGATTTAAATCATAAGGATTAAAAGAACTTAAGTTTTCCTGAATGGTTTAGATCCTTTACACGCCGCCTTTGAAAATGAAAAGGTCGAACTACTTTCGGCCCTTTGGAGTGGTGTTGGTATGGAGTGGTATTGAA
Organism: Galeopterus variegatus; assembly: GCF_000696425.1. NCBI lineage: Eukaryota > Metazoa > Chordata > Mammalia > Dermoptera > Cynocephalidae > Galeopterus > Galeopterus variegatus. The sequence goes on along the minus strand of NW_007726119.1, from coordinate 1,123,471 downwards.
CTCATTTCTTTTCCCCGCCCCCCCCCCCCATGTATTTTCTAAGGTTGAGTCATTACCCTTGTTAATTTTCCTTTCTAAAATTCACTTTTCACAGAAGGCTGCTGGAGCAGGCCGGCTTCTGCTCGGGAGCAGGAGGGAGAGGGTCGCGGCTGGGCTGGGCTTGGGGCTGGGGCGGCATGTGGAGGGACACTAGCAGGGACACTAGCAGGGACTGCAGTGACACTGCCCTCCCCGGGCTGGTTGAAGCATCTCACTGGTGACGGGTCTGAGAGCACGTGGCTACGTCATGGAAAGCCAGTCTTTTCAATGCAAACTTCAACACCTCCTGCTCCTCCCTCTAATGCCTGTAACTCACATCCGAGGCTGGGCGAGGAATCCGGAGGGGAGATTTTCCTCATGCTCACGATTGCTGGAAACGGGAAGAGCGAAAGGAAGGAGGCAGGGGGTTTGTGGCGCTCTCTGCCTACTACAGGACTGACAAGCGGAGGGGGCAGCTAGATCTGCATCTTTTCTTCGTGGTGATTGAGAACTGCAGGTTCAATCCGATCCCACTGAGCCCTGGCGATTGATTATTTAAAAAAATCGACACTGGGAGAAGGGAGGCTCTGTCTTCTGCTGTCAGACTCAATCTCGGAGGTGGTATTGGTGTGTGAGTGTGTGTGCTCGTGTTTTTTTCTTTTCTTTTCTTTTTCTTTCTTTCTTTTTTTTTTCTTTCTTTCCCTTTTTTTTTCTTTCTCTCCTAGGGACTACACAATGGCAGTCCTCTCTCAGTAAGATGAATCCTGCTTTGCCTTCTGCAGATCCACCCATCCTCATAGCGATCAAGTAAAAGGCTATGGTTTTCTCTTTGGGGATCTTTTGTGCATTACTGTTCTCCCTGATTAGTTTTGATCTCACTTGGGATTTCTTTGCTTTTTTGTTTGGCTTCGTATTGAAAAAGGATTTTTTTCCCAAGCCTTCGGTAATAAGCCGGTGGTGATCGAGGGGGGAATAAATCATTCACCCTGGCCGAAAAAAAACAATCACTGAGAAGTCTCAAAGAAATATACCACGTGAGGGGAGAACACTGGGAGAAGATCCGGAATATTATCGTTTTTCCTATGGTAAAACCGGTGCCCCTCTTCAGGAGAACTGATTTCAAATTATTATTATGCAACCACAAGGATCTCTTCTTTCTCAGGGTGTCTAAGCTGCTGGATTGCTTTTCGCCCAAATCAATGTGGTTTCTTTGGAACATTTTCAGCAAAGGAACGCATATGCTGCAGTGTCTTTGTGGCAAGAGTCTTAAGAAAAACAAGAACCCAACTGGTAAGCAAAACATGCATCGTGTTATGTTTTTCCTCATTATAACCTGTCTGTTGCTCATCGAGCTAGGTCTGCAGTTCTGCTATGCAGGAAGGCAGGGGAAACATGCGAGGAATCAGGACAGTGTTGCATATAGAGGTGTTGCATGAATAAACAAGTAACAGCTGGATGCGCGTCTGCGAGCCCGAAAACCATTATCAGCATCTCTTGGCTGTGACACAATCCATCGCTAGGAGGGAGGAGGAAACTTTTTAAAAAATGTATTTAGTTGCCTATGTTTGGAGGCACATTGAAGGGCTATGGCTTGAGGTTGTGCCCAAGGCAGCTGAAGCTTCTGTAGTTGCCAGGAAAAAAGAACCGTGAGCTCTCTCCTTACTTCTGCTGCAGGTTCGGGGACATAGGTCGGTGCCGAGAACCTGCTCTAGACTTTCTGATTAGCTTGCACAACATTCGCCACCCCGATCACCTTTACCGAAGTAAGAGACGCCCCCTCCCTCGCGGCCCCGCTCCTCCGTCGGCCCCCGCCTACCTCCCCCGTCTATCTCTGTAGCTCTCGGAGCCTGAGTATTAACTCAGTCGCCCTGTCTGCCTCCGACACATCCTGCCACCGGGAGCACTTGAGCAGGGCTTATGCCTGGAGGGAACCCCAGACTGAGAAGACAAACCCGGCCCCTCTAATACATGTAATTTAAGTCCTCCCTTTAAAAAGCAGTATTAAAACCCTGCGTCCGGGTCCCGTGGGGGGATGAGCCGGGCGGTGGTTCCCCGCTTCAAGCCTCCTGGTGATCATGCGCCCCGATTCCAAAGGGCCAGGGAAACTTGCAGTGCATTATATAAGAAATGCAAATGCAGGTGATTCGGGGAGTCGGGTCCCAGGGGTTCACTTCCCGGAGTCTCAGTCTGAGACGTTTGGGGGTGGCCCTCGGAGCTGTGGGCGAGCAACCGTGGGAGGCAAGGCCGGAGGGCTGCGTGGTGGCGGCGGCGGCGCCGGCGTAGAGGCTGGGCGCAGCCTTGCCCGGAACCGCGCACGCTGGCAGCCGGGGGTGTGTAGCTGGGTTCAGCGTGGAGAGGGACCCGCGACCGGGTGCTTGTGTCTGGGGCTGCGTTGGGAGGAGGGGGCGGGGGAACCGGCCGTCCCGCAGTGGCAGCCCGGGCGCTGGAGGTTCCTGACGCTGGCACTGCGGTGCAGTAGATCATGGCTCTCCGCGGCCTCCCTGACACCCCGAGCTCAGCCGGGGGCCGCAGTGGCACCCGAAGTCCCAGCGGTTGGGCAGCAAGTGGCTGCTGCCTCCCAGCCTCCAAACCTTACAAATGCAACGTAGCTGGGGTGGCGCGCTCCGAGGGGGCTGCCGCCTGCGGGTGCAGCGGGACGCACAGGAGGTGTGGGTGGGCGGGGATGGAGGCGGTGGGTGTGGAGGCTGAGCACCCTTTGCGGCCGCCACTTCTGCAGCAAAAGGGAAACTGAGAGTTGTTAGACCGCCCAAGAAGGCAGGTGCTGTCGTGCTCGGCGGAGGAGGTTGCCCCCAGCCCGGACGGCGGGGTGGCTGATGAGGCTCTGGGAGTCGCCTCTGGCTGCCCGGCGGGCTCGGTGCTGCAGTGAGTCTGTGCCTCTGTCCTGGAATCCTCATTCCTGTGTTCTAGCTTTGCACCCTTTCTAACCCTCCTGATCTGTTTTCTCTCTGTCCTCTGCCGTCCCCTGACCTTTTACCCTTCCCTCTCTGAACTCCTTAGCGTTTAGCAACTCTGAAATGATACCACCATCCTGAGAATTACCCAAGGGGGAAGCAGTATTGTCACCTAACCTTCCGCATTTCTATCTCAGCTAGGAGGCGTACCCCAATCCTAGGCATCAAACCTAACACTTGCTGATATCTTGTTCATGCAAACCCCCCTCCATCTGCAACACCATCTCACGACCTAATATAAAGACCACTTTTCCACTCCGAGACTTCCCAAAGTGGGACAAGCCATGGGCTGCAGTTGAGGGGGATGGGTTACTACTACACCCCGCAAAAACAGTGGTTTTTGAAGCCTTCCTGTGCCCTTCTGTGAAAACGTTTAGCTCCCTTCTGAGAAAGGAATACTGTAAAAGCATTGTTGAAAGACCTGACAATTTGTCTATGGACCTTGAAGTCAAACCTTCCATAGTACTACAGAGTGGGAATTAATTCAGCACAGCACGATGTTTCTTTGCAAGCCTTTATAAATTTTTGTAAACAGTTTTACTGGAAACACTAATTTCCCCTACGCATGATTCAAGATCTTTTTATTACACTTTCCCCACCCCACCCACTTTCATCTCTCTGGAATAAAGCAGTTTTTTTTTCTTTTTAAATTCCCCTTTCCAAGGCGTTTTTGAAGGTGTCAAACAAATGACAAAATGACAATTTATTTTTGGAGCAATTTATTTTGCAGGTTTTGAATGCTAAAGTACTTGGGTATGAGTTGATGGGTTAACTCAAAGCGTGTCTAACAACATCATCAACTATTCTAATAGGATAGTTTAGTCATAGATTGCCAGGGATTAGAGTTTCGACCTGGGAGTTAGAGCATTTAGGGGATTTTTAAAAAATGGGACATTAATGTGTCACGCTATTTATCTCATCTTCTAAAAGTTTTTGTCTTTTAAGCTCGAATCAACCCCATGCCTAGCCATTCCCTTTAGTATCGTAGTTGGTGAGTTCCATTCTCCTTCTGCTATTAACATGAAGAGTAAAATTGCAGGTTTTTGATCTCAAGATAGCAGTACAACCAAGAAGTTAAATGGTTAATTAAAATAAAACAAAGACTAAGATACTCTTAACTGTTAAAAACAAAAAGAACAGATTGACTACTACCTATTATGTTATCTTCAATCTAAAAAGAGGACAATTAACTGGTTTTAAACTGAGAAGCTTGGCAGAATATTCCCAAGTACCAGTGAATTTGGTGTAAAGCACATCTTAGTATTTCAGAGATAAATATTACATTGTATTTCCTTCCCAATCTTTGCAAGTTATAAAATAATTTACTGATTATTCCTAATTCTTTAAATTGTTAACAAGTGTGGGTAGTCTGGTAGTTTGTATCAGTCTATTTAGGTTGCTTATAACAAAATACCCAGAAGTGGATGATTTATAAAGAAAACAAAATTTATTGCTTACAGTTTTGGAAGCTGGGAAATCCAAAGTCCAGGGAACACATCTGATGAGGATCTTCTTTGGTGGTGGCTTTACAGCAATGTAGGGGTTTCACAGGGCAGAAAATGGCAAAGTGGAGAGAGATTCTCACATACTCTTCTTTTAAAGCCCAGAGAACCACACTCCTGACCACGATTATTAATCCATTCACTGCAGCATGGTCCTACAATCTAATCACCTCTTCAGGGCCCTACCTTTCAATTGTCAAAATAAGATCTGCCCCCTGCCAACAGGTACAGTGGGGATTTAAGCTTCAAATGAGGTTGGGAGGCATCCAATCTACAGCATTCTGCCACTGACCCCCAAAACTCATGTCCTTTTCACATACCAATACATTCATTTCCTCCCCAAAGTCTTAACTTGTTTCAACTCAAAAGTCCAAAGTTCAATGTCCCATCTGTGAAATCAAAACAACTAATCTACTCCCAAGACACAATGGTGGGACAAACATAGGGTGCAAATTCCTGTTTGAAAAGGGAGAGATAGGCCAAAAGAAAAGGGTAACAGATCCTAAACAAGTCTGAAACCCAGCAGGGCAGGCATTAAATGTCAAAGCTAGTGTGAGTCATATACCTTGACTCCATGTTTGATATCTTCTGCATACTGGTGCAGGGATTGGGTCTCCAAATCCTTGGGCAGCCCTGTTCCTATGGCTTTCCTGGTCTGAGGCCATGCTCCAGCTCTCCAAGGCTGATGTTCCACTCTGGTAGTTCCACAGGTCTGGGGTCTCTGTGGCGGTCCCACCCTCATGGCTCCACTAGGCATGGTGATATTGGTTTTTCTGCTACAACTCCAACCCTTTGTTTCTGCTCAGTATTGCACTAGAGAAGGCTGTCTGTGGTGACTTCACCTCTGTGACAGATCTCTTCCTGGGCCCCCAGGCATTTCCATACATCCTTTAAAATGAGGGTAGAGGCTCCCAAGCCTTCATAGCTCTGGCATTCTGTGAGCCACAGACTTATCACCATGTGGATGCCACCAAGGCTTCTGGCTTGTATTTTCTGGGTCCAGTCACACCTGGGGCCAATTTAGCCACAACTAGAGCAGCCAAAGCAGCTGAGGTGGTGGTGCTAGAAGCAGCTTCTTGAGGTCCATGGAGAGTGCCTCGGGTCTGTTCCCCATGACCATTCTGTCTCCCTAGGCCTCTGGACCTATAGTGGAAGAGGCAGCCTGTGAAATGCCTTCAAGTTCTTTTTTCTCTTCTCCTCATAATACCCTTCTTCTATACTAATCTCCTTAGCAAATGGTCACTAAGCTGCACCATTGTATTTTTCTCAGGAAAATGCTCCTTGCTTCTCTACTACATAGCCAGGCTCAAAATTTTCTAAATCTTTACACTCTGCTTCCCTTTTAAATTCTGGCTTTATGTCATGCCTTTGCTGCCATAAGCAAGTGTAGGATGTTAGAAGTAGTCATGCAGCTCCCTTAATGCTTTGCTGCTTATAAATTTCTTTCAACAAATGCTCTGGATCAGCACCTTGAAGTTCCATGTTCCATAAAACTTTTGGACATGAACAGAATGCAGCCATGTTCATTGCCAGTTCATAGCAAGCGTGATCTTTGCCTCAGTTTCCCATAAGCTCCTTCTCATTTACATTTGAGATGTTCTCAGAATGGCCTTTACTGTTCATATTTCTATCAGCATTTTGTTCTCCACCATTTAACCAGTCTCTAAAACATTCCAAACCTTTTCTGGTTTTCTTTTCTTCTAAACTCGCACCGGCAATTAGGCTTTTTCTAGCCTGCTCCTTCAAATTTTTCCAGCCTCTCCTCAACACCCAGTTCTGAAGTTGCTTACTCATTTTCAATTATTTGTCATAAGCAACACCCCACTCTTGGTACCAATTTACTGTTTTAATCTGTTTACAATTTAATCTGTTTCTGTGCTTATCACAAAATCCCTATAAGTGGATGACTTATGAAGAAAATAAAATTTATTGCTTACAGTTTTGGAGGCTGGTAAATCCAAAGTCCAGGGAACACATCTGATGAGTGCCTTCTTTGGTGGTAGCTTTATAGCAATGCAGGGTCTCACATGGCAGAAAATGGCAGAGCAGAAAGGGAGAGACTCTCAGAACCACACCCCTGACCACCATTATTAATCCATTCACAACAGCATGTTCCTACAATCTAATCATCTCTTTAAGGTTCTACCTTTCAATTACCATAATATGATTCCCCCCGCCCCCAACCAACAGTTACAGTGGGCACTTAAGCTTCAGTGAAGTTGGGGTGGGGGTCGGAGCATTCAATCTAAAGCAGGTTCCTGGGAGGAATTTCAGAGCACAGCTATATCACCAAGCTGGTGTGAAAATAAGCAGATAATAGTGAGTTGTAAATTTAAGGGCAAAGTTTATTCATCTACCCAGAAGTTATTAATTAGTTCCCTAGTACTTAAATGGGTGTTCATTAAATAGTGTTTTGTAGTTGTTCCTATGTAAAATTTAATTGGAAAAGAACATGAAGAATGTATTTGCACAATATATGTTTTTTGAAATAAATTGTAGTAGCTTAAAAATTCTGAATATGATGTAAATTTACTGTCTTCATAAAGACTCCCAATATCTCACAGTACAACTCCTATCAGAGTGCACACACACATGCGCTTAAATGTCCTACTTTCCCCTACTTTCCTAGCAGAGCAATAGCTATGCATTTAGAATAAATGTTACTTGCTTCAACTTTCACTGTATGAGTCATACAAGGTTACTGTATTTTAGGCAAATTGTTAAATAGGGAATACTAAGTCCAAGGCACTTATTTTGCCTGGAGGAAGTATGATATGTTCCTTTAGACCAGTATGATAGTTTGGACTGACCAATGTATTTATCAGGCTGGTTTGGGAAATAATCTAGGTTCCTGCACTATAAGCAAAGGTACTAAGGAAACAAATGTGGTTGATAAAAGAAAGTCCAAAATAAAGATAAATACTGAGGGCATACCATTGCTCTCTTCAGACACATTATGTAAATCAGCAAAGGAAGCCACAGACCCTCAAATATATATAACCACTCAGCACACATATGATATTCCCAAACCTCCATGGCTTGATAGGACTGTGGAAAGCACAGATTTAAAGATAAATCATAATCTAAGAGAATTCTTCTTGAGCATGACTGTCAGTGGCAAAGTACAAAGCAGGTGCCCTAGATCTAGTTCTGCAAAGCACATTGAGAACATTCCACAAACTCGTGGTCCTGAGTGTCTCCTTTTCTGATCTGAGTCTCCTTCTCTGCCACGTAACTTTAAGATGGGAAAGCAGGGCTTGGTAGGACCCATTATCACTTCCTATTTTCTACTTGTTTGGGTGCCTTTCAGGTCTGCTTTTGCCTTTTACTAAGTTGTTTTAGGTGCCAAAAACACCTGGTATGCCACTGTTACTCATTTAAATACATGTTTTTGAAGCTACTTTACATCTAGGGCTGTCATGGGATTTTGAAGTGAGAAAATAGGGAGAGAGGAGAAAAAAAGAGCACAAGCACTTTCACTCCTTCTCTTTCTCAGGCTGCCAACTTATTGTGGGTTCCTGTAGAACTGGGTGAGCCACAAAGGGGCCATGGACTGTATTCCTAAACACTGAGTATATATCAAATGAAGATAGCAAATTCAGACAGTATAACTGGAACCCCAAACTGATGTAGGGTTCTTCTCCTTCTAACATGCTTGGCTTTGGAGTGGGATTCAAAGCAGTACAGGTTGGTCTTGGACGCTATCCAGGAAGCTTTCGTTACCGAGGTAGCAAAAATGAGTTTTGCAGAGCACTGCCACTCCATGAACAAAAGGATGTTTTTTTAGATAGGCTTCCAAGTACTGACTTGCTGGGAGAGAGGATTTTCTTTTTTGAAATTTATGTCCATTTTAACAAGTGTAAAGTTCAATGATAATCTAATCTTAGCTTTGACAATGAAGATGACTTTGGCTGTACCCATATGCAGCCTGTTCTTATCTTAGACAGCATCCATAACTGAGAAAATTTGTTCAAATGGTGCATTGCTTTCAGAAGGTGCTAAAGCTAATTCAATACCATACTTCAAATTTCCCATGGTGAACCATTCCTTTAAAATGTTCGAACCTAGTTTTCCATGTTTTAGCAACACAAACATTGGAGACTTTTGTGAAATGTTTTTATACATATGGTAACAAGGACAACAACCAATGTTTTCACTCCTTTGCACATTTTGGCATCATACCTCACTCAGATTGACTCATAAGCTTTCTATAAATACCATGTAGATGTCTCAAAATGGAAGCATTTATTCAAAATAGTTTCTTATGCCTTAAGGGGAAACAGTTGGAACTATGAACAGTATAGCAGAGCTCTTCTATTAAGTTTTAAAGGAGTCATTGCATTGTGCCTATACTTTTAATAAAACCTTTCAGTCCAACTCAGCGCGACCTCCTGGAGGGACTGTGGGTCAGGGGAAACACCTACTTACACATCCACCTGCCCAGCGCCCTAGTCTATGTCATGTTCCTTAGAATTTTAGTTTGTGTACCACGTACCAAATTTAGTTATGAGTTGAACCTGGGCACTGAAGGGCAGGGACTTTCCTGAAGGAGACTTCCTAGTTCTTCCATATACCTCTGGAGATGCAATAGCATTCTTGCTATCCTGCTCTTGAAGGACCAAGTATATCCTGATGTTTTTCCTGTATATTTCTTTAGTTATTACAAACTAATTTTTTTTTTTCCTTTTTGTCTTTTTTCGTGACCGGTAACGGGATCGCAACCCTCAGTGTTGCGCCTGTACCGTGACCGGCAACAGGATCGCAACCCTCGGTGTCGCGCCCACACCGCGCTCAACCAGTGAGCGGACCGGTCTCTATATGGGATCCGAACCCTTGGCGGGAGCGCCGCTGCGCTCCCAAGCGCCGCACTCTACGGAGTGAGCCACCGGGCTGGCCCTACAAACTAATTTTTTACTTTGGTCAGAATGTAAAAGGTAAGATGGCAAGGGGAAGGGAAGTCAAAAAGAGGAATTCTTAGGGACTTCTTAAATATGACAGCAAAAAGGAGGAACAAGGCTGACATGGTTTATAGGGAACACTGAAGTTTTTGTTTGTCTAACCTACTAACATCATCTAAGAAAGTCACCCAACTGCTAGGCACTACTGCCTTATCATTGACTGCTGACAAAAACTCTGCTTATGACACACAGCAGGTTTTCAATACCTTCCAACAAAATGAATTAATAGTGAAAATTTGTTGTCTCTGAAAAAGTGAAGTGTGGGACTATAATTGGCTGTATTGTAAGTTTTACTTGGTTACATTTACTTGATGCTTACTCCTTTGCAATAGTGCCAATCAAGAATTTGGCATCTAAATGATAAAAAAAAAAAAAAAAAAAAAGGAAAAATCTGTTAGAGGCCTTAATGTCTTGCTGTTCATCTGCCTGAACGCGGTTTGCAAATATCCCCTTGGTCCACATTTTATAACACTGTTCTTCTAAATCTCAAAACTTGAGGCCTGTAGTCTATTCCCCACACTTGAGCCTTCGGCAAAAACACACAAGCTCAAGAGCCAATCGCATTTTCTCCTGGCACTCTGGCCCTTCGAGTAGCAAAGGTTAGGGCACCATGAGTTTCATATCTGGCAGAGCCCCCTTCATTTTCTTTTCTGATCTTTACTTTTCTTCTCCTTAAAAGGGAAGACATTTTGCAAAACAGTGGAATAAATTATTCTTTTCAATTTGGACTTTCTCCGAAGATGGTAACTGGGACCCTCCCTGTGGCATGTTTTTACTGAAGGGACAGCGCAAATCGAACCCCTCGTTCCAATTGCTTTGAAAGAAGCTCCCTCCCCCGCCTTTACGATTTTGTTCTTTCACGGTTTTAAGTGCAGTCACCTTCAAACTTAGTAGCTCCCTGGACTTCCAACCACTACACTGATCTATTTCGCTCCCTCCTTTCTGGGCCACTTTAAAGGTGGAGGGTGCCGGGCGGTTGCGGCGTCCGGCTGAGAGGCGCGGAGTCGGTGGCAGGGATGAGAAAGTTTGGGCAGAGGCCCCCGGTGTCCAGAGAAGAGTGTCACTGTTTGTCTTCTGCAAAGCCGCGAGCGGGCCAACGCCGCAGCTCTGACCTGCTCCCAGGTGTCGAGCCCCTTGGCATCTGGTTGACGTTGGCTTCCGAGTCTGGACTAATTTGGCCCTGAACGGGTGTGGGGGAGAACACGCGACGCACGGGCTTCCTCCTGGCGTCACCCGGCGGCCAGAGTCCCGGGCACCCACCACCGGGCCGCTGCCTCCCTCGGTGCGCCGGGGGCGCCGCTGCGCAATGCGGCGGAAGCGACCCGTGCGAGCCGCCGTAGCGCGGGAAGTTTTTGTTGCCACGGAGATGACCTGTGACCGGGGGGGCGTTTCTGGGGGCCCGGCAGCCGGCGCAGCTGTTGCTATGGAAACCACGGCGGCCGGAAGCTGCGGCGCTGGAGCGACCAAGCCCGCTGGCCGGGGCTCTGGCTCCGCCCGGGACCCAGCTCGTCGCTCTTCGTCGCTTCTCGGCCCCTTGTGCGCCTCCGGGCCTAAGGGCTGGAAAGAAGTTCGGTCCCAGCCCACAGGTGGCCGCGTCCGCGCCCCCGCTCCTTGCCACACGCTCCCGAGCGCCAGCTCCGGCCCCAGCACCGACTTACAGGAAAAGGGAATGGGCAGGAGGAAGGAGCTGGGGCTGCTGGCGATCGTGCCCGAGCTCGGGACTGAGAGAGGATGGGCCGAATCCTGGTCCCAGCTTGCTCACTGGCTACTGGGAGACCCTGGGCGGGTTCTGAAGTTTTCTGGGCCTCAGTCCCCTGAATGTAATAAGAAGGGTATTGATTAGAATCTCAGATCAGCCCCAGCTCTAATAGTCTAGGTTTCTGTAACTTTTACAACCAACCCTGATTCTGTTTAGAATGTTTAGCCCCCACCCCCTTCCCTGTATCTCTCCCTGACTATGTTGACTATATATTTAAATTGTATTTTACGATCAGAGACTGTCAGAGATACAGGGAGACCTTAAGGACCGTGAACAACCTGCTCCTTTATGGAAGTGGCAGCTCCTTCTCAGTGGAGGAAGTGACTGTTCCAAGAGCCAGTTTTGGAATTGCAGGTACAAACGCAGGTAGCAGCTTTGAGCCTTGGATGAAGAAACACGTATTTTACTGAGGACACTCCCAAGAGCTTTTCATGCATTGTATAGAGCCGTGTGGTAGCCGCTGAAATAGATGGCTTTCCATTATATTCCCCAGATGTCTTCTGCTTAGAGACATCTAAGCATTTAGAAGGTGTTTATCTATACTGGCTTGTTTTTCCTTCTGTCATCTTTGGGCTATTGGGAGAAATCACTTAAGCATTTAAAGCTTTTCTTAAAAAAACTAACTTGTAAGTTAAGTTGAAAAATATTTTCAGGGCCTATTCCAACTCTGAAATTTTTGAGGTATTTTTTCTTTTAGGTCCTCATGCTTTTTATCAGTTGAGTAGTAACTATAACTTTAAAAAAAAATCTTAATAGACACTTAAAAAGTGCTATTATGTTTTAGCTGTTGATGCTGTAGGTACAGGGGTGAAGAACAGTTCTTCCCTCAGGGTATTTACAGGAGAGACAGAACGTGATGAGTCCTGATGATGTGATATGTGCTATGAGCTGTAGGTGGACAAAGGTTCTAAAAGGAGGGCATGGAAGGTTTCCTGGAGGGAATAGAACTCTGAGTCATGAAGAATGACTGGGAGTTAGCCACATGGGAAAGGCACTGGGTGGGCTGACAAGGAAGAGAAAACAGCATATAGTTTAAGCTTTGGGGGCAGAAGAGAGTGTGCCTACCAAGAATTACAACCGAGGAACAGGAGGGCGTTTATAGGGAGTAGCAAGTAGTAGGATTATATGGTAGCCAAGAGCAGAGCGTGTGTTCTGTCACATGATCACACTTACCCTTTAGACAGCCATTATGGCTACAGTGTGGAAAATCGCTTTGAGTGGGACAAGACTGAAGGTAGAAAGGCCACAGAAGAAGCAACTGAAGTAGTGAAAAGTCATGAGGTCCAAAGTCCAAATTGGAGAGGAAGTGGGAGTCCATCAATCTCAGTGGTCAGTTTGAATTTGGGAAGGAAGTTGGAGGAGTCTAGAATTTTCTGGCTATAGGTTTTTGATTTGATGTTCCTGTTGATGCCAGTCCTCTAACAATTTGCCAGCAGAACACTCCTGTCTCCTTGAAACGTGGGTTAAAAATTTGGCTTCCTCCAGACTCCATATTGAGGGGCTGAGGTAACTTTTAATAGCAAGTAGGAAACTTTAACCAGTTTATTTTTCTAGATGAAAATTTAAATAGGCAGTTCTAGGAGAGTTGCTCTGGGATGAAGGGTTCATTTTATTGACTTCAAACATGAAAAATCGTATGGATAGGAAAATGCTTTACAATAAAGATAAGTCAAAATGATTTTTTGGTGATTATACACAATTCTTTATCAATGGCAGACATTTTTGTGCATAATACATTTTTCAGTTTGAGGAGTCAAGCAGTGTAATTTAAAGCCACATTTTCAGATTAACTATTCAGGTCTGGCAAGAAAAGAGAAGGAAGTGTGAACTTTATGGAATTTACATATGTAAGTGTGTGCACCTGCTTTTTAGATAGAAATGAATGTAGTTGTAATTAAAATGCCTCTTATTCCCCTGTAACATTTTGTCGTCTGCACAATTACAGTGGATCACTGAAGTGTGTGGTAACCTTTTCTGTAATGCTGCCTCTTAAAGTGTAGTTTGGGAGAGATTGTAATCTCTATTCTTTCCACTTCCTGTGTGGAGCACATGGTATATTATTGTACTTTAAAAAAAAAAAAAGAAAGAAAGAATGAAAAAGAAATGTGAACATAAGAAGCCTTAAAGACTAAAACAAAATACTAAAACAAAAAAAGCCTTAAGACCACCTTAATTGTACGTGCTTTTTTTTAAACAAGCACTTATTTTAAATCTGAAACCCATCTTTAGTTTTATTACTGTTGTACACCAGATGTTGTAATTCTTAAGCAAAGAAAGAACCCTGTTTGCTAGGAGACCTGAGTCAGTTTCCTAATTAAACAGTCAGTAGTTACCACTATAATGCCTCAACATGTTACTGTTGGGGCAGGTTGAAACAGTAACCCAATATGTTCTTTCCTCTTTCATTATGAAATGACTTGTATTCCACTCACATAACAATTTAGTGACATAAAGTTCCTCATATCTCAAACGTATAATAATGGCTATTAAATATTGGAAATATTTTTAATGGAATGGATAAAAATGTTAGAAATAGTTTAATGATATAGTAAAAAATTTGATGTAGGGAAAAATTTTGCATCATTATTGCTTGTTGTTTTCTCATTCCTAATTATCTTTCCTTTTAAAGGCTTATAATCTTAAAGAACACAGTGCTGAGGTGATTCTGGTAAATTGGTGGCACATGCCCCTTTGTGTGGGGGACACTAACCAGTGGCACATATGATACAGATAGAGTGTGGCCTGATATACCAAAGCGTGAAGTCTGGTCAACTCTGTCTGACCCCTTGCCCTTTGCTGTAGCAAAGTGCTTTTCCGTCACTGAGAATTCATCCCTTTGTCTCATTCTCCCTGTATTTGTACTGCCCTACTCTAAATGTGTCTTCCAAAGTTTTGTCATCAACTTACTCTTCAGGCAAGGTCGAGATTAATATCAACTGGATTTTCAGCTTTTACATGCATTACATTAGGGAAATTGACAAAAAATAACAATATATTTGTCAGAAAGTAAATGAGACAAATCTATCTGAAATTGAAACACTTACCCAAAGTGGCATTTATTTGACTTTATAACTTTTTCTGTATTTCAAATTAACGTGTAAAAGAACTGTGATGTGGATCTATTGCTTTATTAGATTTTATAATTAAATGATTTTTTGAGCTATTATAAATAAATATTTCACCTAATTTTCATATTAATGAATGTATATTAAACTTACTAGATTTTTAAAAGCATATTATTCTTTTGCCTTAACAGAAATACCTTGAATTGTTTTGAATCCTGTGTTATCATTAGTATGCTATAAATAATAACAGCAAGTAATCTTTAGAGAATGCTTTCTATGTACTAGGCACTCTGTATTACCTAATTTAATCCTTGAAACCACAGGTGGGAACTTCTGTTATACTTCTGATAAAAATTATGAAGCCCAAATGTGAAAAAGTTAAGAAAGTTGCCAGAGACTATTCAGCTAGTAATTGAAAGATCTGGGTATAAACCCAAGTAATCTTACTCCAGAATACATACTCTTAAATCTCTATATTATAGCTGCCTCTCTAGAAAGTATATTCAACAGAATGTATGTGAAAGTGACCAGTATTTATCTTAGTGTTTCTGTGAGTCATTTTTTCCTGAAACTAAAAGGGAATGTAACATATTTAGTGTTTAGATACCTAGAATTTTTATTGCTTTCTTATTGAGATATAGTTTACATACATTCAAATGCACAGTTCTTAACTTTATAATTTAATGCATTTTGACCATTGTGTGCATCATTGTAACCACTACTCTAACCAAGATACAAAACATTCCCATCACCCCAGAAAATTCCCCTCTACTTCATTCCGTTCCTACTCATCATGCCCCCTAAGAAGCAACCATCATTCTCATTTAGTTTATCCTGTAGTAGAATAGAACCTGATGCCATTAAATCATGAAGTCCTCACACTTTTGAATTCTCTTCTTTCATTCAACACACTGTTTTTGAGATTCATAGATATCATTGCATATTAGATGTGTAGAATTTGATGTGGTAGCTTCTGTTTTATTTTGTAAAATAGAAACTCCTAATGAATAGATTGAATTTTGGTTAACATTCAGGAGTTGTCAGGAATGGCAGTATTAAGAGTTTGGGAGTTTACCCAGTTTACTAGACTGCCACAGTTACATAGATGCTGGTAGAAGACAGGGGACTCCTGGGTCAGAGACAAAGAACTTTATTACTCAGGGCATAGCAGGTAGTATGAGCTTTATGTTCTCATCAGTTCCTCTTGTCCCTCAAATTCCTCAGGGGCAATGCTAAATGGGCCAGGTGGGTGCTTGCACACAGTGGATTTGTGTCACAGTTGAAGAACTGAGTTTAGGAAATCCCCAGTCTTTTAAGGGGCTTCTAGCAAATCTGCCTAATCTTTGCGCTGTAGGGCAGCATTATCTTTATTATCCTTGTCAGAAACAAATCAAATCTGTCCTTTAACCCAGAGGGAGGCACTATCCCTAGATTCCAAGGTTGCTTGCTATGCAAATGTCCTTGCAAAGATAGTCTGGTACAAAAGCTGTTATAATACATGTAGAAATGCCATGTGTAAGTTTTCATTTAAATCTGTTTCTGCAAGGCAACTTTCTTCCCTTTCTATTTGTCTCGGTGCTACCATTATTGTTCTAAGGACGCACTTAGTCTTTAGAAAAATATCTGTTATTTGGAAATTATCTTAAAAGTGATCCTGAGATTTTTGAGAAGATAGACAATATACAATCCTATATGATAAACCTATCAGCATTTATTGGATAACTAATATGTGGTGCATTACATGTTACTTATTGGGAGAGATTTAAAACATTCTCTAAGGTTTTGGTCTTCGACCCATAAGTACTTCAGCTAAATGTACAGAGAATACTAGAAATGAGAAAGAGTTCTGCTGGAAGACCTTTCTGTGCTGAAAGAGGAAGAAAGGGAAATCTTTTAGTGAAGTGTGACCACAGGTGATTCTCGAAGGCATGTTTCAATCGGCAGGAGAGATAAGCATATTCTTGGCAAGGGAAGTAATGTGAGTGAAAATGAAAGGCCAGAGTTATTTATGGGTTGAATGAAAGGTACATAATTGGGGATTTTTGGGAAAGTTAATGGAGTCATATTTTGGAGTCTCAAAGACTGGTAGAGGAGTTAGACTGGATTTGGTAAAAATTAGTGAACTAGAGAACGTTTCCCAAAAGAGGCCTGACAGGACGGAGAATTGCTTGATTATAGTTGGAAAGTGTAACTGGTGTAACTGTGGGGAAGGGTAGTACATGGAGGAAAGAGGGATTTTTTGTAATAAGAGAGCAATCAAACAAAATGTCTTTCTGTCAGTCGGAGATGGGAAACAGCAGGTTGGATGAAAGAATGGTTCTGGGTATGTAATATGGGCAGGAGAAAAATTGCTTAGCAATTGGAGGGGGACAAATTGAAGGCGTATGTCGAGAAATTGTGGACCAGGAAAGACAATGCTTCCTTGAAATTTGGAAGGATGGATGAAATAAAAAGTACAAAATGAGAGATGTGTAAGTGATTGTGGTCATTGTGGAAGCTCATGTGGGAAGGTGGCCTCAGTCTGCTCTCTGAAGTAGCAGATGATTTGTCCAGAAGGTGAGACAGGAAGTTTAACTAGCAGCTACATTTATGTTGTTGGTAAATTACATGTAGTTGATAGTTGGATGAACATGTATCATAGTTGTTTTTTTTATATAATTTGAGGCCTCTTCCCAGTTTTAACTTTTTTAATGTAATTTGAGGCCACTTTCCTAGTCCTGGTGGCCTTAATTGGTTTTCTAAATAAGGGGAAAATGGCTTGAGATACTTTCTTCAAGGTGTACTGCTGAACAACTTTGTAGCACTTATGTACTCTTCTTAGCAGCAATTATTTCCCTACAAGATGATGTTTTCTTGTGAAACACCACAACTGGGAAGGACTAAAAATGTCACAGGCTATTTGGATACAAGGAACTTTTCACTAACTTGGACCACAGATTTTTTCTACAAGAATTTTAATGTGCTGCTCCTGCTTTAGTAGTGGTCATATGTTTTACTAACCCTTGATGATTGTTGCTTAGTCAAAATATGCATTAAAAGAACAATTTGCTAAAAGCACAACTTTTGGAAATGAATTTGGTTTTCTACTCTTTTCTGTTATAAAATTTGAATTGTGTTTTACAGGGTTGGTATTTGTCTCCTAGATGTTTTACATGCTTAAGAATGCCACTAAATTTATGAAATAATGTTTTAAGGAAGATACCTTTTGTTAAAACAAGAGCAATTAAATTTTTAATGACTATTCAAACTTTACAGAAATATAACTAATAATGCCTTATAATATGCAGTTGCTATTTCTTTGATTTTAGAGCTAGGACTCTTATTAGAGATCATAATTTATAAAGACTGATTTTTATAGGGCTACAAGTGTAAATACAAGAAGGGGAAGGAGTTCATATTAGGTTGTGATAGCAGTAGTGGAGGGAATAAATTGGTGGTGGACATGTGAATTCTGTCATTGTGGTTGAGTGAGTAGCGTTTTAATCAAACTTTTTGCAAACTAGGGTAAAGGCAAAAGCTGCACAATACTAAATGTCTGAATACTGTAGCATTAAGTAAAGGGTCTGAATGTTTTGCATTAGCATAGCTTTGAATAAAAAGTGAAATGTACACCCTTTGCTTATAAAGATGTCAGTTCAGAATTGCAATCCAATCTGTGTCATATGGATATGGGCATACTTTCCTACCTAGTCTCTCTAGAGCCCACTAACTCATATGTGTGAGAGAGCAAGGAGAGAAAGTTAGTGTTCCAGCTCACTCTGTGACTTACAACCTTACTTTCTTATTTTTATTATCCAAAGAAGAAGGAGGCATTATCTCTGTGCATCTTGCCTAACCATGCTTTTTCTTTCCGTTTTACAGTTTTAATGTAAGACAAATCTTTGATCATTTTTTTCTTGTATCCTTTTACATTTATAATTGGTAGAAATACCTTTAAATATTATTGTATATTTTGTTAGGACTATTCTTATCTCTCTCTACTTCAGAATTACAAGAAAATTAAGGAGAATGATAGAAGTTGGTAGTGATAGTCAATATGCCAGCACAGGTGCAAGGAACTTCAAAAATTGCATAGAAGTGTTTTTCAGGTAATATACATTGTATTTATTTCCTAATTGCTATATTATGGTAAAATGTTTATATCTTGAGCTGCTAAATACTACATTATGGCAAAATGTTCATATCTTGAGCTCTTAAATAGTGAAATACTGCTGTATTTCACAGGTTGAATTTTGGCTTGAGTTTTTCCAATTTTAAGGGCAAACACCAAGTAAGTTGAATGTATTCATAGGTGTGAATGTATGCTAGACATTTAGCTTGTGGCTAAATCCTGGACTTTTGTGTATTTACTCCATCCATTGGCCATTACAATCTTTCACCCAAGAAGGCCATGAAGGAAGGGTTTATATTAATGGTAATATGAAGGCAGAAAGAAAGAGCTTGGAAGTAGGTTCAGTACAGAAGTATTTTGTGTTTTTAAATTTATGATTTTGAAATTAAAAAAGACAGTATTTAATATGTACACCAGTCCATTTCATTGCTTTCAAGTAACTTTGTTGAGATTATTTAAAATTAAAATTTAGATGCTGAGATCTGCAGCATCGGATGTAATGACTGAACAAGACATTTTTATATATGTCTGTTGTCTATATCAGGTTTACTAGTCAGACACCTTGATTATTGGATACATGGATTGGTAGAGTATAACCAGCACTTTAAACTTCTCACAAATAAGTAGGCCACATGGATAACTTAAAACTAAGAGTCAGAATCTCCAAATGTATGGTATATTTAAGTCACACTATAGGTTCTTCTATAGGTTCAGTGTTGTCTGCTGCTATGATTTCTCTGTTTACTTATAGGTATTAGAGGAAAAGCAGAAAATAAGACAAAGTAGAAACATGCAGTCAAAAAGGGTTTAGGCTATTTAAAAAATCACTGGGAGGAAATTAAAAACATCTTGTACAACTTTTGTTGGCTATTTTCTCTATGATCATTGCAGGGGTTTTAAGATATCCTATACCATTGATTTCCATTGTATGTATTTAGACACACTTGACAATAATTGCCACTAGTTTTTTTTTTTTTTTTTTTGTCTTTTTGTCTTTTTTCCATGTCCGGCAATGGATCGCAACCCTCAGTGTTGCCCCCGCACCGGACTGCGGACCGGCGACGGGATCGCAAGCCTTGGCGTTGCTCCCGCGCCTCGCTCAGCCAGTGAGCGGGAGCCGGTCTGTACGTGGGATCCGAACCCTCGGACGGGAGCGCCGCCGCGCTTCCCAAGTGGCAACTATCCAGTGCGCCACCGGGCCGGCCCCTGCCACTAGTTTTTCAACTCTATGATCTCGTAAGGACTGCTATGACTCTTTCACGTTTCCTTATTAATCTTTTATCTAGAGGAACAAATGGTGAAAAGCCCATTTAAAATTTTATTTTAGATGCTGTCCTGTATTGTTTTTTGTTTTTGTTTTTAGTTTTCCTTAGATCCTTGGTAAGGTGAGAGGAGATAACAGCCTCGATTCCAAGACCCACTTAAAATTAATCACCCCTTAAAATTGATCATTTGGGAACTAATCTCCACTTTGATTAGAAGTGATGGTTTAATAAAAGAAATAAAATATGCAGACTTGTAGTTTGTATCTGCAGGGGTAACACTTGACTAATTTTTTCTGATTAATATTGTAGAGTGCAGTAGTATCATAGAATGATCTTTCATTTCTGTGGTTCTGGGGCTGTAGGGCACAAGAAGAGGGCACGAGAGGCTTTCAAGGAGGAATGCAATACTGACTGAGTCACGAAGAATGATCAGGAGTTAGCCAGGTGGGAAAGACACTGGGTAATCTTTTAAGAAAGAGAAAACAGTATACTTGAAGCTTTGGGGGCATGAGAGAGTGTGGTGTGTACCAAGAATTACAAGTATAACTGAAGAGTAGGAATTTGAGTTGACTTGCCTTCCAGTAGACATAACAATGTGTGAAATCTGTTTCACCTTATCGAATATCTCAGTATCCCCTAAATATAATACTCTAGTAGTCCTTCTTCATGTAATACAATGGACAGATTCTCAGCCATTTTCTTATTTGTCACACACGAGAGATAGTATTCTCATGTCTAATGCACTTTTATAAATAATTTTTCCTGCCCACAAGTTGTAACTTCTTCCTTTCTCTACATTTCAAGAAATAATATTAGAAATAATGTAACAAAAACATTATTCAAAGAATAGCCTTGAATATATTTTACTTATGTAAAAAAATAACATTGGCAAACACTGGAACTTTTTTATTATTAATAAATTACTTGAGTAGTATCTTGCATTAGATCATGGCAGGCAATTAATGAGACACCATGATTGAGAACCAGTATTTTAGATTTTAACATTTGAGGGGCGGTCTCCTTTTAAAAATAATTAAAAATTTTTGTAACATTTTTAATGCGTGATATCCTATTTCAGATAGTTGACTCAACACCCAACACATGCTGACTTCCTTCTACATGAAGGATGGTGTGCTGGCCCCACAGACAATAGATGAATAAGAGAGGATCTTAGTCTTGCTAGGGGAGTTAGAGGGCACTGGATGGTTGGATAAAGATAGAAGGGTTGCTGGGGATGGTCAGTCTTGCTGGTAAAGCAGCAATGTTGATAGAGATGGAGGAATAAACTGATACATCATCTTTTCTCTCCTATTTCCCCTTTCCCTTTATCACTGCTGGTCATGTTATGAGTTTCTTTTCATTGGACCAAATTAGGGATGGATTTGAACTAGAGAATTCCAAGCAGAATGAAGAGTCATGGCTGTCCTTACTCAGCATTTGGTAATAAGTTGGGTACATCTTCATGCTGAGAAATACAGTAGTAGCTGTAAAACAGATTATGACTGGAAATTGGTTAATTACCTCACAAGGCTGGCTGACAATGCCTTTGGGGTCT
Organism: Galeopterus variegatus; assembly: GCF_000696425.1. NCBI lineage: Eukaryota > Metazoa > Chordata > Mammalia > Dermoptera > Cynocephalidae > Galeopterus > Galeopterus variegatus. The sequence continues at coordinate 1,102,266 of NW_007726119.1, read as the reverse complement.
TTGTGCATTTTGAGCCCACAAATAAGCATATTTATCTAATGAATAATAAAAAAAACATCAAAGAACAGTTTCTGGTTGTATAAGAAATCTAAAGTAATTTGTGGTATAATTGTAACATAGTTGTAATTGCATTTCTCAAACCGAGACTGAATTATAAATCTCACTTTTACAATTGCTTTTTGAGATATAATTTATATACTATAAAACTAACCCTTTTCAAGTGTAAAGTTCAATAGTTTTTAGTATATTCACATAGTTGTACAGCTATTACCACTATCTAATTTTAGAGCATTTTCATCATCTGAAAAAGAAACCCCATGTCTGTTAGCAGTCACTCCCCATTTCCTTCTGCCCCATACTCTGGCAACCACTGATACGCTTTCTGTCTGTTTGGATTAGCTTATTCTGAATATTTTTTTATAAATGGAATCATGCAATATGTGGGTTCTTTTATTTAGCATTATGTTTTCAAGGTTTATCCATGTTGTAGCAATGTATCAATACTTGATTCTGTTTTATAATCGAATAGTATTTCACTGTATGGATATACTATACTTCGTTTATCCATTCTTCAGTTGATGGACATTTGGTTGTTTCCATTTTTTTTTTTTTTGCTACTATAAATAAAGCTGCCGTGAACATTTGTGTATACGTTTTTGTGTGGACATATGTTTCAGTTCTCTTGGGTATATAACTAGGAATAGAATGCTGAGTCAGATCATAATTCTATGTTTAACGTTATGAGGGACCACCAAACTGTTTACTAAAGTGGCTGCATCATTTTTACATTTCCTCCAGCAACATGTGGGGGTTCTAATTTCTCCACATCCTTGCCAACACTTTTTTTCTGTCTCCCTTTTTGATTATAGTTATTCTAGTAGGTGTGAATTTGTATGTCATTGTGGTTTTGATTTATATTTTACTGATGACTAATGATGTTGAGCATCTATTCAAGTGTTTATTGACCATTTGTGTATCTTCTTTGGAGAAATGTCTATTCAAATCCTTTGTCCATTTTTAATTGGGTTATTTGTCTTTATATTTTGGAGTTAAATTTTTTTTATATATTCTGGATAAAAGTTTCTTAACAAGTATGTGAAGAAGTATTTTTCTTCCATTCTATGGATTGTCCTTTTACTTACTTGGTGATGTCTTTAAAACACAAAGGTTTTAATTTTGTTGAAGTCCAATTTATTTTTTTTTTCTTTTGTCACTTATGTATTTGGTGTTATATCTAAAAAAAAAAAAAAAAATTTCTTAGTCCAAGATTATAAAGATTTAGTCCTAAATTTTCTTCTGAGAATTTTAGCCTTTACATTGAGGCCTATAATCCGTTTTGAGTTAATTTAGTGTAGGAGTTCAATTTCATTATTTTGCATATGGACATACAATTGTTTAAGGAACATTTGTTGAAAATATCATGAGACATAAATCTTATTTTGAGTTAATATATAACCAAAAGGCCTTTCTACCATTCTTAATTTACTTTTACCAGAGAACAGTCTAAAAATGTCTTGGTACTTCAAAGAAATAAATTATTGTATATTACATGAAACTATAGTAGGGATACTGTGAAAATCTTTGGTAGCAATGCATGCCTACTTTTACTGTAGCTCAGCTTAGAACTTTTTTAAAAAATAATACTCTTGTGAACCATATAAGCACTTTCACGATATTAATACTCTTGTGAAAATAGAGCATATCTTAGTTCATGCAGGCTGCTATAACAAAATACCTTAGACTAGGTATTTATAAATAACAAAAATTTATTGCTCACAGTTCTGGAGCCTGGGAAGTTCAAGATTAGGGTACCAGCAGATTGAGTGTCTGGTGAGGGCTTGCTGTCTGCCTCAATGATGGTGCCTTGCTGTATCCTCATGTGGTGGAGGGAAGAACACGCTCCCTCGAGCCTCTTTTATGAGCATCCAGAACCAATTCCTGAGGCAGAACCCTCATGACCTGATCACTTCCTAATAGTATTCCATTGGGGATTAGTTTTCAACATATGAGTTCTGAGGGAACACAAACATTCAGACAACAACAGACTATTTGTAGAAATATGGAGTGAACACAATTTTTATATACAGATGATCCCCAGCTTATGATGATTTGACTTACTTTTATGCAACTTTACAATGTTGTAAAAGTGATATTCATTCAGTAGAAACTGCACCTCAAGTAGTCTGTTTTTTCCTTTTCAGTACAGTATTCAATAAATTACAGGGATGTTCAACACTTTGTCATAAAATAGGCTTCGCATTAGATGATTTTGCCCAACTGTAGGCTAATGCAAGTGTTCTGAGCATATTTAAGGTAGGTTAAGCTAAGCTATGATGTTCAATAGGTTAGATGTATTAAGGTTCATTTTTGGCCTACTATATTTTTAAAGATTTATTTATTTATTTGTCCTTTTTGAGACCGGCTGCACTGCGCTCAGCCAGTGAGCGCTGTGAGCGCACCGGTCATCCCTATATAGGATCCAAACCCGCGGCGGGAGTGCCACTGCGCTCCCAGCGCTGCACTCTCCCGAGTGCGCTGTGGGCTCGGCCCTGGCCTACTATATTTTCAACTTAAAATGAGTTTATTGAAATGTAACCTCATTGTAAGTTGAGGAGCATCTGTATTTATCTTTGATGCAAAAATTGCTCTGACTCTTCTTATCTATGTTTATTTTCAAAGTATAGGCATTTCATTAACAAACTGACTATGATAAAATGTTTACATTTAATTTGTCGACTTAGTTTTAAAGTTGATGCAATGAAGGTCAGGGTTCACTGTGAGATATAAATTATACTTCTTTTATTTAAATTTATTCTGGTTTGCTTATTAAATATCTCTTCCAAAATTTAAACATTCCTTGATATTATTGTCATCTAAAGATATGACAGAACCACCTCTCTTGCTGCTAGTTGCTGTGCTTTGTTAAAATAATCACCCCACTACCTAGTAGATTCAAGCCCTATCATTATGAATAGGTAGGCCCTCTTCTAAAGCAAGTGGCAATTCACAGGGTCAATCATCTGAGGAAAGTTGTAGACATGAACATGAACCCTGAAAATGGGAGTTAACTAGATAGGAAAAGAAACCAGCTCTCTTTGATACTTCTCTTGGGTTTGGATATTTAGGTTGCATTTGAGGTAGGATGGGAGCTGAATAGGAGGAATTCGTGTGCTGAATTTTAAATTGAACACAGGTAAACTATATGCTAGATTATGTAGTTCCATGACATTCTGTGTTGATTTCCTTTGTGTTAGGTCCAAATATTTAATTATCTTGCATTTAAATATTGCAGCTTTGCTTTGGCTGAGCTCTAGAGAATTAAGAGAAGGGACAGTTATCTTAGTTTGAACCAGAGTATTAAATTCAGAGCTGTGCCAATATTCTCTTTTTGAAACCATCATTAGTGAGATACTCAAAGGGGAAGATCAATCTCAGGAGACATGAATAAGGCTATAAGAGGCCTGGTGGCCTTCCAGTGAAATATTTGGAGAATCTTTGTTTTATTTTCATAAGGAATACAGCAGTTTTTCTTTCCAAAGGTAAATTTTTTGTTTTGTTTTATGATATATAACAAAAAATTTCCTTTTTGACTACATTGCCAGAGAAGAGAACACTTACGTGAGATGACTTTTGCATTACCTTTCTAATCTGTCTACTTGCTAGATAAGCAAAGTTTGGCTTCCCAAATTTAGAACAGGGTAGGACTGTTGACACAAGCATGTCAACATGTTGCTGTTCTTTTTGCCTTAATGTATACACACATTTAACACCTTGAAACATATTGAATGTTTGATCATTGAATTATTTCTCTTCTCTTACTTACACACATATATGTGTATGTATATGTGTAGTTGCATGTGTGTGTGTGTGTGTGTGTGTGTATGAAGGGTCTTCAGAAAGTTCATGGGAAGATTCATATTATCTTTTAATTCTATTTTTCTACAAACTAATTGAAGAATCTTTGTATATATCCACATTACTTAAGGGTACAGGTAAATCAAACATAGAAAATCAAATAAAGAGATGTATCTTTGCTGTTTTTTATCTCCAGAGCCTGACACCTAGTGTGTTTGCTGAATGAATGCATTTAGAATAAGTTTGATTTAATTGAAAATAATGGTATTTTTTTTTAATGTCCTTAATTTAGATATCTCCAACCTGAACTTGAAAGTAGAGCTCTAAGTACAAATAACTACTTTAGTAGAGATTTTTGGTGATGCTATTATGTTAAAAAATAAAATACTTAAAAATCTGAATTTTGATTTGATTTGCCTAGGTATTTCCCTTTCATAAAAAATGTCCTCCAGAACAAATGAAAAACATCAATCTTTCATATCCTTCTCCATACTATAGATGGATCTTTTGGTACAGCTCCTAGCTAGATGATAGTATCTCTTTTCAGCTTATGTAGGCCAAAATGTCCCCAGTCCTGTTGATGTAGATGGGCTGGTTTTTTGTAACCCTAAAGGCCACTAAGTGTCTCTGTGTTATTATTGTCTTCCTTTGACATTTAGTTTTAGATAGTTGTCATGTTTTGTTACTATTATTTTTCTTACTGATAAAGACAGTGGTATAAATATATGACCTTTGGAGTTAGATAAAGATTAAAATTCTAGCTGTAATTTCTTTATGCCTCAGGGTTCTTTTTGTTTGTTTGTTTTGTATTAGGTGGTAGACGGAGCATACCTCCTTTATATATTTGTAGTGATTAAAAGAGAATATATATGTCACACATCTAATGCACTATCTAGCACAGACATTTATTCTTTCCTCCTCATTTCCTTGCCAGAAAAAAAATGTTAGTCTCTTTTCTACATTCTTTGGTGGATGACCTATGCTAAAATTAGTTTTTCTTATTAATTCACATAATATTTTAAAGCTTTTACTGGTAGCTAATGCTATAGGATTCATAAATTAATTAATTTTTTTTTTATTTTCAGAAACTTATTTTTTTAAGAACATTTTCAGGTTCACAGCAGAACTGAGAGGCAAGTACAAAGATTTCCCATTTCCCATATACCCCCTGCCTCCACACAGGCATGGCCTCCTGCATTATTAATATCCCACACCAGAGTGGTACATTAGTGAAAACTGCTGAACCTACATTGACACATCATCATCATCCAGACACCATATTTTACATTAGGGTTCACTCTGGGTGTTGCACATTCTATGGGTTTGGACAGATGTATCCAACGTTATACTGTCATTGCCCTAAAAATTCTTGTACTTGGGCTGGCCCCGTGGCTCACTTGGGAGAGCGTGGCACTGGGAGCGCTGAGGCTGCGGGTTCGGATCCTATATAGGGGTGGCCGGTGCGCTCACTGGTTGAGCATGGTGCAGGGGACACCAAGCCAAGGGTTATGATCCCCTTACGGGTCAAAAAAAAAAAAAAAAAAAAAAAAATTCTTGTACTTATTTAAAAAGTGTCCAAGTAAAGGTTAAAGATAGATATATTTAGAGGTCTAGTAAAACCTTGTTCTCACTGAACTTTCCTTTTCCCTTTGTTGGCCTAACCAGTTCTTTTCTCACTGGCCTTTTAGGACCTAAAGGAGCCTAGAATATTTTATATTTTTTCCAGAGTGGAGCTGGCTTGCAAACAGACGGTTTCAAAGCCCTTATATTGTTCTTGAACTTTTAAAGAACATTGTGAAATTATCTGTGCTAGAGTACTAGAATATCTGCTTTTCTTACCCAATAGCCCCCACACACCCCCACCAAGTATTTAAGTCTTAGTTTTGCTGTTGGTGATTTTGCTCATACCTTAACACGATAAATAGCCTGTCCTGTCAATTTTTTATTATTTATGCAAATGGTAGCTCTTTCTTTTGTCCCTACTTGACTACTTTGGGCTTTGTCATTCATTTCTTTTCCATAAGGAAAAAGGAAGTAACCTAGATATTTGAAGTTTACCTTGAATTTATCTCTTGTAAGGGCCCATCTTGGTTGGGAAAGAGGTTGGACACAATAAACATGCTTCTCACTTCAGGTCACTGGGGCTGTTTCTTATGGCTGGCACCACTAGGCTTGTGATGGTTGCTTATTGCTTGTGAGTGACAAGGATTAGCAGATTTCTCTCTCTCTTGGGAATAACACTGGAAAACATGCAATTCCAATGAGCCCAGAAAATGTAGTTTAGAGAACCTTGCAAGTGAAGATGATCTGATTCAAAATGTCAATCAACTAATTACATAATTGATTTTCATTGAATATTTAATATACCAAAAAGATGTTTTATTTTAAGTTACTTTGTACTCTGTTTAGTTACTTTATTTATTTAGAATTATATAGTAGTGAGGGTTTTTCCAAGGAGAGGCTGTAAGTGAGGAGAAATATCTTTAAGAGAGTTGTAGAGTAGGTACTTATATATTTTCTGAGTAGTAGGTACTACACAGAAAAGAGGTCTGGCCTATGTAAAGATATGGTGGCATTTATTCCTAACTAAAAACTTAGGAATGAATGAAGGCACAGAGGAAAGAGAAAGTGAAAGGAAAAGATCCCAGGACAGTTTATTCAAAATTCATTATTTAATAATAGGCCCAGCCAGGCATTTATATTGACAGCAGAACCAGCTGACTTATTCCTTAAAAATGTAGATGTCAGTGTGAGGAATGGACTCTAGATACTACAGCTTCAGAATTAATAGACTTTTTCACTTCAATCAGATTTGAACTCAATAAAGAAAGAAGATACATTTAAAGAAAAGAGATCCCTATACCAGTCAGCCACCAAGGGGAAAGAAAAAAAGATATTAGTACATTCTGTTCTTTTGATTATGATTTTTGGTCTTATGTGCATAGTTTTTAATCTGTGTTGCTCTTTTTAAGGAGTAAGATTAAAAAAAAAACAAGGCAGATGGCTTTTATTGATATTCAGTGATTTGAGGTTGGGTTCTTTTAAGACTAAAAATTGGTTATCTTGTATGGAAAGAAACTCAGGTGAGTGTTTTCATTACTGGAATTTGGAAGACACAGTCCTAAAATAGTAACAAGTTTATATTTAAAAATGTATCTTCCCATAAAAGCAGTATTATTTTCTGAACCTCAAGTATTTATTTCACTTCATTTAGAGGGTAGGTTTTGTATGATAGAATTAATTATTTTTTATTTGTAAAGACTTGCCTGGTCTTCTCATCATTATCATTAAATAATTATAAGTTGTGTCAAAGAGTTGAGTTTCCAGCCTCCAAAGTCTTATACCTTCAGATAAAATATTTTGTTATTTGTGTCATACTGTATGCTGGCTCTGATTTGATTACAGCTGTGATTTGTACACTGTGCTAGAATTAGGGGACAAAGAACACAAAAAACATAATCCTGGTTCCAGCTGAGTACCTGCCTTTAGATCGATCTTGCTTTAACAGTGAAGATTAACTAAGACAACATGGATGCAGATGTCATCTGTTGGGCGTAACTATGGCAGCAAGGGTATTAATTTTTACCAGTGTGAGTGATCTTTCCTATCAGTTTGTGTTTCCAGTTCCATTTGGGTATAGTCAGCTGAAATCACTGGCCAGATGTTATGGCTCATTAAGCCAAAGTCTTGCTTTAACTCTGGTTCTGTTACATTTCTCTTCCTTTCTAAACTCTGTTTAGTTTAGTTTAAACGAACAAAAAGTTTACATGTCTGAAACAGAATTTAGTAACTGAATGTTTATTAATTTACATTCTGTCATATCTCAAATTTTTTTTATCTTGTGAGGTCAGCATAATTCACTAGTAAGCTTGTATTCGTATAAAATTGCTTCAGTTTATTGGGAATTTAATTAAAATTTCATAAACTACCAATATCTCTTGAGTCACTTTGCAAAATTTCACTTTAGTCTTTGCTTGAAAAATCTCTATAGAAGGTATTGTTCCTTTTAGTAAGTGTTTAGTGAGATTAAAGAATGTGATATATAATATCGACACACATATATAAAATCTGACCTACAATTTTTAAACCTTTCCTTTATATTTATTCTTCAATAAAACATATAAGGAATAATTTTGCCTGCATTACTCCTTCTTTGCAACCATACATAGTCTCTTAAATGAACCATCATGCATTTAGACTTCAAACATACTTCCCTTACTTTTGTATTATAACCATTTGTGCTTCTTAATTTCTAAGCTCCAATAAAACCTGAGACTCTGACCAACTCACTATTGAATGTTCAATATCTACAGGAGTGTTTTGCAGATAGTAGATGCTCAGTAGATATTTAATAATTTAATTGATTGAATTATTTAATTTTAATATTTCTTCAATATATAATCAGAACCCAGAGAATAATAAGTGTGAATAATAGCTGCATCTTCTTTGTAACTTGAAGCTACACTAAGAAAATATGACTGCAAAAATTTATTCCTAATTTGCACATCCAGAGATACTTCATGTCTGGTCTAGTACAATGTTTTAGCAAGGGTCACATGGGCAATCAAACTTGGACTCTCAGAGTTGGAAGGGTCCTGAAATAACCATCTCAATTTTCCATCCAATGCTTGCGTTCCTTCTTTTGTAGTAGTTCTCAGTCTTGGCCATATGTTAGAATGACCTGGGGAGGTTTAAAATTCCCAGTGCTCAGACCTCACCCCAGTCCAATTATATAAGAATCCTGAGGGGTGCAACCTAGGCATCAGTATTTTTTAAAGCTCATTTGGTGATTCCAATGTGCAGGCAAGGTTGAGAGCCATTGTTGTATAAAATCCTTCCAAAATATTTTTCCAGTCTGATTGAATACCTCTGGAGATGAGTACCTTACTATCGAACTTAATCTTGTGTTTATTCTGTTTATTCAAATAGTAAATTATAAAAGTGTTTAAATTATAAACTTGTTAAATTATATAACATAAATCAAACTCTCCAATTTAATACTCAACTGATGATAAACAACACTAAAGAGTGACATTTAAATTTGAATTATCTATTTGAAGTAGTGGTATAGCACTTTTGAATGACTTCCAAAAGACTTATCATAAAAATCACTTCAATCATTTTCAAATTTTACTTTAGTAGTAATCAAGTTATTTGGTGTGACTCAGATAAACATTCTGCTCTGTCTTAGAGTATTATGAGCACTTCATTTTCAGGGAGCTGGGGAAACAGAGAAGTGATGTGCATATTATTTTTGTTTTTCCCTGTACCTTGCTGATTTAACTTACGGTGCTTATAGTTAAAAGATAGGCCCTTTTGGAATGTGCTAGCTTCTTAGGAAAGTAATGTAAGAAATTTCAAATATACTGCAAGAATTGAGGGAGATGGTGAAAGTTTGATTTTATAAAGTTCTTTGATTTCAGAAAAGAACTTTTAAAGAAAGCTCTACGTGACCACACACACACACACACACACACACACACACACACCTGGATTCTTGCTTAGGAACTTACTTGTCAACTCTTTTGAGAACTTTTGCTTTTCCTTTAGACCTTTGGTAGAATCTGATTACTAAAAGGCAGTATATAACACCACTGTTAGATACTTAAGTAGTTCTGGAGTCAGTCAGAGCTAGGTTTGAGTTTCACCTCCATCCTTCCTCATTGTGTGGCCTTGGGAAAACTATTACTTTATGTTAGCCTCAATTTCCCTATTTGTAAAGTAGAGATAATGGCAAATATCTTATAGAAATGTTATGAGGATTAATGATAATAATGCGTGTGAAGACTCACAGTTGCCCCTGGGTTATAGGAAGTGCCCATGAACTTAAATTTTGTATTGCATTAGTATATCATCAGCATTACAACAATGATTATAAAATGAGGTCTTTTAAGACAGTAGCAGGGTAAAATCTTGATGCTAGTTCTATAGAGAATATCATCTTTACTGTTATTTATAAAAAACTATTCTTAGACATGATCTTGGATGTGCATTTACCAAACTGAGCTTCCTACTGAGAGTCCTAATGCCACCGCACATGGGTAAAGATGGGTCTCTATAAGGCTATAGAGCGTAGGGAATGGTTGAGGCCCTTAGATTTCCTCCTGGTACTAGGAAAGCTGGCCTTAACAAGTGACATGGGTCAACTGATACCTACCTAGCATCTTTTACTGCTAGTCTTCTCATCTGTTACATGTAGAGTTGCCAGATAAAATGAAGGACACCAATTTAAATTTGAATTTTAGAAAACTAAAATTTTTAGTATATCTCAGATGTTTTGCATGGGACACATTTATACTAAAAAAAGAATTATTTACCTGAAATTCAAATTTAATTGAGCATCCTGTGGGTTTCTTATTTTTATTTTGTTTTGTTTTTTCTAAATCTGACAAACCTATTCACATGCTATGTAGGAATATTTTGGGTTAGATGTTAGGCAGGTTTTATTCTAAAGTAACAAATTACAATTTTTGAATAAGGTAGAGAGAAATACTGCTTAAATAAATGAAATGACTAAATTATAGCATTAAAATGGCTTCATCTGTTAAAATAATATGATTGTTATAAATTAATACTAATAAGTAAAATTAAACAATGATGAACCAGATAGAAGAATGTCTTCCTACTTTTCTAATCCCAAGAATTTAAGTGATTCCTGAACTTAAGTCTCTTCCAACTACATACTTAGGGCATATTATAGAGAACTCCCTTCTGCAAACTCTTAAAACACTTCGGTATTCATTCACTCACATTAACTAAGCATCTTCCATGTGCCCAGAATTGTGCTTGGTGCTGAGGACATAAAAATAAATACGATAGAACCTCTGCCCACGTGGAGCTCATAGTATTAGCTTTGTAAACAGAGATATAATACTGGCATTATAATGCAATGTGACAAGAGCTATAATAATGAAATGAATTGCTTCTAGATCCAGAAAAAGTGGTCAGGAGGAGTCTTCACTGAAGAGGTGATATTTATTCTCGGTTTTCTAGGATGAATAGAATTTGCTAAGTAAGAAGACAGTCGTGGCCATTTCAGGCAGAGAGAGAGAGAGAGAGAGAGAGAGAGAGAGAATGAGAGAATGAGAATATCAATAAAACAAAACCCACAACTGAGCCTGTAAAAGAACCTGGTATAACTTGGAAATAGTAAGAAGATGGCCTGGGGAAGGGTAATCTTGAAACAGGATAGAATGTGTGGAGTTGGTGATTAGATTTAAAGACAGGCAAGAGAGCCCATGAAGAGCATTTTATATCAGGTTTTGACTTTGTACTTTATTGTATAGCCAACAGGGTTTTAAATCAGTAAGACCTAATTGCTTGTTTCAGGAATATACCTGGAATATAGAAAGAAAAGTGACCAGAAATTGTTGCAATAGTTTATGGGATACACAATGATAACAGAAATAAAGTAGTTGTATTAGAAGTGGAGAGATCTTAAGTGGGAGACATTTCCAAGTCAGAATTAGTAGGTTTGAACACTTTCTCTGTGTTTTTTGGGGGGGGCGGGTATGAAGCAGAAGGTATAAGGATAAAAGGTAGGGATAGGCCGTGTGTGTGTGTGTGTGTGTGTGTGTGTGTGTGTGTGTGTGTGTGAGTGTTAGTTATTTCCCCAAGGCTTTACTATCATTAGAGGTAGGGACCCTCTCCTAACACAAAAAAGATCAATAAATTCTTGTTAAATTTAGACAAGAAACACAAAACGCATAAGATGGGCATATTTGTCTGTACCTCATTATTATTTTGATCAATATATTGGGTATTAGTGGGAATAACAGAATACACAGTGACAAATTCACTTTTCATCTCAGTTAAAATAATCTGACATATAATGATCTTATCAAAATTAATCTTTGTCTTTAATAATTTCTTCTGTCTTGTGACTATCATTTACTTTAAAATGTAATCATCTTTAGTTCTTTTATTTTTTTAAATATGTCAGTACACTTTTTATTCCCATTTTACAGTTACAGAATTCAATGCTAGAGAAGTGTCAGGCAGACCAAATTGTGGACTTTGAGTATATGGTTATAGTTTTGTAGCTCAGCACTTAAATCATTAAACCTGAGACAAAAACAATAAGCAGAAATGCTAACAGAAGTTCTTTTATGTTATAATAAGTACATTACTTTATATATAACACATTTAGTGTACTATTTAATATTATTACATAAATTATATATTCTTATAGTTTATTTTTCTGTATATATATATGTTTATATTTATGACATTTAATGCTTACTTGAAATGCTATTTGATTGTGAGTTTAGTTTTACATGGGTGCACTAAGGTAGGCATAGCAGTTGAGGTCTTGTGTGAGGTCTTCAAACACATGCAGATTCTGAGGCAGTAATGCTAACCTTGAACAGGTAAAGAGCCATGTGGTCACAGAGTAGGGAGAAAGTGCAACACTGTAACATCCCGTTGGATAATGTCTGCAGCAAGATACTGTGTCACCATGACTCAGCACCATTCACACATTGATTCCACAGCACAGGGAACACACAGGAGAGCAGAGCTGGTCTGTCAGATGGCGATTAGTTTGAGACACTGCACCTGTATTCTCAGTAGGGCATCTCTCTCATTTCCCTTTATCTTTGGCTATAGAGGGGGAAGGCAGAATGGATTTGGGCTATTTATTTTCTCACTTCTGCTGAGGATGAGGGAGAGCAAGAGAATGCATGCTGTTCTTTTTCTGTGCTGCAGTGAGCATGTTGGCCATTGCTGGGAGCCCTTCAGTTAAGGACAGTGACAGAAGAACACCGAAGTGTCAGGAGCCTTCATGTGACTGAAAAGCCACATTCCATTGACAGTAGCATTCTAGTGTTAGGTTGTGTGACCTGGGCATGTAACATGGGCCAACAATACCAAGGCTTCCTTTGAAAAGACACACATGACTAGTTTTTCAATGAGGAAACAGACAAGTTGTCCTAGTCTGTTGATTGAGAGCTCATAATATATTCATGATGAAATCTCTCTGCAGCAAGTCCTGTGAAACAGTGTAATGATTGTTGGCACACAAACAGCTGGATTCTCTTAAAATAATCCATCTTATTGTCTCTTACTCATACTCATTTAGGTCCAGAGGATCCATTTATACTTCAGCTTTTTATCTTATTGAATTTAGAGATGGTGCCAGGTCAGGTCACATGTTACATAGTTTTCTTGGTGGAACAAAAGACCTGATAGAAAAAGTTAGCATTTATAGGCTGTTAATATCAACATTAAGAAGAAGGCAAGTTGCACTTTCTTTACATGTAAGAAAATAACTAATTTAGAGTAATTCTGAAATGAGTTCTTTGCATTATCATCAGGGTTGGTAAATCTTTTAATTAAACTATGATCATTTTTGTCATACAGCTGCATTTTATATCTTAAGTGGAAAACATTTTTGCTGAAACTATCAAACAAACTCTGTATGTCAGCTTCCCTGGGACTCCAAAACTTTGAATATAGAGGAAAAGGAGTTCTGATGGGATGAAAAAGACCTTCTGATACACTTATGATCACAATTTAAGGGAAAGAGAGAGGGAAAAAAAACCTGTATATTTATTAGCTCCTTACTATGTGGCCAGAATTTTTGTGAATTTTATTTCCTTTAATTTTGGAAGCAATTCTGTGAGGTAAATATTATTTCAATTTTTTGCTCAGAGTTAAGAAGGAGGTTATCATGTGTTAGGTACTGTGCTAGGAACTTAAAATGTATTTTTTTATTTTATTCTAAAAATAGATATTCTTTTAGGTATGTGAATTAGAATAGGCTAGATTATACTATGGTAGCTTACAGACCCCAAATAATATAAAGGCTTATTTTTTGAGTGCACCGAGTTTACTATGGCACCAGGCAAGTTTCCAAGGCACTTCCTCCTTGGGGTTGCATGGCTGTTGAGGCCAAGGGAGTACCTACACACCATAGTTGCACCGCCTGGAGCAAGGGACTCCTTGGTTGTTGTTGCAGGGAAAAGCAACAGGAAGATAGTGCATGGGTTTTCAGGGCCTCCGCCTGGAAGTGACCTCAGTTTCCCTTATAGTCCACTAGCCAGAGCTGTATAGTCATGTGCACCCACCTCACTGTATAAGTACGGTGAGAAATTTAAGGGAGCGAATGGATGGAGGTGAACATGACTGGGTCTGCCACTATATTGTAATCCCCATTTTAAAAATGAGAAGACCGAAGCTCAAAGAGATTAGATCACGTTCCTCAATCATCTGCTCAGTAATTGGCAGACTCAGTTCTTGAAACTAAGTCTGTCTCAGTCCAAAGAACCTTTTTGTGCCCTGCAGCCCACCCTGCCACACAGTGAGTATTTTGGTGGTTTTCAGTTATGTATTGATGTGTGTACCCAACCTCCAAGATGGCTCCCGTGATCCTTGCCTCCTGGGATTCGTGCCCTTTTCTAGTTCCCTACCTCAGTGAATAGGGCTGACCTGTGTGACCCATATGGTATTGCAGAAATGACAAAGTGTGACTTCTGAGACTAGGTCATTAAAAGACAGCAGTCTCTGCTTTGCTCTCTGTTGGATCCCTTTCTCTCGGAAAGCCAGCTGCCATTATGTGAGGACACCAAAACAGCCCTGTGGAGCCCCATAAGCAAAAAACTTGAGGCCTCCTTCCAACATCCAAAACCAATTTGCCGTCCATGAGATGAGCCATTTTGAAAGCTGATGCATCAACCCAGATCAACCTTAAGAGGACTGAGCCCAGAACAACACCTTGACAGCACACTCCTGAGCGACCCCCGGGGCAGAACCACTCAACTGAGCAGCTCCCAAATAATTCTTGACCCATAGAAACTGTGTGAGATGATACATGTTTACTGCTGTTTTATGTTGCTAAATTATAATTTGTTATGCAGCAATAGGTAACAATACAGACCTTTTTGGATTACTTCCTTTCATTGTGATTTTGCCTCAACTCTGAGACTCTTCCTATTTATGATAGTGAGTTTTTAAATTAGCTGAATTATAAAGCACTACATTTCACAGTGATTGCCACACAATAAAGTGTTAGGAAATTTTAGATGATAAGTCTTATTTACTTTAATATAGTAATTCTAGGCAAATTATGTATGAAGGCTTGTACTAAAATAAGTGATGTACTCTGCTAGTTCAGAAGAGAGAATTTTTGCAATTTATTTTCCAACAAATGTGTACTTTTCCGTTTAAAGATATTACTTGTTTGAAATTATTTTATATTTTAAATTACATTGTGAAGTTTTGAGAATGAACAAACCAAGGACATTTTCATTAACGGTTTATTGTTGGGAGGGAAATAGAATGTAGAAGTGATTGCTTGTATCTTGATGAAGACAAGTGTTTTCAGTGTTTCAGTCAGTGCTTATTGCTGAGGCAGAGGAGGATAGGAGGTATAAGAAGCAGAATCCTGCAGTGTGGGACAGACAGCCACAATGTGAGCCTCACTGATGAACTGATATGCACACCAAATCCACATGTGGATCATAGACTTGATCACATCCTGAATGCCAAGCCTCAGCATTTTTATGTGATTGTCTATTGTTGATACTTAGATTATTAATCAAGGAACCTGTTATATTTACAAATATAATGATTTTCAGAAATATTGTAATTCAGCATACTGAACGTTAGTAAGATGTGTGTTAATATATTATGCCTTTAAGTTTTTTAATCACTAATGTTTTAGTCTTTAATTTTGCACAGTCTTTCAGAAATGGGCTCTAAGCTGGAGATTCTTGTGTTTCCCAGGGTTATCAGGAGGGGAAGGCTGGGTGCAAGTTAGCTCTTGCCAGAGAGTAAGTAGTCTCTTTATCTTCTATTTAACATTTTCTTAATATCTCTGTTTCAAAACACTTGTTGTATTGGATGAGATGAAATTTTCTTAATAGAAGCCTCCTCATTGCCTATTCATGCTCACTTGTCCCCTTCTCTATATGTACGCTCTAAATTTCCTATCTTGTCTTACTTTTTGCTGGTTGGACAAACGATCAGAGAGAAAATGTCATTTAGATCAAACAATACGTTATTGTTGGAAACATGTTATTTCATAAAAACATAGCCAAGTGAGGGGAATAATGACTATATATCACATTCACATATACAAATTTTATATATTTACACATGCAAAAATAAAGACACGTATATATTTCCATATATAACAATGTATATTTCCATACATCACAATGTATGTATTGTAAACCAGTTTGGAAGTAGGGGGCTTCCTAGGAAATGGAGATTGCGGTTCAGACATGAGGTCCCTAGCAAGGTGGGTGACACAGTGAGAACTGATGAGCAAAGCACTGAAAGAACATCTAACAGATTTTATGAGACAAAGGAAAACAGAGAATCAAAGATAACCGCAAGGTTTCTAATTAAAAAATATACTTTAACCTGCATAGGGAAATATGATTACAAAATGTTGACATACGTAATACCATTTTTTTTGATAGAACCCAGAGATTTGGCTACAGTAGACATTATTATCACCATTTTGTAAATGAGGAAACTGGCTCAAAGAGTTTTAATTGACTTGCTTAAAGTCCACAGTGAATAAAGAACAAAACTGGGATTTAAATCTGGAGGCTATGATTCCAGATATGCTTAGGGATCTTTCCATTTTTAGAAATTCATCGACTGGGGATCCTTGCATGGCTCTCTGGGGATCCAGGAAGCAATAAAATGTTATGCATATGTGTGTATATGTGAATTTTCCTGATTAAAGGGCCTAGACTCTGAGACTCTCAAAGGGGTCATAACTCAGTAGAGCTTCAGAACTGTGTTTCTCGTGTGACTAAAAGGAACACAAAGTGAGAGGGATGGCTCTGCTCTATCATTAGATCATGGACAAGTGCATTCCCAGAATGGAGCGACCTAGCGGTGTGAAGAATCGTCATGTGGAACAAGGAGAAAAGATCAAGAGGGCTGGTATTTAAGTGAATTTTTTTGGGAAAAGTTTTACTTGGGGCTGGGCTAGGTCTGCATTCCAGGTAGGAAAACAGATCAGACTTAAGATCTTGGCCACACAGATGTTATGACCAAGCAAAGGAGTTGCAGCTCACCCGTGTGTGTGTGTGTGTGTGTGTGTGTGTGGCGTTTCTAGTTTATGTGGCCGTTTCTGCCGTAGACTGTCGATTTGCATTCTGCTGCGTGCTGGTGACCAGCCACAGAGGGGCTGAATGGAGAAGGTTGGAGAGACTGTGCTCTTTGATCACTGGCTGTGGTGCTGCAGATGGTTCCAGTGACGGGCGGATGCCTTTTGTGTAAACTAGCTTTGACTTTGTGATTGAGGGCCTGTCTCTGCCATTTTATAATCTAAAGTCAGACAGACCCATTTATACTCCATAAGTAAAATATTGTTAGATCTAATTGGCAATATATAGAAATGTCTATTGAGAAGTTCTTCAATTGCCACAAATTCTTTTTTTCTCAGGAGCAATAAGTAGGAAACGTTCTCAAGCATAAAATAGTGAAGAACTAAAGTGGTAGGGCTAGAACCTGAAACCTCCCAAACAAACTCAGCCTGTAAAAGAACGCTATTGTTCTTGGAGTTACTGAGAATATGCTGGCACCTTTATAATGTTGAATTGAGTCCATCATGAGGTTCTGGCCTGTTATAAAAATTTTGAAGTTGGGGCCAGCCCGGTGGTGCACTGGATAAGTGTGCCGCTTGGGAAGCGCGGCGGCGCTCCCGCCCGAGGGTTCGGATCCCACATACAGACCGGTTCCCGCTCACTGGCTGAGCGAGGCACGGGAGCAACACCGAGGGTTGCAATTCCGTTGCCGGTCCCCGGTCTGGTACGGGGGCAAAAGACAAAAGACAAAAAAAAAAAAAAAAAAAAAATTTGAAGTTATGAAAGCAAATCTGTGTGAAAGTGGTGTCATGGTAAACATCCCTGATTGCTTTTAACCTCAAGTACGGTCCCTGAAACACGTTTTGCAGCACAAACTTTTTATTTTTTTTCCTTTTTGTCTTTTTCCGTGTCCGGCAACGGATCGCAACCCTCAGTGTCGCGCCCGTACCGGACCGGGACTGGCAACAGGATCGCAACCCTCGGTGTTGCGCCCGCACCTCGCTCAGCCAGTGAGCGGGAACCGGTCTGTATGTGGGATCCGAACCCTCAGCGGGAGCGCCGCCGCGCTCCCAAGCGGTGCACTGTAGCAGTACGCCACCGGGTCGGCCCCAGCACAAACGTTTTTGATCATTTGAGTGTGTGGTAAAAAAATCAGTGTTATCCTGTCTTTATAGATATGCACATTTGTGCTGTTGGCAATTAATTTTAAAAGTTCATAACAAAATCCAGTGGTACTTAATGGCATCTTCTCTATAATAAAAAAGTTAGCAATAGCCTAATTTCTTTCAGATCCTTTACCATGAACCCAGGTATCCAAATGATCTAAAAATGTTTGCTTGGTTCTGCCTTCATCTCAGGTGGAGACAAGAAAGTTGAAAGTGTGTTTTGGGGCTAAGATATTCAAATACAAATAAATGATAGTCACAATCTTCAAGAGATGATCCACTGAGAGACTCTTGTCAGTTTGCTGAGGGGAGTTGAGTTCCATTTTCCTGAAAAATGGAAATATCTCCCTGTTTAACGTTAAATATGAGAGAAAAGAATCTTGCCTATAAATTTGTGGGGGTGGATAGAGAGGAAATCAATCAAACTATTCAAAATGGTAACAGGACACATAAAAAGCTGTCACAAGCAGATGATAGAGACATCACATTAAAGAAGTCAAAATATAATATATTTTCTTCAGTTCAAGGAAATGCATTTTGTTTTTCCTTTTGGAATAATAATAAACATTCATCTTAATGGCAGTATCATGCTATGGGAAAAGGAATCTTTTGTAACAGAATTTAGTGGAGGTGTATTTGAACACATAGTGTTCTAATCAAGCATGTACAGAACCTACATTTTTATAGCTCTTTTCAGTTTACAAAGCTCTTTTGACACTTATTATCTCATCCAAATAGGTTGGAATCCTGTTTTGATTTCCCAGTTGACTATGTAAAATACAGAAAATTGTAAAACCTCTCTTAGAATCACTTTCTTTTTCTTGTGAAATGAGGAAATTAATCCATCCCAAATGAGTGTATTTTTTTCCTCCAAATAAGTGAATAAGAGTATGTTTTCTGTATAAGTAAATTAGCAACCACAATAACTAAGGTCACAGTCAACTGATCTAAGTGAATAAAATTTACTTTAAATTTTGGAGTGTGTTAATTTTGTAAAATTATGAGCTTGGTGCAAATTACATTTCAATTTCCCTGATATTTAAATGTTTTTCTTTCACATGTATATATCTCTTAAAGCAACCAATTTTATTGTCTTTCATGTGACCACAATGAAGTATTATTAAAGCCAAAATCAATCTAGTAGATTAAAAAGCATTACGCTTTAATGGTTTAATTTTATTAAAATGTTCATTATTTTTAAGTAATTTTTTTCCATGAAAAGTAAGTCATTTTCTTTTTCAACACCTCAAAAGAGTAACCTTTTCTATGTGGATTTAAACTTGTAAGTTTTTTTCCTTCATAATACAATCAGATAAAGATAATTCAGTGCTATTTTAATCTGATTTTTAAAATTTTACAATGCAATATAGTTATTTAAGGTTTGAATTTTTATACTAATATGGACTTAAGACGTGAGTGTCAAAATGAAATTCTTTTTCTTTTCTTCTTTTGGCAATGAATAAAATAGTGTTGGCAGCTTGGTTTCTGTTCTCAACAAACTCATAATTTGATGGGGAAGAGGGACACATACACATTTATTGAACACACAAGTGTTATGTTAACAAAGTGCTATTTTACATAGAGGCAGAACAGTTGATTTTGCCTTCAGGCAAGACTGTGCCCCCATATCGTTCCCTTCATATTGCAATTATCCTGTTAATAATGTTGTATTATAATGAGTATAGTTTTCATCTCATCTGTTAAATATTTAACCTCTTGGGGCAGAAAGTGCTTTTATTTATCTCAATATCTCTAGTCCTTACCTTGCTTTTTGCTCATAAAATATTTATTGAATTCAGTGTGGTGGGCAGACGTTAGCAGAGCTTCTAGAGGAGATAACATTTAACAAACAAATGAGATAATAGTCAATGTGGGTCTTAAAGAATGATGAGGCAGAAAGAGGGCACAATAGAGGTGAGGAGCTCAGACCTAGCAAAATCACAAGGGAATGAAAGTTTGTGAAATATTTGGAAAATGGTGACCTAGTGTAGGGAGCAGCAGGACATGGAGATGAAATGGTAAACCCAGACCCTAATTAGAAGGGAATGAATTTAGATTCTTCTGGAAACAATCAGATTGGATCATTTTGGCAGGAAGAGAGGAAGCTGCCAGCAGCAATGGCACAGGAGGAAGGTCATGGCAATAGTCCAGATAAGAGGAGATGAAGTTCTGAACCAAGGCAACAGCCATGGAAATCAAGAAGAGGACGTGATTTCAAGAGATGATGACACCTGAAGGAGACTGGGTTCCTGACACCATGAAACTATCACATCGGTCCTGCATCACTTACATTTGGATGGACAGTTATTTGAGAGATTAAAAAAATCTATTTTGTTGAAGCTAATGCTATTAGAATTTCTATGATATCAGTTAAAATTATACCCTAACTAATACGAGGAAGACGGCCAGTGGGTTTAGTTTGGGAAATGTGGAATCTGAAGTTGTTTAATTTTTAAAAAATCATTTATTTATTTATTTGTTTGTTTAAATTTTAAACAGTTTATTCAGCAACGTATGAATTCTGAAGCAGCAAATCTCAGAAGATTCAGTGCCTTCATGAGGAAGTGTTAGAGACACACATTTGTAGGGTGACTACGGAAGCAATATGAATATTTTATGTGATTGGTTGGAGTTATAAAATTGCCTTTCTGGGGTCTAAAGTTCAAAATAGTATTCAAAGCTAACAATAAAATTTTGAAAATGAATCCATAGTTGAAGCCATGAGAGTAAGGTTGCTCAGGAAGAATGCCTAAGGCTAGAAGGGAAAGGACCTAAAGGTGGAGGGACATCAGCATTTAAAGGGAAGCAGAAAAAGAGGGAGTAGCAAATGGGACAGAGAAAGAGCAGTGAGGGTGAAGAGAGCAAGAGTTCAAGGGGAGGGTGGCCATTGGTGTCACTGGCTGCAGGATGTTTAGGAAGAATGAGGAGTGAGAAGATGTCACTGGATCTGGGAACTAGAGAACATGTCCCGGCTCAGCGGCGGTGTTTTCAGTTGAAATGTGGTGGGTAGAAGTTAGATCATGGTGAGTTGCTGCAGAATAAATAGGAAGGAAGAGGTTTGATTGCAAAGAGCATGAGTGTTGTAATGTCACAATTTTAGTCTAGTTTCCTAGACTGAAGAAAAATTCAGGGTCATAGCAACCAGATGCAATATGAGGTCCCAGATTGGATCTGTGGTTGAACAAGTCAGTAATAACAACATTTTGGGGACAACTGGGGGAAATTGGAATATGGACAGGGCGTTACTTGATACCAAGAAAATTATTTCTAGATATGATAATATTAATTTGACTATGTAGGAAGTGTTATTAAAAATTTATACTTATGAATTTAGAGTTAGAATATCCTGATGATTATAATTTACTTTGAGATGTTTGAATATAAAAAAAGTAAAGAGATTTAAAAAAAGTTGGAATGTGCTATGATTCCCACTCAGAGCTCTCTATAAGCAGTGGAATCCTGCTGAGTTTGCTGTTTGATTAAAAGTATTCTTTAGGCAGCCAGATACTGTTGTTATTTCAGTGCTTCAAGTTACTCCTGCAAGTGAGGTATATAGTCACTGAAAGAAATCGAGTCTTGTCAGTATTTATATTATAGATTTTCATAATTCCTAGGATGCATCTAACCTCTTGTAGAATTTTTCAAAGGGTTTATATAACATACAAAAAATCATAGCCACTATTAATCAAATCTCTTCTTTCCACTTAACTCCCCACTTTATTTATATGTCATTATCCCTGGAGATGAGGGACCAGAAGCTCAAACAACTGATGTTACCTCAAGTCCCAGAGCAGAGTTCAGAATCAAATCTAAATCAGTCTGATTCCAGCATTCTTTACCACTATCTACAACGGGGCTTTTGTTTAGTTGAAGAAATGAGTTGGAATAATAAAACCTTACAGGATGAACAAACCTCAAAGGTCATTCCTCTTTCATCTGCTCTTGCCTCAGTTTCCCAGCCTTTGCTCTCTGTGGCTGCCTGGAGCTGGATCTGGTGATAGGTTGCATTGCTGAGCCCAGACCCCTCCACCTCACCTTCCAGTTGTGCTACAATGAGATCCACAGCCTCATGTGTTGGGAAGAACCATATGGTCCTGAGCCCCAGCCCTCTCTGCTGTCCTTTCTCACCCTGCTGTCACTTGTTCTTCTGGCCCTTAGAATAAGATTTTTGTCTTGGTTCCCCTTCTATCATCTGTCTCAGCCTCTCATTCCACCTTAAGCTGGATGCCTTGTCCTGAACCCCACCTATCTTGCTCATCCCTTAATGTTCTGCCAAGGTCTTCCCAGTTCCCTTTTTTCTGGAAGTAAATTCTGTTACATATTCCTGCAGCGCTTCACTGTAGGTGTGCCATAAAATAAAATTCACAACCAGCACACAGCTCTGCTTGAGTCTGTGGCCAGCCGGTATCATCTGGCACCATTTCCTAAACCATTTGGAAACTGTATCCTTTGAACATTCTGGATATCAGCCTTTAGATCCAGGTTCATCTCCTGCCTTCTCCATGCTCTGTTCCCCGACTCTCTGTCACCTAGGAAAACAGTGCCTGCCTGTTCTTGACTCACCTCCTCTCCCAGACCACAGACAAGTGCAGGGGGACAGTGCCGAGCACCTGACATGCTGTTGACATGACATCCGGTTTTCTTTGGGACTGCTCTGATTTGATGGTCTATCTCGAAATGGGATGTTCTGAAAAGAGCATATCAATTTATATTGCAGTGTTTTATAATTTACTCTTTAACTTATGATTAAGATACTGAGATACTAATTTTTAAGTAATTTTTACATGGAAGTTTTAACCCATCTTCTTTTTTTTCCTTCCATTATAAGTTCTCTAGGTCAGACAATGATGTAACTTGACTGGGAGATATTCTAGAATTACCTTTAAATGCAGTAGCCATCTAACATCTTCTTTGATTTGTAATTTATGGCCCGTGTGTGTGTGTGTGTGTGTGTGTGTGTGTGTGTACTGTCCAACATTTAGAGTGGAGTTTACAATGGGAATTGGCTTGGCTAAGATGTGAGAATGTAAATAATTACATTCCAAAAGGGAGCAAAAGCCCATCTAATGAGAAATATTATCAGGTAGGGGTGAATTGTTAGCCACGTGGTATGATCATTTTCTTCCTTGATGTTGACTTCAAAAGATGTTTGCACTCTTATCTCCAATTTTTCTCAATTTATCATGGGGGTATTATCTAGATTAACATCGACTCTAATTGAGTATTTATATTTTCATCTTATACTACCTCTTACGGTAATAGTTTCACTAAGTAACTAGTACTGCATGGAATACCATTTTATTAATCTTAAAATTTTCTTGCTAATTTTTAAAAGACATGGACGAACTCTGTCATTTATTTTCAACCTGCTCTACCTCATTCATGAAAGGTAAAATTTTCAATCAAGATGCTGTCACCTAGGCCAAAATGTTTGGATTTATTTACCTCTGAGTAGAGGCAGACTGCACATACTTTGTGGCAAGAAGTTCAATTATTTTGCAGGTTAGTTTTCAAATCTGTAGAGTGTTCCTAACAAGATGTTCTTGAAATTGTGCATTATGCCATAGTTTTAAAATCACCACAAGCTGACAAAAGGCATGATCCTTATTCCTCTTCAAATGAGGATTTTTGCACTTAGCACATTCCTTTTTTGTGGGTGCTAAGATGCTGCTTTAAGCAGTGTTAATTACTGCTTAGTAAAAGCGAAAATGGAATGGCTGAAGGGGCAAATGGGTAATCAATCCATGCTTTTATGTGTTATAGCTACTTCTGATATTTATAGCTCTTTAGATTTGTTTTAAAGACGTCATAATATTTTTGGTTGAAATGATATTTTTATTCAAATTCCAGTCTACTTATTCTATGAGCATTCTATATATGATAACATTTTCTTCCATTATATTTAAGGCCCAGAAAAAAATGTAAATGTGGAAAGAAAATTATTCTCCCCGAGGACTGCTTTTTAAACATAAAGTTAATTTTGGTTTATTTCTTTTCTAAACCACTATAGCAGTTTTCCAATGGAATTATGTTTAGATATTCAAAAAGATAGCACATAAAGGAAATGAATTTTCTTTTTCCTACTCTACCTAATGTAAAAATTTCATTTAATAGGAGAATTTCACTGAGATATGAAGGGCTAAAAATGAAGTTTTTATTTGGAGCAGCAGCTTGTAACTTTAACTAAAACACTGTACATTTTCATGTGTGCTGTTACGAGTTTCCAAATTCATATTATTTTGTCTTAGGGAAACTGAATGATGGAAAAGCTGCTTTTTAGCTGGTAGTATACAGAAAGAAATGCAAAAGTGAAAACTAGCAAGATGTGTATAAATGCAGATTTCTGTGGTATTTTGATTAAGTCATCAAAATGTAGAAAGGACTTTATGCCTTACACATTATGAGTATCTGGAGAGGAATATTAACGTACAACTATAGTTTGCATGCTTGTATGTGAAGCACATTTCATTATGCCTAGCACATATCAGGCCACTACCAAATATTTTTCTAGGGTTTAACTAGCATTCATTATAGAGTTAAATCTCAGATGCACATTTACAGCATTTGAAAAAGGAAATTTTATCAACTGAATCCTTCTTTTCAATACCTTCGTTATAGAGCACTAATCTAGTCTAATCTAATCTAATCAATGTGTTAAGAAATGTGTTAAGAAATGTATTTTTGTGGCCTGTGCAGGGAATAGTCTGTGTCAGGGAAGTAAAAACAAACATACACTAAAACACATCTATTGTGTTTTCAGGTAAAGGACAGGTAAAAACACATATGCACGCACACACACACACACACACACACACACACACACACACACACACACACACACACACACTATGCTACCTGAAGAGGAAACCAAAGATTTTTAAAATTATAAGTGATCATTTTCAAAGGTAAATAACCATGCTCTGATTTTCTCATATAAATTTCAAGTTTTTGCCTGTCAGGTAGGAATAAAATTTTCTTGAAGTAAGATATTCCAGTCAAAATGGAAATAATCAGGTTGCCCTTGGTGAAAAATATTTCCATTCTTATATCTCTCCTCATACAACTGTTCGGCATGAAATTGCTAGTATAATTATGTGCCTACAGCTATGTACATTTTGCTCAGGAGAAGGATAAGCCAGACCTTGAGGGCTTGGGTGTATGTTTCTCTCTGAACTTGGCTAATTTGAGACATTTATAAATTGAGCACAATCAGTGAACCCATTTTCAATAATACTCCATTTCTGCCTCTTAGTGTAGAGACAGAACAACTAGCAAAAGTGACATTTATTGAACACTTACTATGTTACAGGCACTGGTTTAAGCACTTCATCTGAACTAACTCATTTAAACTGTACAATGTCCCTGTTACTGTTCACATTTTACAGCCTGTAAAACTGAGGCACAGAGAAATAATTGCTCCAAGCCCCCTAGCTACACTGAATTGTCTACACAGAATTCCTGAATTAAACGGTGTCTTCTTTTATTTCTGGACCTTGGCTACTGCTATTTCTAGGACTTCTCTGTATCCTGATAGGCATATCATTAGAGCCCTCATATAGTCTCTCAGAGTAGACTTCTGGGCTGCTCTTCAGAGTGCTCTGGAGTATGTGTGCAGGTGTGGCTCTTGCCTTTCTGGAGGGGATCTTACATGGTACACCATGAAGGACCATGTGATACACAAATATGATGTACATTGTACACTCTGGTGGTATACAGACCGGTGGCTTTGATGGTAGGTGGGGAATTTACTATGATTAAGAGGCATAGAAAGAGAAATTCCACATGTCCTCACTCATAAATGGGAGCCAAGGAAAGAAGGAAGGAGGGAAGGAAGGAACAAACAATTACAACACGTTGAACTTTCAGAAGGAGACAACAGAACTGGAGTGACTAGAGATGGGAAAGAGGAAGGGAGAGGGGGTCAGCGAGAATTTGGTTAATGGACCCGAAGAATGATTACATATTGTAATGATAAACATGCTAATTATCCTGATTTGATCATGACATATTGTATACCAGTATTGATAATCAACTCTGTACCCCACAATATGTATTATCAACTATGTTTCAATAAAAAAGAGTTAAGACACTTTTATTTTTATAAAACATTGTAATAAAAGTAGTCTATGTTAAAATCAACAGCTCAGGTTTTATGATTTAAAATGTTCACTGGTCCCAGCTTTTCTACCACTTTCTAGAGACAGTTACTTTTAATAGTTTGAACTGAAACTTTCCAGATATTTAAGAAGTATCTACAGATATAAATCTGTCTATAAAGAGACATATATGTGCATTTTACAGAGTAAAATTATACTACAATGATGTGCAAGCATTTTATTTTTTCACTTAAATTATAATTATATTTCCATTTCAGAAGCTCATGTCATTATATTGAGAATCAGCTCATTTTTAAAACAATTGCCAAATATTCTACGAATCTATTTAGTATAAATAATAATAACATTTATAGTAAAAAAACCCAACTTATTTAATTGATTTCCTACTATTGGAAATTGGGTTGTGTCTCTGTTCAATGGAACAGTAACAATAGGACTTGGGATGTACAGAGTAAAATACAAAATCTTGCCTTCAAGCTTTGAGACTGGTGCATTTCTTGCCTCTTGGATGCTAGGTCTTTATTCATCAAGCAAATTTTCAAGGTTTCCCATTAATTAAAAATAACAGATTTTATGTAATTTACAACTTTTTTGGTGGGGAAACAACAAATTCTATATGGTTGATTGACTCATTAACCCTCACTATACTTTTGTCAGGCAAGAGGTAGGAATTAGTGTTCTAAACACTGTTTTTAAGGATCAGGCAAATACGGAGGTTCTGCATATGAATTTCTAGATTTGTGTCTAATTGCTTCAGAGTTATTCTCATCTTAGAAGGAATTCTTCAGTCTCATTAAAGTTGCATGGTTGGGTCTGAAAAACTCATTTTTAGTAAGCAGCAAAGAGTTGTGTTAAGAAAAAGGTGATATTTTCTGCATCTGGCTTGACGTGCAGCTGAGATGGCTGAGACATTTCAATGGCTTCTCAGCAAGGACTCATTAAAGTCTCCTTTCTTTGACCTTTGTTAAAATGTTTGTCACTTTCTTTTTCTCCAATTCTCCACTTAAAAATCTGTTATGACCTAATGTCAGGTAGCAAAACTATTTTGTGAAAAGTTCTAAAAATACTAATCCCGAGCAAGTGACTTCTATGTGGCAGTATAATTGATGTTGGGGAGGGATGGAGACATTGTGCTAACTCAACTGTTACTTTCCCTGTGCAAAGTGACACAAGGTTTTAATAGCATAGGCTGTTGCTTGAGATGGGATAAAAATCTTAGGACTGGATTAATTATAAGATAATTTATAATTGCATTATTTCATTGAATTGGTTTGAGCACTTCATATTATTTTTGATGAAAATTAATTTTAAGAAATAATTATTATAAATATACTCACATTATATTCAAAGTATACTGCGCAGGAAGGCTTTCAGATTATGAAGACATAAATTACAATGGAGAGTATACTGTCAGTAAGTTATTTATAATTTTGTAACAATGAGGGTAGAACTATTTAAAATTCTATTCCTTCTATAGAATAACTCATGTTGTCTAAGTAGTGCAGATTATGTTAATTTGAGTAGTGATTCCAGCAAACACCTTGTCTTATACAAGAGGGGGGTTTAAGCTGGCCTTAAGCAAGGATTCCCACCATATCAAACCTCTCAACTTCTAGCCTACAGCACATACTTCACTTTCCAGGAATTGCCATCTAGAGGAGGCCTTAGAAACACAGCAACACCCTGCTATGGTTTGGATTTATCTCACCGACTCATTCTCTGATTTTATGCCACCAGAATCCAAGCAACTGTAGACAGAGGGCTTCAGTATCATCTATCCACCTGTACCTATGAAGTACAATGGTTGTGCAAATTTCATTGAACATTGTGTCAATGAGACTAAAAAGCTAAATACATTTGTTCATTGTCACAATCTATGAAAGTCCATGCCTTGTTGGAATCTCTGTTATAAAACATGTTAGTCCACTGTTCTATTCTTTATTACTGCATTTTGCTACTTCCATCCTTCATCCCTCATTCAACTAACATTTATTGGGTACCTTCTAAGTAAGGGCTTAAATACTGGGAGTTCAGAGGTGGAAAAAAAATGCTTCTTTTCTTCAAGGGTGTCACAAAGGCAGAGATTACATTACGATGAGAAAACGGCCACAGTATATGTAGAAGTAAGGCAGGGCATGGTCAGCTGTGGCTGTAGAGTGAAGAGGGGTCAAGGAAGTTCTTACAAGTAAGGTAGCTCATCAGTTAGGTCTTGAAGGATTAGCAGATTTTCAATGAGGAAGAAAAGACTTTCTCTCCAAAGAGAGAATGGGCACAGAGCTGTGTAGACCACACATTATGTAAGGGGAACTGCAAATGATTCTTTCACAATATTGATGGAGTGTATACACCAAACATGACTGGGGTGTACGGCTGAGGGTAGGAAGCTGCTAGAAGGGAACTGTATTAGTCTGTTTCTGTTCCTTATAACAAAATACTTGGAAGTGGATGATTTATAAAGAAAACAAAATTTATTGCTTACAGTTTCTGAGGCTGGGAAGTCCAAAGTCCATCTGGTGGTGGTGATGGTGACCCAGGGGTCTCACCTTGCAAGATGATGGAAGCAGAGAGAGAGCAGGGAGAGAAGAAGACAGACTTCTTCTTTTAAAGCCCTCAGAACCACACCCCTGACCATCATTTTTAATCCATTCATTACCGCATGGTCCTACAATCCAGTCACCTCTTCAAGTCTCCACCTTTCAATTACCATAATAGGATTTCCCACCTTTTTAACAGTCACAGTGGAGGCTAAGTTTCTACTACCTAAAACTTGAGGAACACAATTCAAGCATCAGGGAGTTTTGGGGGGACATAATCCAATCCACTACAGGAACCTAGAGAAGAAATTAGAATGAAGTCAAAGTAGGCCTTGAATGACCATGAAAATCAATTTAGACTCTATTTGGTGGTTGAAGTGGAAGCCACAAAAGGATTTTAAACAGGAGACTAATAAAATTAGGAAAAGCACTCTAGCCGCGATGTGAAGAATGGCTTTGAGGGGTCAAGCATGTAGAAAGGGAAAAGTTAATTAAGAGACTGTCAGCATCAGTAGTCCAAGTGGGGGATAATGGGGTCCAGAAAGTGGGGATGGATTGAAGAGATTCATTTGCTTTGCAAGAAAGTGGAGTGGGGAGTATTGGTGATTGATTCAATATGGGGAGAGTGGAGGTGTGGAAAGGAAGCTTGAACTCAGTGTGATTGTACCACGAGGTAACTGACGAGGAATTTTTGTGACGACAATGCTTTCTGTTTAGGACATTTTTAGTTTGAAGACCTCCAGGACCTTTAGGTAAAGGTTTTCAGAAAGCAGTTGGATATGTGTGTCAGAACTTCAGGAGAGCGGCCTGGGCTGGGGGTGCAGCTTTGGGAGTGACCACACTGAGTTGGCTTTGAAGCCGTTGGGGTTGACAAGACCACCAGGAAAGCATTTTAGATGAGAAGTGAAGGAGACCATGCGCAGAACCTCAGATAACAGCAATAGTGAAGACTTGAATGATGAAGGGGAGCCCACAGAAAGACTGAGAAAGAACGCACAGAGAGACAGAAAAACAAGCAGTTTGTTAGCAAACGAGCTGCACTATTTTTGATTCCTCTCTGCTTTCATGGGCTGTGTCTGATCTTTTTTCTTAAAAGTCAAATACCTTCTTACCAGGTATATTGCTTTTATTTTTAGATTTAATGGTTTTCAGTTTCTTATGAACTAGACACTGGATTCCAGTTATTCTATTTTATTTTATTTTAGAGTTTTTTTCCCCTAGTATTTACTTGTACATGTTTGTGGGGTACTGTGTGTTGTTTCAACACATGCGTGTACTCCACGATGATCCTGTTAGGGTAGATAGCATAGTTTTGGACTCCAGTTAGTTTAGACAAGACATTTTAGAATTTAAAATACTTTCATGTGATACTTACAGAGAAGGAAGGTAAACCTAAGCTATTTTGGTTCACCTTTCTTTCAGGACAGCAGAGATACACAAAGAGAGTGGGAAGGCAGGATGGGAATTAGTGCAATCTATTATAAGAGAGGATATTTTGAGAAGAAAACTTCTATCTCCTAAAGACACATTGTTCTCTTACTAACTACA
The DNA here is from genome assembly GCF_000696425.1 of Galeopterus variegatus. Lineage (NCBI taxonomy): Eukaryota > Metazoa > Chordata > Mammalia > Dermoptera > Cynocephalidae > Galeopterus > Galeopterus variegatus. The sequence continues at coordinate 1,072,000 of NW_007726119.1, read as the reverse complement.
TCTGAAAAGAAGCCCTAAACTACGTGATTGCTGATGGATCACAACGAACTCGTTCTGGTGCACGAGTCAATGTAGATAGGGTCTTTGAGCTTTTAAAGCAATTTGTTTCCGTAGTAGCTACAATTTCCCTGGTATTTCCATCAATGAGCAATATAATCCTATTATTTTCTGTAGAAACCTATAGGCATTCTATAGATATTTTAATTTTCAAATTAGTGTTAGAAATGCATGTGTGTATGTACAGATACATAATAGATATAGGTATTCTGATTGTTTAGGTATTTTAAAATGGTGAAATCTACACACTTGTAGCATTCAACAAGTTTCAAAGGCTCAATAACCCACTATACTACAAGGGTACTTCAAAAAGTTAATGGAAAGATTCACATTATCTTTTAATTCTATTTTTCCATGAATTTTTGAAGTACCCTTGTATTTGGCAACTTCCCAGCCATATTCATACAATACGGGGTATATCCCCTTTATGTGAAAAAAGCTGTGTTTTAAACATTTGCTTGTAGGTTCATTACAGGACATTTTTTTCCCTGTGGAAGTAATGTCATAAGTAGGACTTGCATTCAATTCTTGCTCACTGTGGTGGTTTGAAATATGTTCAGAAATTCTTTGACACGTGCTCAAATGGTGGAGCTAATTCCTCTCCCTTCAGCGTGGGCTGGATTTAGTGTGGCTGTAGAGACTATTACAAAAGGCACCTTAGCTCCCTTTCTCTCCCCATCTCCTGGATCCCACGCACTGGGGAAAGCCAGCTGCCGTGTCTTGAGGATGCTCAGGCAGCCTGTGGAAAGTCCCGCATGGTGACGAATGCAGGCCTCTTGCCAACAGCCCTGTGAGCAAGCCACCTTGGAAGTGGCTCCAGTCCCCATCAAGCCAGGAGAGACTGCAGTCCTGGTTCATAACCCTACTGCACCCTCACGAGACTGAGCCAGAGCCACCCAGCTAAGCCACTTCTGAATTTCTGACCCACAGAAACTGTCAGATAATAAATCTTTTTTTGTTTTAAGCTACTCAGTCTTATAGTAATTTGTTACCTAATTAGTTTGTATAAGTTATACACCCACAAAAACCTGTTTAATATGGTTTACATATCCTCTGAAGATTGCTTTGAATAGTATTTTTTAGCAGCTTTTTTATCAGTAAAGTAGACATAAAATGAAATAGAGTATGATTTGAATACATATTTGAGGGGGGAAAAGCACATCTGATTAGAGAAAGATGAGGAAGAAAATGGGGCTTTAAAAAATCTGTTTTAAGATTCCGAAGGGAAATCCTGGCGGTTTTCAGCAGTCTTCCAGATTTTTTTACTGCATATAATTTTATCATACTAAGGACTGTGCTTCTACAAAATTGTGGTCTTTTTGGCTCACGTATTGATGGAATACAGTGAGGGCTTGAGAAGAGAGGAAGGATGTTTTGCCTGAGGCAAGGGTTGGAGAGAGGTGGGCACAAAGAAGGGCTGCAGAGAGGTCTGAGGACGACTGCAGGTGCCGTGCAGCCACGAGGAGAGGCAGAGGCGGGCGTGGGGTGCAGGGCAGCTCGTGCTTCTGCAAAGGAGCAAAGCTGCTGTTGACAGAGAGGCTTCACCCAGGAGCAGAGAGTCTGTTGCTCCCAGAAGCCAGGTAGGTTGGAACGGCCTCGAATTTACGGTGTTGAGAAGAAGGCAGTGGCTGCTGACCGTTCAAATGGAGAACGCTTCCATGAGTTGAGTGTACCTTGGCTGGATCCTGTGCCACTCCTCTAAGCTTTCTCACTCAGCTTCCTTTGAATTCCCATAGCATTGTTTTATACCTGAACACCTGGAGCGCCATCAAGAAATACTTGTCAACTGACTGATCACCCCCTTCGTGTGTTCTGTATAAAGGCCATGGCAGGCAGCTTGATTTTTGCCAGGTATAAAGAGGATTTTTGTCCCAATAAGTTCTGCAGTTTGCTAAGGAGGATGTGTACATTAACAACAGGAGATAGGAAAATGGTTGGTAAAACGAGACACATCAGAATTTCCACTGGGCTGGAAATGCAGAGAGTCAAATGCTGCAAATGAGCTGAAAGGATACTTTTTGTAATGCCGGTAGCTTCTTTCTTTAAACCCTTTGGGGAGGTGAATTTTGGAGGCTGGTTCCGGTAGCATTTGGGGGCAGCCTCTGTGCTCAGGTGAAAATGATTGCTGACAAGTTAAATTACCTGCTGCATGCTATTATATAGGGTTCCGGTAAATATGGTATTAATTCATTGCTAATAAATGTTTTCACAAGTATGTGCTTTCAATAGATCACCATAGTTCCTATTTACTCTTCTCTCCATTTTCTTCTTAGCCTTGAATTTGGAAACAGCAGGGCACAATTTAGAGAGAGAGAGAGAGAGAGAGAGAGAGAGAGAGAGAGAGAGAGAATAAATATATGTATATATTTTCCCCTTAGTATCAGTTTTTACGCTGGAGGAGAAAAATAGGGTCCATCACGTCGATGAATCTGCTGATTAGTAAAAGTAGTATTTTAAAAACACTTTACAAGTTTGTTACACCATGATTTCCTATACAGTACTCAGAATTTGTCCTATTTTAACCCAAACCTATGAGTTCATAATATGTTATATTTAGGTAAAACCAAGAAACCAAACATGTTCAGAGTTTTTAACTTTCTTCCTAGAAAAATTCAACTCTCAACTTCCTGGCTTTGAAGTTTCTATTGATAAAAAGAAAAACTGCTGTTTCTGTAGAGATATGCACTTTCCTCATCTCTATAAAATTTGCAGATTTTCCTAACTCCCCACTAAGTGGCATTATTTTGGAAACTATCTTAATATGCTTGTACAACATGTTCAAGTCAGCAAAGATGAACTTCTAATAGCATTCCATCGAATCTCTTTTGGGATTTTTACATGATGAAATGAATGTTACATTCATTGTTGACATGGGCGATGCCACTGGGAGGCTTGTGTTACCTGAGAAAAGCCACAGGTAATTAGGTTGGGTAGATGGAGAGCAGGTATGGAGAAGTTGGAGTGTAAAGGGAATTGACTATATCAATGGAACCAGCGTTTCACAAGTTTTAGTGGAATCAGTTTGGGTTGGAGTAATGGAGGTGCGAAGAGAAGGTGTGTGGTATGAATTCACTTTCTGGCACAACTGATCTAGACCATGATTTCTCACCAGTGGCACTGCTGATGTTTTGGACTGGAGAATTCTTTGTTTGGAGAGCTGTCCTGTTAGCTGTAGAATGTTTAGCAGCATTCCTGCCCTCTACCGAATAGATGCCAGTAGTGCCACCCCATTCTCCCAGTTTTGAGAACCAAAATGTCTCCCATTTTGCCGTATGTTCCTTGAGGGGCAAATTGGTCCGAGTTGAGAACCACTGGTCTACGTAAAGCCTGTGGGAAGCACTATATTAGGACAGAAACCTGTGCTTAAGTTCGCAGGAAGCGGAGATTGTTGAGGAAGAAGTACCTTTTTGCTAAAGAAATGTAAAAAAGGTTGGAGAGTTTCAAAAGGGTTAGTAAAGAGTGGCCCTCTGTCTGATGAGGCCTCATCTTGAGAACCACTGTTCTAGAATAAACCGCCTATGGCACTATCCAATTAGAGTGTTTCGATTACCTTGGTGATTTTTTTTTTAATGGCCAGGTTTTCTTCCCTTAGTTTTTCTCATATTTGCTCTTTCTATATTATCTTTGCATTGCTTACCTTCTGTGGTCCTTAATTGTCTCCCTTAACTCACATTCTGTGCTAATGGATGAAAAAAAAGTTTTCTATTTCTTTTCCTTCTCTCACTGGGCATACTTTTTTCCTTTGCTTCGAATGATGTAAGACAGTTTCCCTAAGCTGCATCCTGTATCATCTTCCAATGCTGCCCCTCTTTTAGGATATTTCTTGCTTAGGGGTGGACTAAATACATATATACACCACAGTTGTCAATAATCTAGGGTCGCTTAGCCTTTTACATGCTGTTTTGTTTATAGTAACACATTTTTAGGGACTATTGACTTTTAGGTCTTTTTTGAAGCTATAGCTGATTTCTTGAAACTCATGTTTCTACAGGGGACATTTGAATTATTTTACATAAATGTATAATTTTACACTTGCCCACATCAAAGCTTATCTGTGAATTTCTTGTCTACTCATACATCCTCATGAGATGTTCTTATCAGATTGCATTTCATTACCCAGAAAATCTTACTTAGGGTCACATACATTCTTAGAGATATCACTGCATTCTTTGCTATCTTAGTCATTAAACATTTTTTTTTATATATAGATTGGCCCTTGGGAGACTATTGCTGTATTTGTGTTTTTATATGTCTATTCCCTTTGCTGCATGTTGCTAAAGGACTCTCTATCCATGAAAAACAGAATCATATGATCCCATTCCAATTTGGGGTCAAAAGTAGACTATATCTTCTCTAGCGCCACCTGGTTTCAGTACCTGACTTTAGAGAATCTCTCAGGCTGACAGTCCTGTCGCTCTGGATCTTGCAATATGCTAATTTTAGGTGTGTTTCAGGGCCAGGGCAGTCTGGATTGCAAGCACCTCTAGGAACGATTGCTCCTCGTGCAGCAGTGAGAGAGGACTTCATTGATTTCTTCAACAGGCCGTGCTCCCTCCCACCTTTACAAACTCAGCCCCTCCTTGCCAAGTCGATTCCTGGTCATCCTTCTGATGTCAGCCTGCACATATTCACCTTACCTCTGAGGGTCTTCGTGACACCTAGGCCATGCCACAGTGCTGTGTGCTCTTGGAGTACCTGTGCTTCTTCTTCAGGACACTTTGCACAGTATAATTATTTCGTTATTTGTAATAATAGGATGAATCACTCACTCGCCTGGGGGTTCTCTGAGGACAGTGACTCTTTCTTGGGTCATTGCAAACCCCTGGTGGCAAGCATATGGCATGGTGCCTGGAAGGACCTCAATATTTAATGACTGGTAGGTCTGTTTATCATGTCTGCTCACTGGAATAATAGTGAAAAAAAAATCGAACCCTCCTTTTAAGCTTTCCCATTTTGACTGGCCACAGCTATATGATTCCCCCTTGTTCTTGTCCCTTGTTTTCCTTCTCTGAGCTCTGCTTGATTCCTCAGCTTTTCTTCACTGGACATGGTCTCTAGACCTTCTACCACCCTGGCTACCCAGGATGTTCTACTGAACACAGTGTTCTGGATATCAGCACAAAACATGTGGAAATGTTCTCTTCTTCCATTCGAGTATGGTCCCTCTCTAACATATATCAGGACTGCTTTAATGATTTTAGCACCTGAGTCACACTTCTGACTAATGCTAAAATTCTGATCACTGCAATGCCTCAGCAATTTGCATTATGCATTTTGATTATATAAGTGATATATATCACTATTAAAAAAGTAGAAAATTCAGATGAAAAATAATTAAAAATTATCAAATAGTGTCATCACCCAGAACCATCAGTGTTAAAATTTTATAAACTTAAAGACTTTTCCCATGAGCCTTTTATATTCATATATATATATATGCATATATATGATATGTGTATGTGTATATGTATGTGTGTATCATGAGCTTATCTGTTCTCTCTCTATATAAACATGTGTACATATGGATCTGCACACTGTCATCTATCATAATGTCTCTATGTTAGTAAACATAGTTCCGTTCCGCCTTGGGAAGCAAGGCAGCACAGTGCTTAAGAATCCAGGATTTGAACTCAAGGATCTAGGCTCTACATCCCACAACTTACTAGCCCTATGTCCTGAGATGGGTTACTTATCTTTTCTAAACTTCAGTTATACAGTTATTTAAAGTTAAATAGATATATGGTTATACAGTAAATAGAGTTCCATAGTAATATACCATATTTATAATAGCTACATAGTTTATATAGATATATAGCATTCCATTTTGTGGATATACCTATCTATAGCATTTTTAAATTAGGTCTCCCCCATACCGAAGTTGAATTTTATATTTTTGTACTTGTTAAATTTTATTTTGCTGATTTCAACCCAATACTTCATGCTTTGGAACAATTTTTAAAGTACTTTTCAATCTTCATCTTTTGGATTTGTATGTTATGTACACATTGGATAATCACACATTTAGTCCAAATTATAGATAAAAGTGTTAAATGTAGTAAATGTAGAGGAGACCGATATGTCCCACCATTCTTACCATTATAGCACCCCCCCATTGTCCTAAGGCCATTAATCCACTAATAACCAACACACTCTGGTCAAGGTTATTAATTGACTGTTGAATCTATCCAACGGATTGGTAGGCTCCTGATCAATGCCCCTTCTCAGAAAAGCAAGAGAAATCCTGCCATAAATCCTGATAGAATATCTTATTTATGCTCTTTGTAGCATTCTCATAATCTACTTCTCCAGCAAGTTTCATACAAGTGAGTAAGGTTAGGTTAGTATGATACATTTTTAGTGAAGTCATACAGGCTCCTTGAAATTTTCACATTTTTCTTAATAATAGAGGAGCTATAAACATATGGTTTAAAATGCTAATGACTCTAGAAAAGGAAAATCCGTAGCAACAAATCCATACTAACATAAAAATAGGAAATAGATGTGTTTTAGGTTTTTACTTTAGGAAGAAACAGCAAGAAAGGTATACGTTGGAGGGCGAAGAGAAAAAATGGAGAGAAAAGATAGGTTGGGGGATGGAGAGAGTTTTTATTTACTTCATTATTTTACTTTGAGTTAACACTGGATATCAGAAAAAGAGGAAAAGGACACACATATTGGAAAACGTATGTGTTTACTATTTCTTGTTCGCCAAGGGTGGCTCCCTCTATGCATAATAATAATTTTTAAAATAATGTAACACTTTTGAATAGCATTGCGGTTATGCTCTCCAAAGCATTCTCTTACTTATTGTCTTTCTAACTTCTTCCTCAATACCTCAATAGAATGGTAGGGTAGCTCGCAAAAGGGAAAAAAGGACAGACATGAAAAGACTAAGTGATTTTCCCCAGAGGTTCATAGCAAGCGAGTAGTGGAATTAAAATCATAAACCAGAGGTTATATTATAAAGATTCTCACCTGGAATTCAGTAAAATTTCTCCTTTTCCTGTTCCAGGAGAGTGAGCCACGTTTGAGTCCTGGTTTTAGAAAATCATCCAGGATCCAGGTCCTACCTGCTTCAAAAGGTTCATCTCCCACAGCTCCTGGAGTTTTATGTCTCGTGTTCCAGGAACTTCAAGCTACCAGTAGACATTCCCCAGACCAATGCTCCTTCATGCCTTGTATTTTAGGCCAGATAAACCCATTTAAATAAAATGCCTTTGCACCTTTCTTACTTGGAAAATGATTGCTCCTGTATTGAACTTTAACTCTTCTCCTCCAGGAAGCCTTCTGTGAACCTCATGTGCATGGCTGTCCTAGCACTTGACCTTGCAAAGCACTTGACGCTGTGCTTGACATGGTAATGATCTCTTCGTGTGTGTCTCCCCTACTTTACTGTACATACTTTGTACATCCAGAGCCTGACATGTAAAGAATGGTCAAATATTGTGAAAGTGGGCTAAACTGACAGATGGTCTGTATCAAACAAGATAGGAGAGCAAACCTAAATCAACGAACAAATAAATACTCCTGGGCCATATTCTACCTAGTAGGAAATTCAGTTTGATTTATGAGAATACAATTTTTAAAATTATTACTCTCATAATAGATATTGTTAGTGTTGTTACCCACCTAATTAGTGTTTTGCCCAAGTGGGCAAACATGGGTATCCTTTACCTAAAAGCAACATGTGTTATAATCTCAATGGCTAATGGGTTTAGTAAGGTTCTTTAGGGAAGTGATTCTATTTTAATTCAAACTCCTTAAGAGGTTGGAGGGATCTTTACCAGAAATTGCAGCATTTTGACAGTATCTATCTTTTTTAAACATCCTGACATCTAAGTGTTTGGATTAATTTAGTTTTTAATAGGTATAAGAGAATTTAAAAATATTACAGCCACATGATAATTTATTCATGGAGGATCATTTTATAAATGATGAATTTCATTCCTTTTTTTCTGGTAGAGGTAGAAAAAGTACATGGATTGCTGCTGCTAACTTGATAATTTTACTGATAACTAAGAATGGAACAGATCTTGCTGTGAATTATATAATCAGCTTTAAAAGCACTCTGTATTCTTTCTGTGATCCAGTATGAAAAACACAAGGCAGAAAATATGGTTATTAGAATTTTTCCCCTGCAAAAGCTTAACCACATTGTATTTAATAGTATAGTCAGAGGAAGACTGGGTCAGAGTGATCAAAACAGCCGCTCAAGAAACATATTTAATGTTAGCCTGGGCTGGCTTTTTCCTGCGAAGCAAATCTAACAGGATATTAAAAAACATATTAACCTTCAAAATATACTTAGATTCTTCCGTGCTTCTAAAGAAGCAAAATGAATATGAGGTCTGTGTTTAGTAAAAGGTTTGACCCATAGAATTTATAGAAAGGGGTCACCTAAATTTAGTTTGAAAGCCAACACTCTTGCCTATGACTGTCTTTAATATCACACCCCTCCAATTCATTCTCCACGCAGCTGGTACAGTTATCTTTCTAAAAGCAAATCTGATTACACAATTCATCTGTTTAAAGCCCTTTAGTGGTGAAATCTAGAAGCCTGAACTTGGCAGACTAGGTCCTCCCTGAGCAGGCCTTGCAACAACTGCCCTAGAAATCCATGCTTGAACTGCAAGGAACTACTCACAGCTCCCAGGCCACCTCAGCCACTGGCTCCTTCTCATTATTTTGCCACCACCTCTGTCTGCTTAGGATGCATGGTCTCTGTCCATTCCCCCTGGGGACCGACTACTCCCTCCTTTGCACCCACAATCTGCGCCCAGGTCACTGTTCTTTCAAGCCGCTCATGACAGTTTATGTAGTCAATCGCTTAGACCCTAAGCTCCTACTATCTCTGTGTGGTCATTACTGTTCCCTCTTAGACTCTAATCTCTTGTTATTTCTGAGTGGACAGGTCCTGCGTGGCACTTGGTTGAATAGATTTACGAATGGATTCACTGACACTTGAGAGACATAGTTAATGTGCCTACTCTCAAAAATAGTATCCTTGGAAGTTTTGCCAACAATTTCAAAATAAATTGTCTCCATCTTGGGTTGTTTCCCTGAGCTTTTATTATTATGCTTATTGACTTTGTATTACGTTTATAGTTGAAAACATTGGAGGTTAGTTGTTTTAGTTTATAATTTCAACTCTTACTTAAATGCTTGTGTTCTACAGAAGAAAATACTTTAGACTAAGAAAACCAGCATAGTCACCAAAATTCTCAATTTTGAGAAAGCTGAAGCCCAGACTCTTAAGGGACTTATGTAGGATTTCATGGCAAATTCAAGGAGAAGCACTGAGTTCCATGCAAAGCATTTCCAAAAGCAATTTCCTTTTGTATTTAAAAACCATTCCAGTGGCACTTTAACATAGGGACTCTTCAGGAGGCACCAGGCTTGGAGCTGACAGTTACACCAAAGCTTACTTTCCACTGCTGGTTATTGTCCCCTTGCAGAAGAGTGCCACATGAGCAATTAGTCCCCAGTGAACAAAGAGATTGAGGCACACAACTACCCTGTAAACTCTGGCTTTATCAAAGTGGCTATACACTTTTAGGTGGTGCCTTAAAAGTATCAGAAAACACTGATTTTTCTAGTTGAATCAGTAGTAACTTTAACTAGATGAGTGAAGAGTTGCAGTCTGTAATTACATCTGTTAACAAGTGGCCTGTTTTTTTCCTACAGCTTACAAGACTCGGTATAGAGCAAGTTCAGTTTGGGTGACAACACGGAGTTATGGATAAGCTAACAACAGAGGCAAGGGAGAGAAAATAGCCTTAGAGACAGATGCAAGTCGTCTTGGGAGTCCTTTCTAAATACACCCACACACCAGTCTCTGTGTGGCACCTGTCTGGCATTCTTCCTCCACAGGTCAACTCTTGGTGCTAGATGGCTTTAATCATCTTGCAATTACAAGTAAAAAAAATAAAAAAGAATACCATAGCTTCGTGTCATCTTTTTGTCTTTTATTCATAGTAAGAAGGACATAAAAAGTTCTTGAAAAATGCCCTGTTTTGGAAACCTCTCAAGATGGTAGCCCTCTCAATCATAAAAATATTTTAAACAGTAGCATTGTTGGCCTTCTTGCTTTGAGCTCGTAAGGGGGACACCAAGTAGGTTGGGAAGAGGGACAGAACAGCATTTAGTGACATCAGCAGCACTTTATGGGAAAGAACTGTATGTTTTTGTATTCTTCAAAGCTTACCGTTGTCTTAAACACACAATTTGTGCTTCAAGGTGTTTACTGAAGGAATGAACAGGTCCAGGAGTGATGATGGGTGGATATTGTACATCTACTTTGTGTTATTTTGAATGACACAGGATCTTCAAAATAAATTTGTCTCTCCTCATAATGGAATGCTTTTTCTTTTTCTTTTTGTAATTGGCATAAGTAAAAAAGTTGTCCTCTTATTCTCTGGTCTCATATGAAAGATATTCTCTTATCTTCTCTGTGAAGCTTCTCACCTTTACTCTGGATTGTGTTGCATCCTACTTCTTTGGGACCCTTGATTATCTCTCTAACTTTCCTAATATCCGCCTCTACCAAAGGGCCCCTGCTCTGCCATCCCGTCTCCTGTTCAATTCTCAGCTCCTCAGAGGTGTGGGAGGCACCTGCCGCGTTCCCTTCCCCTCTCCTTTCTGTCTTAGTTCTCCGCAGCTTGGCTCAAACTCTTTGAGAATGGATATCCCCATGTGTAAAATGAAAACAATAATACTCCCCGGCAAGGGGACTTTTCATATCTGCTTAACCTCTGGACATTATTGGTAAGTGGCTTATGTAATATGATGATTTTGTTTGACAATTATCAGACATAAGTTTTGTTTCTCCCCAGGTTTAGGGAGCCTTTCTTTTTTCCCTTTACTCTTCTTAATTTCGCCTTGAAGGTGCAGCACTAGTGTCACCTCCTCGGTGAAGCTTCTCATTGGTTATTCTGTCTTATCCTGTTTCCACTTAACGTGTGTTCACTTTTCTTACCATAATTACATGAGGCAACATGTAATTATGGTAAACACATTTTACTTAAAAAAAATCTCAGCATCTAATTCCGTGCTGAGCACATGGTAGTTAATAAATACTTGATTGACTAAACTATTATGCATGTATGGGGGCCTCTTGCTCTTTTGAGTAAATCTGATTGTCATTTTATTATGGACTCTGAATGCCCATGAAAGTACATTTATCACCATAATTTAATTGGCTGCCTTGTCTTTAGCTATTACAAGAAGCCCTTTGCATCTTTGTTACTGCCTTCTTGATCCATATATTGATTTTAAGTTTGTTTGTTGGGCACTTTACTGCATTTCTTTTCATATATACAAGGTCATCCTAGTTGTTGTTTGTTTCAGAATCAGGAAACGTGATTGATTCAGAAAGACACTGATAAGGTGATAGAGAATCTCTGGTGGTAAATTTAAGGATATTGTGGGATACATCACAAGATTTTAGGGTAAAAGGCTTGCATATTTTGCGAATCTCCTGGAACTGACGAACACTCTTCTTAGGAGTGGTGTGTGTGTGTGTGTGTTTGTGTGTATTTGTGTGTGTGTGTGTGTGTGTGTGTGTGTGTGTTTGAGCTGGGGTAAGGATGTGAGGGTGAAGGATTGCTAACAATCCTAGATGTAACCTGAAAAGAGAAGCAAGATTTTAGTTTCTGTCAAAGAAAAATACTTTTTGATATGAAATGCAGTTGCTTCCAATTCCAAACTATATGGATCCCTTCTAAGGAATTTGCCAAAATGGTAAAAGAGGCCTGCACAGGGGCAATTTGAACATGAAAACAATGCAATTGGAAAGAAATTCTGGATCCTTCCCCACTGAACAGAATTGTAAATGAACTGAATTCGGTTTAATTTTTGAATGTCTACTAGGAATCTGAAAATACCAACATGTTTTTTTCTTTTAAAATGAACTGTACAGATTCAAGTGCCTTTGAAATTCTACTAGCTCTTATCCGAACCCGGATAGACTCCTTTCTTATCCAGTCTGTCATGAAGACTCACTTTCACATCGTTGCCTCCTCCCAAACTAGTAAAAGTGGAAAATGGCTTGTGCTGGATGCTTTCAACACTTTATAAGGTGTGTTTCTTTCTTTCTTTTCCTCTTTTTGATGGCTTGCCAGTACAGGGATCCAAACCCTTGATCTTGGTGCTATAACACTGCACGCTAATGAGCCAGCCTGTGTCTTTTCATTCTTGCTTACTGTAAGTTATGTGGTCCACGCTATCATTTTGGAAATTTCTTTAACCTTTCTTATGTGGGGCCCTATCTCTCTAGGATCTCATATTATCTCTCACTATGGTGACTTCTTGAGAAAGGAAAAATGTCAGACGTTCCAAGTCCAGAAATGTCTTTATTTTACCCTCATGCTGGATTGATCATTTTGCTAGCTGCAGATTTATAGAATGAAAATTATTAATTATTTATTTTAAAAAAATTTTTGAAGGTATCACTGCATTTTCTTCTAGCTTCCAATGTTAATGTTGAGAATTCCAATGATGCTTTTTCCTAATTATTTGTATGGGGCCTTCTCTCTCACCTCACCCCTAAAATTCTGAAGTATATGATGTGGATTTTTATTGATTTTGAAGTACCTGATGTGGGTCTTTGTTGATTTTGCTACACATTTTGAGGGAATTTTGATTTTGGAGATTTACATCTTTCAGTTATGAGAAATGTTCTTTTTTTTTATTTTGGTGGCTGAGACCCTGTCATGGGTATTATCGGCACCATACTCTAACCAACTGAACTAACCCAGCCAAGAATATCTTTGATAATTTCCACATAGACTATTTTGTTTGGCCTTCTTGCTGATATTCCTATTAGTTAGATTTTGGACCTTATGGATTTTCTAAATTACTCCTCTTTTGTTTGTTTATAAGCCCTTTCTTTGACTTTTTGTTCCTCTTTGGGTCTAATTCTTTGCTTTTATCTTTTAATCATTATACTGGATTTTTAAAATTTCCGTGTTCTGTTTTTAATTTCAAATAACTTTCTCATTCTTTTATTAGGAAAGTAAGTGTTCCTTATAAAGACTTTCAAAATATCCCTCTGTTTTCAATCTTCTCTCTCCCGTGTACTCTTCCCTTCCATTGCACATGGTGCTGCCAGCTCCTGAGCTCTTTTGGGGTTCTTCCGGGTAAATTGGAGTGTATCTCACTGGAGTCTTCCTTCAGTAGGTACTTGGGTTTTACCTTCCTGTTTTCTACCAAGTGTTTTAACTGTATTTTATTTCTTGGTGGGAACAAGGTTTGGGTTATGTCTGCTAAAATTACCCAATCTTAACAAAAGACTGCTCTTACTGGGAATATATGGTCATATATGGAATAAACTAGTATGTAGATATAGGCACATAGATAACTCAACTAGAAATAATTTAGAAAATCCATGATGTCTAAAATCTAACTAACAGGAGTTTCAGCAGGAAAAAAAAAATGGTCTATGTGAAAATTACCAAAGAATAATAACATGAAAGCTAACGTGGTGCGTTGCTGTATCTGTGATAATGTTATTCTCTCTCTCTCCCGTAGCTTCAGAAATTAGGCCAAGTGCGACAGGGAGACCCAGGGGAAATGCAGATATATAAACTCAGAGAAGGAAAGTACTAACAAGTCGTAAATTACTTTTTATGTAAAGAGATACGAGGGTACTTCAAAAAATTCATGGAAAGATAAAATTAAAAGGTAATACATGAACTATTCCCATGAACTTTTTGAAATACCCTCCTCCAGAAAGGCCCCTGAAGGAATGGAATATGGATATGCATTGATGGGAAAGTAGGTTTAGGTCAAACAGGGCATGGAGGGGACAAAAGCCAAAGGTGTGATGACGGTTCTAACATGTGGCTTCTGGTTAGACAGGGTGACCCCGGGTCACTTTAGGTCTTAAGGTCGACTGAGACAGATGCTTCCTTGAGGATAAGGAATACCATCAATGCAATTGCCAAAATGGCCCCCTAGATCCCAGAAGTTCTCTTGTTATCTTAACGAGTTATTTTGAAAAATCTAGGACATCCTTCCCTTGATCATCTCAAAGATAACTAAACAAGCAAGACACATTTTAGGGTACAAAAGCAAAATTTGAAATGTCTTAGAAAGATAAATTATTTCCAATTGAGTTCATAAACACAGTGTGTGCTAACACGAAGTTAGAATTCTGATCACAAAAGCCTTATACAAATGCATTCTTTTATCCCAACCTAATCTGTAGTGACTGGCAGGTCTTTGCAATTAGATTATGAATCTGTGCAACAGGGTGGTGTTGAGGCAAGAAAGGTCTCGTTTGGTTTTATTTCACTGAGTAGAGCCACGACACTGCTGTTTCTGAAGAGTAGCCACCATCTGCATGCTTTGCTGCAGACAGATTTTCTGGCTGCAATCGTTTAGAGGCATCTGAGAACTGAATTTAATGTTGCACTAGCATTCCATCAGGAAAGTGCTGAGCAAGATGTCTTCTGATAGGACTAAGCCAGAGACATTCAAATCAATTTAACATTTGTCTAGAGAAATCAACTTAAAAATAATTGTGCTAGCACCAATCTATGACTTGATTGGACCTGGCTGCTAAGAGCGGAGCTGAGTGGGTGGGCTGCTCAGGCTGGGTCTTCTGGTTTACCTCGGGTGGCTCATTAACAGGGACAGAGCACACCCCTTTTGACATCATCTTTCTGTGTGTGTTTGGAGAGACTGGGACCTGAACAGATGGCCTCGATATGGGCTCCCATGACTACCAGGCATGCCAAGCAGGCAGATGAGTGATCTGGCTTGTTCCTTCTCTTTTAAATTGCTGTCAGCCAGGGAAAAGTGGCGAAAATAAATCAATGGCTCCCTCCTCCAGACCCAGCATGTACCTTTCAGTCATCAAAATAAGAAACATCCTGTGGCGGCTGTTGGGTGAATTCTCTGATAGGAAGAGCCCTTCACATACTGAAGATTAATGTGACAAATGGCCAAGTAGTGCTTCAGAAAGGCCACTTTTTTTTTGGTGAGGGACCAAATGTTGGCACTAAAGGTACAGCAGCAGGTTTGGAGGGAGCATTGTTTATTCACGCCCAGACGCTTTGTGTCCTTTGTGACCGAGTTCAGTATTTTTGGTAACTGGTTGGTAACTGTTTACATCTCCTACCATTAGAACACAGGAAATCACAAACAGAAACCATGCTGAATATCTCTGGCAGCGCCTTCATGTTCCTGCAGTACCGAAAGCCCAGCGGCCTCTTTTTGTGTAACACTCATGGTTTTGACTCTACATGAGTCCAAAGGAAACCGTATAGCAAGGGACTCAGTTTAAGACCAATGCCATACACTTTCACTCTTGTTTAATCTTTACATAACAAGTTGACCCCATGCTAGATGGTTTTATGGCCAAGTTTCCTTTTATTTGGAATGAAGACCCCCCACCTTGTTCACAAATCTATAACTTACATTCTCACAGTCACAAACTGATTTTCTAGTTAGAAATCATGGACATTTGATATGTTTTCAAACAGTAAACATTTTACGTATGTGAGAGCCATGCTGGGTCAAGGTAGAAGGGAAGTTTTACTTCTTGGAATGAATTATATATGTATGATCAAGAGGCTTTTCAATTTTGGAAGTTTCATATGGCCCGTGGGTGGCATGTTGGATATCCCAAGACTTACTTAGTGCAGTAAGATAATCTAGTTCCCAAATTTTACATAGCTTAACACATAGAATTTGTGATGTTTCTAGAAATACCATGTATAGAAATATCTTCATAAGAGCTCTGTGTTGTGTTCTGCTTTAAGTTAATTCTCATAAGTTAGCTAGAAGCATTATGGGACAGTCAGGCCAAGAAATTAAAAGTGGGACTTTTGATCTCATTTCAGGTTTTGTTATAACTGAGCTAATTCTTGAGAAATATTACTTATCATGTCTTTTCACTGGTGCCTAAAAATATATATGCAAAATAAAACTGTCCAGCTGGCAAGGCTTTTGGGGGCTTCCTTTACAAATGTTAAGAAACTTATAAGTAAAAATTATTATTAATTACTAAAATACTTAGACCTGTTAAGAGGATGGCAACATTTCAACCAGCCTTCGACAGGAGATGGGTCTGCTGTGAGTTAGTCATCATCTGTGGATTATATATTTGAGGACAAGATGCACAGAAGTTGAATTTATAAAAAAAAATGTTGGTAAGGCTCTTTTTGGAGAAATCTCGGATTGCAGCCTCAAATGCTGGGAAAATGGAATTTTCCCTTAGCTTTACAACTGTGGCAGAAGGGATCCTCGCTAGTTTGCATTTTTGGATTCTCATTAATGTTTCATGCACACACACACACGCACACACACAGAGTCAATAAAATCTGTTGTAGTTAAAAATGCTATCTTAGATTTAAGATATATCTCACAAATATTAATATATAATGCCATCTCATAATAGTGAGGGTTTTACTTCCACTGCTTCCTTCATTTGTGCATTTTCTCTGGAGAAATAGACTGTCAACTATTTGTTTACACTTACCCTTTTTTCAAATGTTTATTCCCCATTTATTGAAATAGAATATGACTTTTAGGCTCCAATGTCCTAGGACAGCCCCAGCAATCTTAGACCAAAAAACTTAAAAAGTTTCCCTTCTCCTTTTCCTACTCCCACAAATTACAATCAACCCTTAAGTTAGTGAAACCTGCCAACTCTGATGTTAAGCACAAGTGAGCAAAATGAGACCAAAGTGATGAAGTTGCTTATTCAAGGAGCGTCTGAGCAGAGCTGCAACCAGAATTCAGGTCATCACACTTCTAATTCAGTTCTTGCACAAATATTTATCATGTCGGGTGCTGTGCTGGGTGCTATTTTTGTATCCATTCTATTCCATCATGCCGCCTGTCTGTCTCTGCTATGGGGGATTTGCTCTATGAAAGTAGCTTTCCTTTCTTAATGCCTCATTTCTTAATGTTCTTCATTTTCTTAATGCCTGTTCTTTCCACATAAACTTGGTGGACTTCATCCATTTCCTCATTTATAAAATGGGCGTGCTGTGCTACCAGTTCTAAACTTCCGTGGGTCTGTCATCCTTTCATCAAAGATACATAAAAAAATGCACTTGAACCCTGAAAATCCTTCATTGTGAATTTTGTGTAGCTTGTGTTCACCATGCTGTGTTTTAGTGTTTTTTTACTTGACCTCATTCTCAAAGATGGCATGAGAGATAATGCTGTAAAGCCCCTTAGTGATGTAGTGCTCAAATGAAGGGTTGGGTTATTTTAATCAGATGATCACATTTTGCTTTAGGTCCCATATTGGGATCCAGTGAGGCTTCATATCACTGCAGGCATTTTCTGTGCTTGGTCGGGTGATGAGTGCTCCACACATAGGCAGCGTCATGAGCTATTGTTCTCAAGGCCCAGCACAGTGTGAATGTATAATAATGAGGCAAAAGTTTAATAAATTCAGGCTGATGATGCACGTATGTGTTGGAGTAAAACAACACTCCCAATATAGGCCTAAGGTATTGGGAATATACCAGTATCTGTGTTAAACGGCATAAGGTGGAACTATGTCTTTTGGGGCCTTTGGATATTAAAATATTAAAAAGTGGAGCAGTTCAGATGTAATCATTAAAACTGCTTGTACCTTTTGACCTGGGATAAGGTAAAAGTGGCCATTCATTTGTTGATTGTTTGTTGTATTATAAAGAATTTACTGACTGCATACATATAGCATTTTGTTTAATTATTGTAATAATTCTATGACATGGTTTATTATCTACGTTTTACAGTGAAGGAAACTGAGTTGCAGAGAGATTAAGTGACATGGCCAAGCACCCAAAGCTCTCTTCAAATGGAGGGCTGTCTGATTCCAAAGCCTTAGTGTTAAGTAAGCACTGTGCTACAATTCTCCCAAATTCATTCATTCATTCATTCATTCATTCATTACCACACATTTATTGTTATGTTACTGTTTTAGATGCCAGGAAAATAGACAAATAATCCTGATCTTGTGGAGTTGGTGTATACAGAGGGGTGATGATAAAGGAAGAAATGAGTAAAATGTGTGGGATTTCACAGAGTAATGGCAGCTGTAGAGGACAATAAAGCAGAGAGGGGAAGAGGGAGTGATGAGTGAGGGTGTGTGGCTTGCAATCTTCAGGAGGGTGCTCAGGAAGGCCTTGTCAAGGAGGTCACATTGGAGCAATGACCTGAGCAGTGGCATAATTGAAGCGGGAATGGGGTGGGATTTTTCCTTACTGGTCGAAGAGAAACTTGGAGGAGAGGAATTGGAGACAGCAAGGGTCGAGTCAAAAATTGATCCTGTATCAGGAGAGTGTGTGATCTTTTTATTTTTTAAGACATGAGATATTCTAGTATGATTAATGGGTAAATGGCAATGGTCTAGTGGAGAAGGAAAGTTGATGATGCAGGAGAGGGAGGTGAGAGTTGCTGCTACAGAAATGGTCTTGAGTAGGCGAGATGCAATGAGACACAGGGCAGGAGTGGAGGACTTGATCTTGGATAGGAAGATAGAATATTGGTTCATAATAATAGGAAGGATAATAGCAGAGGATCGGAGCACAGATGCTTGTAGGTGAACAGATTAACTTGTGGGAGTTAAGGCTTTCTTCTTTGATTGCTCCTATTTTCTTATTGAAAAAGCAAAATCAGATCTTGAGCTGACAGTGCAGATAGGGGAGGCCATGTTGGAAATCTGAGGAGAGAATAACACAGACTTGCCCTCTAGAAGAGTGGTAGAGTGACCAGGACACATCTCTGCAGTTTCTTTGCCTGATAGCATAAAGGGTCACCCTGGGGCTAGTGGTCATGGGTTCAGAGTGAGAACAACCCGTGTTCAACTTCTGGGCAGTGACCATGCTGCTCAAGCCAGGTTAAGGATGCACAGAGCAGGTGGTGAAAAGTTGGCTTTAAATGTGGTCAGGACTTTGCTGGAAGAGTGTCATAAAAAGATAATAATTATAGAATTTGAGCTAGGAAGGTGGGAAGTGAGGACTTAAGGGGGTAAGGGAAGGGACATGGAGAGGGTGATGAGATCAATGGATGGTAAATCACAGTTGCGCCAAGAGTGAGGGAATGAAGTGAAAAACGGCAGGTGGTGGCCTGAGAGGAAGGTGCTTCGTAATGAATTTACTCAGGGGATTGAGTCTTCTTGGACACAACCACAGGTCCGAGCAGCTGAGGTGGAACAGGTGACAAGATCATTGGAAGAAATGTTCAAGGAGCTGAAGGCCGCCATTAACTGGAAAGGGAAATCACCAAGAATCGTTTTGGGTATTCTTAGAGGTGTTGATGGTGAGCCCAAAACTCGAAGAACTCCAGCAGGGAGGGGAGGGTCAGCAGGTGACTGCAGGGGGGAGCAAGTTGCAGGAGGGTTTTGAGGGAATGAGAGGTCTGCTCACAGCAGTGCTGAAGAGCTGTGGGTCTGTTGGGAGGGTGAAGGAAATGATCTGGCAAAGAGGAGCTAGGACATCAGCTTGGCCTTTGGTGCCATCACTTGGGAGGTGTGTAAAAAAAAAAACACACACAGCCTTCACTTGCAGGGCTAAGGAGAAACTCTCCTCACAGGAGAACTGGGCCCCAGACTTGGAGAGATGCTGAAGGGGAGAGTCAGAGGTGTTGAGCAATTAGGGGTTTGCACAGATGGCTGTGAGCTTTGGTGGACACAGCAGAAGAACTGCAGGAGTTGAGCACGGTGGACAGGCCCAGAGGAGAGGATGGACAGAGCCACAAGGGATGACAGTGTGAGAGCAAAGGGGTGAACTGGAGCTCCTGAGCTTCTGAAAAATGGAAAATAAACTCAGCCTGGTTGATCTCTAGGCAGATAGTGGCAGTGAGGCGGGGTGTGTGAGGGGAGAGGAGTGTGGGAGGTTTGTCAAGAGCATGCAGGGTTTCATGATTTTTCTATTCCTGCAAATGCTGGTGTTAGTTTTACCAGGAACACTAGGGTATCAGGAATGCTCTTCTGACTCCTAGAGTATGAGCAGCGTTAAGGCACACTCTTAATTCACGCGAGGTATCTATACTAAAGATCTCATTTTCTTTGTTTGTGAGAATGCTCAGCCATGAAACTGGGGACTTGCCCCCCTTTACCAGTCCATGCTGTCGCTCCTCCTGCGCGTGTCACACTGTACAGCTATTCTGAGCATCCGCATGTACCAGGCAGTGCGCGAGTGCTCTCAGTGAGGGGGTGGGTGGGAGCTACACGGACGGAGACAGTTCTGCTTGCTTTGAGGACTTTACAGTCTAGAGGGGCAGCAAATATACTACCAAATAACTAGAAGGAGGATAGGAACCTGTGATCTACAGGAGAGGGCCGAGGAGGCAGGAACACAGTTAGATGTCAGTTTGCATAGGAACATGAAAGATTCTATCAAGAGGACAAATTTCACCCACAGAAGCCAGACCATTAACAGAATTTTCTGCTGTTGGCACATGGTATAGCATGTGTTCAGAAGTTTTTGGTCAGTAAATGAATAGATGAATAATAAATACATTTATGAAAGACATCAACCTTCGAGACCATTAAGTTGCAAACATTTCTTGTTGATGTTAAAATTCAAGAACAAAATGAAGTGAACAGTTGGTCCTCACTGCCTTTGATTCCAAAAGGGAGAATGGAAGAGAGAAGATCGTTCGTGCTCTGGTTTGAGAACATAGGGAGGAGGTTCATGAATTTTAGTCACTTTCTTCATTTTTTCTAATTCGTGGTAGTGAAAAGGAGCTCCCCCGGGTTCCAGATCCTCAGATCACATTTCAGTCTAGTTTGTTCTAAGTCTTTTCGTGGATGCTTCCAAGTCCCTTTATGCTGCCCTTTGCTTATAAAGTACTTTTTTGGAAATGAGCCCATTCTTGACCTCCTGTTTTCAGGATAATAGTACAGGTGTCTTTGTCAGACAAAAGAGATTTATATAAGTGATGTGTCCACCTGGCCAAATTCATTTATTCGAACTGAGGAAATTATTCGGAGTTGGAGGCACCTCTTAGTAACGTAATGGACACTTTTCCTTGCATCGTAGATTGATGTCAGAGCTGATATAAGATAATCATAGTTACTAGTGTTGATTTTTAAGTGGTTTTATGTTGTTCTGTGCTGACCCCCTGCTGCTCCCCCACTCCCCACTCCACCCGCACCCTCTATCCCAAGTAGTCTGAACCTTTGAGTCCTCACAGACGTACTGAAAAGCAGCCACTTGTGGGTGGCTGTGTGTATGGTTTTATATTAACATCAATGTTACTGAAAATAACAAAACAAAACAAAACAAAACAAAAAAAACCAGATACTTAAATAGTTTTTGAAATCTTGGAGAACCAGAAGGACGTTCTTAGGTTGGCATGACATTACTTGGCATTTTTAAACTTTATTTTGATAAAAACACCATGGGATGTGAGCAGAGATGCTGGGAAGGTAATTTTCCGTTTAACTAATTCCAGTTTGAGCTTCTGGATATTTGCTGTCTTTGTCCTATGCTAGATTAGATTATTATTCTGGTTTAATATGTGAGCTGAACAGAATTCCCTTCAGGTCTGCCTTCTATGGGGAATAATTGGAGTTATCTTGACTTTTTGTTCCATCCATGTCCTAATGATGTACAGTTTGTGTGTTTTAGTCTTCCTGGATCTTCTTTTCTAGTTACGATCTCCAGCCCTGGAACATTCATTTTCTCATATGCATTTTTTTTTGCCTTTTTTCTTCCTTCCTTCCTTCTTTCCTTCCTCTTTCTCTTTCTTTCTTTCCTTATTATTTAAGTAGCATAAAAGATTTTGAAGTTCTTTATAATCATTTTGACCTATTTTCTCATGTGCATATTCCTCCTGTTACTCCAACGCCATTTCATTTCCAACTTATGGACAGGTAAGTACTTTTTCTTCCTTCAATGATGAGGACATGGAATTAAATATTTATGCTATTCACTATGTGTTTACTAATCATTCATTTGTCCCAAGAAAATAGTTTACATGGTCAAAGAAATTGTAAGAAAGGGGTCATTTGTTTGGATTTATTTAAATTGAATTTATGCTGTGGAATAATTCCCTACTGAATTTGGCCTAATTATTCTGGTAGCTTTATACTGTAAGACTGGCCCAAAAGCGTGAATCTTACTTCTCGGGAAGGCTCATCTCGCAAAGACCAGGAGGCAGAGATTGATGCAAACAGCAGGAGGTATTTATTTCCAGCAAGCTGGGGTCGCCCAGCATTCAAGACATAAGCGACCCCGAATTCACAATACAAGCAGCTTTTATACAGTTTTTTTGAACAGATATTGTGATAGGATCAATTGTTGGTTATCTGTGGTGCCCTTAGATTTACAGGTGGGCTTCAGCTGGCGCCTTTTAGATTTACAGGTGGGCTTTTAGCAGGCTGGCACCCCCTTAGTGCATTTCTCAATTGTTTATCTTCCCCCGGGGCCTGGCTAGGTGGCCTTTGAACCAGCTATTTCCTGGAACTGGTGGGGGCTATTAATGTTTAGTGTGCTCTGCCTGACCTTTGTTCTGGCCCCTGAAAAGCTGCTTTTCTTAAGTATTGTTTAGTGTGCTCAGGCCTGACCTTTGTTACGGCCCCTGATAAGCTGTGTTGCTTAAGCATTGTTTCAAGATTGCGTACATTAAGGTTATATTCTACTACAAGTTTCTATGCCCTCCCCTACATTATACAATTTATTTCCAACAATACGGCCTTGTGCAGTTTGCAGCTTTACCATATTTAATGGCATTTTTGAATAAATATTTTAGCTGCTATATTTCCAGTGGAGAAATTTCTTTTCTATAGTCCCTTGCATTTGACATGTTGAGCATTGTTCCTGGGCTTTTGGGTTTATACTTTACATTTAGTTATTATTGGTAATTATGCTTTACAACTTGAACTGAACAATACTCATAGTCATTGTAATTCATCTCACATGTCAATCCTATAAAATAGTAAAGGCTATAAGTTTTCATTTTCTCTTACGAACTGGAAACACACGGGCTGTCCTGTTTGTTTTGTTTTGCTTTTAGGCATCACTGCTGTCCACTGGAAGCAGTCTAAAAAAATTATTGACATTTAAAATTTATTGACCAAACACTTTTTGTTTACAGACTAGTCCCCATTTACATCCAGTGTACATTGATAAACAGATGGACAAAAACAAAAATAATCTCTGCCTTCATTGAACTTATACCCAGTTTGTTGTAAGCAGGGGGAAACAGACAAAATAAAAAATAGATGTGGTAGATACGTATAATATATAGTTTGATAGAGGATGGTAGTGTTAGGAAAAAATAAAGCAGGGTAGGTGGTATCAGGAATGCTGGGGAGGGTGTGAGGTTGCAAATTTAAATTTTAAATAATAAGGACAGTGTAGGCCTCTTGAAGGAGGTGAGGGCATTGACCATAAGACTACCTGGAAAATAGGATTCCAGACAGAGGGAACAGCCTGCGAGCGGGTGTCATGGCACATTCAGATAATACCGGGGCAGCCATTGTGGCTGAGTGATGTGAGCAACAGAGTGTGATAGGAAACAAGATGAGGCAGGAGGTGGTCCTCAGAGGGAATAACCCATCTCTGAATGTCTCCTAGTGGTATCATAGGTGGTATTGTAACTGTTGATAGTGTTTCTTATCAACACAAGAGAGAAAAATAATTTCATAGTGATATTTTTATTTTTTTCCTTCTGTTGATAACCTTGATCTGATTTGATTGGATACTCTCTGCTCTTTCTCAAAAAGCCTTGAAAAAAAATAATTCCAGGTGTGTTTAAAAACCAGTATAATCTATTCATCTTTTTCTTGGGGTACTTTATTTCTTGTTTCTGGAGGGTATTGGATAGCTGTCATGGAGGTCTGGTCCCATCTCTAATTTCCAGGTTGTTTCCATTTCCTTTGAGCATTTTCTCTTTGATGTACTATGGTTTCAAGGATCTCTCTCTCTTTAAAAATCTTTTGACTGTGCTGTGCTGTGTGTCTTTATGATTTTGGACTGAGAATCACAGTAAAGTTTCAAGAGATGTCACCTCTAACGTTTCTAAAATTATCACCAGTAATAACAACAGATATCAAGTACTAGTTAGTAGGCAATTATAGTACAGGGTGAAAAAAGAGGCTGAGTTTTAATGACTTGTTATTTAAAATGTGTTAATATTTGTAATGTGCTAAGAACATGCAGAGTTTTCATACAAAACTGCAATATCTGTCCTTAATAGAGAAAAAAAATCTACGAATGGACAAGACTTTACCTCATGTAACCTCAGTTTTCTCACACGGCAAACAGGGTTAATAACTATTTTACCCAGTTATTGTGAGGATTAGAGGTTATGCATGTAAGTGTCCTGCATGATCCCGGCGCCCAGTGATGTCATAATTATTCTATGAAGAAACACGTCGAGGAAACGGTGGAGCTGGATTTTCGCGCAGGTGGTCTGCCCTAGAGCCCAGGCTGTTGGTGACAGCATCAGCTGCCCCTTCATAGTGTTGTGGAGGAGGGGGCACCCCGTGGGGGTTCTTCCCCTCCATTCCTTATGTCCACAACTCCTCCTTTCCATTTTTATCTTATAGTGAAGTTGTGGTACTAGGCACACCGAATTCAATGGCTGTGATCATTGCCCATGGGTGTAAAAATGTTATCAGGTGTCTTTCTTTTCCCCGTAACACCAGACAAGGATATATAGGGTAATGCCTCCAAATGTGTGCCTGTGCTCCCATGCAGCACTCACACAAGCAGCACATATGCAGCGACACACACGCGCGCACATGTACACGCATGCTGCACATTGCTATCCTTTGAAGATTCATCTGGTGTGCAACTCTATTAAGATCCCGTTAAGCAGTGGTTTGAAGGCTCAGTGAAATAATCACTGACCTAGATGAATTTGTTCCCTCCAGTTGTGTTTAACTAATAGAAAGGCAGAAAATGAATCCCAGAACCTGAGTTCAAAACACTCATAGGTCAGACATTTTATTGCTACTAGGAGGTTAGTTTTATTCCAATCTTTTTTAATTATTGAAAGTATTTCGGTTATTGTAGGTCATCTCTCTTTTTTAATGCTCAAAAGTTAATCAAACATAAAGGAAAGTAAGGCCTTACTGCTTATATTCACAAATGAGACAATAAAGTTTTTTAGAAGACAAGACTTTTGGTAAATTTAATCTGGACTGCTGTACAAATAGTATGATTTCAATTGGTCTCTGAGATAAGGTTTTATTCTTTACCAATGTCATAACAATGCCTTTCGAATGGTGAGCCAGGCTGTTATATATTTGTTTGTTCGACAGCTCATCTGAAAATTATGAAAACATGCTTTTCAATGGTATCCAATTAGCTTACTTCATCAATAAAAAGTCAGGAAACAAAATAAAAAGAAGCAGGTTAATGATCTATAGTAAATAGGATCTTATAAATCCTTTATAACTGCATATGATTCCTGATTTAATATGAAAACTTAGAATTCCAAATATTCTTAGAGAAATCTGTGACTAAGGCAGCTTAAAAGGTCTTAAACTGACACGGAACATTTTTTTCTCAGTATTTCTTATATACTGGACTGTGTCAGATGCTGATATGGTATTAACAATAATTTATAAATTGACATTGCAGCAACTTTTTAAACCTTACACTTGGTCAAGAAATGGAAAAACTTCTGTGAGGTCAATACTAACTAAATTTATGCTATGGGCAGAAACCACAGGGCTGCTGTTTCACTTTTATGCTGTTTGCCAATTTAAGAAATGCTGGCGTAAGGATCAATGTGTGAGAAAAGCAAGTACCAACGAGGTCAAAGTAGAAAATTTCTTTAGCTTATATTTTGTTTTGTTTTTAATATCACATGGTGAATTTTTTTTTATTTTTCGAGTTTGGTGATAAACTGGGAAGAGGTAGAGATTGGATAGACTGGAAATGGATGCATATTTGTTTCATTAAGATATGTGGAATTAGAACACGTGTTATAATGTGTGTTTTAGGGTTTTAGGAATGATTTATACACACTTTGTTTTTGTAGGCACCACACTCTAACTGAGTGAGCTAACTAGACCGACTGTACATACACATTAGTATGGAACAACAAATATATTAATCTTCTGAAATGATGATATTTCCATGTGGACTTGTTTTTTACTTTGTTTTTACAAAGTTAATGATGATAATTTTACCAAAAGGAAATCATGCAGGAGACAGGGAAAGAGATATTAAACCAAAACTTTGAGAAGTTTTCAAATTTTAGGCAGAGTTTTGAGGTGTTTTTTTTTTTTTTAAGATTAAGTGTGTCTCAAGAGTCCAATCGATAGTTGCTGTAGTACTCTGTCTTCTTAAATGCCCATCACTGACCACCAGCCATTAAAAGCACAGCAGTTTGGGGATCCTCCAAAGCTTTAGGGATAAATTATCTATTGACATTGTGATGGACAGGCCTAATAGGTCTTTTCCACCCACAATCAATGTGTTCCTGTACTCCATGTCAGGGTATATTTTATTGACTCCTTCCAATACTGTGGTGAGGCCTCAATCTTGGTGGTAAAGGATGTTTCAGGCTATTACAATTGATAGTTGCTAAGCTGCAAGTATTAAGCCACTGAGTTAACTGCTCAAGGAGTTCATGGTAATACTCTGCATGTTTTGGTGTGACATTTAGAAAGCAATATGTAGGTGTGTTTAGTAGAGCAGTGCTTAAGCTCTTCCTGGAAGGCATAACTCCAGCCCATTACTTTTTCATTCCAGTGAATGCTGGAAGGAAAAGTGCTTGGTGAGCCACCCTTCATGTGTTCTAGTGTTTGGGTTGCTTCTCTCTAATCCTGCCATTCCTAGGCTCTATCTAATCCTGTCTGAGTCAAACCACTCTGACCTGCATCTTCCTTAGGAAATTTGGTCTGTTCCTGATACAGTCTGAGTAGAAAAAATTTAAAGATCACTTTGAACTTTTGCTTTTAAGATAATTAAAATGTAAAGTTGGCAGGGGGCAGAAGGCACTAAATTAATCTGAGACAATTAATCTGGGTAAACCGTGATTCTTTATTAGGTATAGAATCACAAACTACTGAGAATTTATAGAGCCATTATACATGCAATGCTACTGGTTATGAACCAGATGTGGAATCTAATTTTGTTGTATTTGGTATGCTCTGCCCAAATTTAGAAGACACATTAAGACCCAGTCAAAATTAGTAAAATATGAGCACATTTTGACAGTAGTTTAAATGTTCACTTGTAATAATCTCACATACACACATACATGCTTTAAAAAATAAAGTATAGAAAAGCCTAATAACAATAATTTATCAAAAATTTCCATTAACTAACACTTCAAATACACTAGTAAATGAAAATATGTGTTTGTAATGACCCTGGGAAGTATTACATTTCAAATTTATTTAAAAATTGTGTTCTGTATAGTTGCATTGTTAAATACTTTTTTGGTATTATGATTTTTTGAGAATTGATAATTATATGGTAACTCCATGTATGGAATTATATGGTAACTCCAAGGTAACTAAAATACCATACCATATCATTTATCTAATACTATGGAAATTAAAGTGGTTCATATACTTGCGTTTCCAGCTCTCTTTCTTTCTTTTTCTTTCTCTCTCTCTGGCTAGCAGCCAAGGAGTCTGCTTAATCTGCTTATTAACATTAAATCAAGCAATATTGGAGCTATAGATTTCAATTCAGTCATTTTATTGATGAAAAATGTACTCTGTAGCAAAGAGGGGTTTGTCCAAGGTCATACAGATGTTGGCAGCCAAGGAGAGACTATAGTGTGGCCTCCTGACTTGCAAAATAGTGTCCTTACCTTATACAATGTCAAGCAGGAATCAGACATTCTGACACTTTTGAATGGCATAAAATTTCTCTACATTTGGATTCTACCAGCTACCCAGGGTATAAATTGAACCCATATTAGGAAAAGGTTCGAGGACAGCCACACTGGTTCCCTAGAGAATCTATTCTATGGAGGTGGAGAGTTGGCGAGGAATTTGATGTGAAAAGTGAACTGAAGGAATAATATGAAACTAGATACGACTCCTTAAAGAGTTCATAAGAAACAGTCAACACCCCTTCATCATATCTTGAGTTGCTCTTTTCCAGATTTCGGCATAACATGTAGCATCTTCAGCCCCACTCAAGGAGACATGCTCATGTAGGTCACATAGGTCGGGAGACAGATGCTGGTCAGCTGCTTCTCCTTGTGTTTGCAGGCTTGTCCTTGCAGCCCCCCCCCCCCTTTCGAAGAGCACCTGCTCCTAGGAGGGGCACCACCTTTCCTTTAGATTGCATGAGAGAACGTGTCTCCCGAAAGAGAGGAGACGGCCATGAAAAGGCAAAGTGTGGAACACTGAGGAGGAACTTTTGCAGGCTTGTCCTTGCAGCCCCCCCCCCCCTTTCGAAGAGCACCTGCTCCTAGGAGGGGCACCACCTTTCCTTTAGATTGCATGAGAGAACGTGTCTCCAGAAAGAGAGGAGACGGCCATGAAAAGGCAAAGTGTGGAACACTGAGGAGGAACTTGTTCTAGTCCCCATTTTCCCTAGGGTAACTCCAGCCCCACAGCCAATGCTCAGGATGCAATTATCTGGCAACTGCAGTGCAGCACCAACTGAATGCATGCTGGGGATGTGCCCAGAAGTGTCTTCAGTGTCAGCAGGGGTCAATCATGTCTCCACCTGGATGAGTACAAGGTTTCCTGCAACTTTCACCACCCTTGTTACCTTTGCTGACCTGTGAAGACTCATGAGTGTCATTTTATTTATGTGGCTTACAAGGATTTGTCATATAATCTTTTTCACTTCATGCTCACACTTTGGTAGTGGAAATCATTCTTTCCATTTTTTTTTATCAGTGGCTGGACTGGGACTCAAACATAGGACTCCTGATTAATTCCCAGACAATTATTCCTCGCAGTACCCTGCAGCTGCATTGGGAGTACCCCCCCCCCCGAGAGGCACCTGCATACATTTTGAAAATAGAAACCATAAACATGTTTTTCTGTCCACAGAAGCACTTTGGTAGGTGCTCTCAGAAACAACACCAACAGTATGCTTCATAAGCTTGGAGGCTAAATTGGCAATTTAGGGATGTTAGCAAAGTGGCTTTCACCTATATAATACATATATATAAAATGTATTATATATTAATATATGTATAGATTGCCAGACACACATACACATATGTATATGTAGCATTTAGCACACCTATACCTGTATCATTATCTATATCTATATCATCTGTATCTGTATCATCATCTATATATCAATCACTATCCTTGGCTAGTTCCCTGAGTGTCCTCCAAAAAATGCACAAAGGCCACCGGCATAAGTCTATAGGGCTAATTATTTTGGAGTTGATGGAAGCACACAGGCCACCTGCTGTTCGACATGAGAGCTTGGAAAGCTCCTTTACATCCAGAAAG
This sequence comes from Galeopterus variegatus, assembly GCF_000696425.1. NCBI lineage: Eukaryota > Metazoa > Chordata > Mammalia > Dermoptera > Cynocephalidae > Galeopterus > Galeopterus variegatus. Next base: position 1,042,596 of record NW_007726119.1, on the reverse strand, counting down.
ACTTTTGTGTGACATTGCTTATATTTAAGTAGTGATTGCACTCTGACACAGCTACCTTTGGCTTGTAGCAAAGACGACAGAGTTGTTATATCCTTCACTGCATGACACATGTAGTCGCTGGTGTCGCTCACACTGGCCAGCCCTCGCTGCAGAGCTGCCAAGCTGTGTTGCATCTGCACTGTGGCAAGTCCCAGAGAGGCTGGGGGACATGGCCAAGCTCCTGAGGCAGGGAGGCTGGGTACTCACAGGACGGTTTTCCCAGGTTTTCTCTTTCATAGTTAGAGCCTGAGCAGTCATGAGGGAGGTTTCTGATGACGTATGAGCACCTGAGTAGAGTGGGGGCCATGCTCCTCGGTTCAAGTGTGTGATATCCAACCTTTTTCAACTATGATTAGACATGCAATTGTGCATCTAAATTTAGTCTACCATTTGCATATGTAATTAATTATAATGTAGTTAGTTCTCTCTGGTCTCCCTTTTCTATAAATCAAATTACTCAGGGACTCATATGACACTGAAATCTTTTTTAGAAGTACATATGACATTTTGAAGGATAAGACCAACTTCTATTTATAGCACTCCGACTTCAAATTCAGAGCCTTCTGCTGTGATCGGTGAGGGCAGTCTCAGTCTTTTAGCCTCAGAAAGCTTTTCCCAGCAGTAGCTTCTCTTTCCATAGGGTTCCGTGTCCAATAGTGATCACAAAATCCACAGCACCCCAAACCAGATGCTACCTCCCTGGCACTCAGGAAAGATTAGTCACTCATGTCTTCATTTATTTAACACACGTGTATCGAGTACGAGCTGTGTACTAGGCCCTGTCTCAGGTAATCGGCTGGTAGGTAGCTGTGGATGTCATTTCTGGTGCTGGGGGTTGAATTATGTCCCCTGAAGATTCATGTGTTGAAGTCCTAACACCCAGTGCCTCAGAACATGACTTTATTTGGAAACAGTGTTGTTGTAGATGTTACTAATTAAGATGATGTCTTATTGGGTAGGACGGATCCCTAATCTGATATGACTATATCCTTACACAAAGGGGAAATTTGGACACACACACAGGGAGAAAGTCATGGGAAGGTGAAGGCAGATGTCAGGGTGATGCTTCTACAAGCCAGGGAATGCTGAAAATTGGTGGCAAACCCCAGAAGCTAGGAAAAGGCACGGGCCAGATCCTCCCAGCCCACAGAAGGAAACGACCCTGTCAACACTTTGATCTCAGACTTCTAGTCTCCAGAGCTGTGAGGCAATAAGTTTCTGTTGTCTAAGCTACTCAGTTGATGGTTTTTTAATGGCAGCCCTGGCAAGCTAATACACCTGCGAACCTAGTTTAGGTTGAGCAGGGCACCTTATGTTTGAGGACGTGTGATCAGGATCCTCTGCTGCCGGGCTCTTACATGAAGCCCAGGGAGCTCCCTCTGTGGATAGAGTCCAAGCTGAATTCTGGCTCTTTGCAGTGGTTTAAATCTTCCCCACCTCCGGGCTCTAAATACCTACAGAAGTGCTGAGGCGTTGATCCTCTCAGCCTTCATGGTCTCTCCCTCCTGGGGGAGACCTGGGTTACTATAGCCTCCAGGTTCCTCCGTTTACTGAAAATGCCAAACGCTATTGTCAATTTTTATGTAAGGCATGATGGTAAAATAATGGAGAAACACTAGTGGTAAGCAACTAAAAATCAAAAGTCAAGTATGATTGGGACCAATTCTGACTCCCACGAACCCAGGGTGAGGGCCAAGGCATATGATAGCATTAGACTTTTATATAGCACTGGTTTGTAGCTTCACAATTGTTGTAGGAGGCTAGATTGTGGAAGAGAAGGATATATCTGAGCTGAGGGAAGATACTGTAAATAGGACAATTATTGCAAGGAGCTGGCAGGAACCAAGCAAAGGTTTCCACTTGGTCAAACTGGAATTTGGAGCCTGGCTGCTGCCCAGACAGAATGTGGGAGAGGGACAGGAAATCAGGCACTGGGCAGAAGGCCAGACAGGCAAGTTGTCACATTTGGTAGAAGCTAGGTGGGGTGGGATGCTCATCCGCAGTGGTGAGTGAAGGCAAGACCTGCCCCGGAGGGGAGTGATCTCTGCTCTTATGCTTCTGTTCTTGCTCAAGCCTCCCGAACACGCCGAGAGTTCGCTCCTTCATTTTGGGAGGTGTGTAGAAGAAACAAAGAAGGTTTAGAAACCAGCACATCTCAAAGCTATAGAGAAAATACATGCATTGATACTGAGGTGATACAATTCATAACAGGGAAAAAGGAGCAGAAAACCGAGGGAGAGGGTGAGACATTCTCAACTTTTTGTTAAATGTGTATAAGTGAGCAAGGGACATGTAAATTGGTTCATAATATCCATATATATGTTTTTAATCCATCTCGTGTCTGGAGATCATTTTTCTAATAATTATTTCCACAGTACAGAACACAGGTAGGAATAAAGGAGTAACTGAGGAGTGTGAATTGCTAAATTGATGTTGCAATGTTTAAACATTGCTCTCACTCTTTGCTTATGGAAAAGACCTTGAGAATCTTACTCAGAACCTATTTACTCTTACTTTAGTTACAATCTGAATGAACTGGGTTGTGCCACGTCACGGTTTATTGCAGATTAGCTGTAGCAAGGGGTTGGGAGAGGACAAGTGCATCCCTTCTAGAGGCAGCCACAGTGACATCAGTAAGCTGTCCTCTTTATATCACATGTCTAAAATGGTAAATGATTGCATGACATGAATTAATGAATGGGGAATGAACTGCAAAAACAATGAAAAGCAACCATATGATGGAAAGAAGTATAATGTGGTGGACCCACTACACAGAGGAGCTGCCCTTCCACATCTCAAGCATCCCAGAAGATGTCAGTGTTAATATTGATGATCATAATGATTGCTCTGGGAAAGGATTGCATTATTTTTACTATAATCTCTCAGATGTCTCCAAGGCTATATGATTAGCCTTAGAAAACTTTTAAAAATGCTGATTCTTAAGGTCTGCTTCACACATCTGAACAAAAAATCAAGTTCTATAATATCATGATTGAAAAATGACTTATGAACATTTGCAATATTTTGTTGTGTACACACGCACACACAGATAGTTCAAGGGAGCTCTTTCAGACAATTTGTAAATCTATTTTGTTTCGTTTGTCCTCAGTGGTTCTCAGTGTTTTAATATGTTTAATTTGTAGCAAAATTGCATGATGCATGGCATTTGTATGTGCAAGATATCCCCTTCTGAATGTTCAATTCTTGATGTGCCTGTAGGAATTCTACTCTCCTCTGTCACATGCAAAAAGGCCTATTAGAACGCGAGTGACAGTTATAATGTTGGAGAGCTAATTTTGAATCTGCTTTAACTTATTAAAAACACATTATTTGCAAACTTTAATATTTTAACTATTATCGATCACATTGCTTTTGACATTCTTCACAACTGTTTGTCACATAATAGTATGTCACGAAAAGTTGGTTGAGGACTATAGCTAAAGGATCAGGAGTTTAGAATTTAAGAAAGTTAAGTTTTTCTCCAGGCACAAAGTTTACCCTTCTGCCAATTTCCGGTATGTTGTAATTCCCTAGGCTTAATATCAGATGCGAAGGGGTCATCTAGTTTACATCCTTGCCTCCTGGCAGGGCGTATTTCCCCCTAATTAGACTGCACTGGCCAAATGCTGAACAATGTAGCTGTGGGATTGCATGATATTCATTAAGCACCCACGTAGTCATGGCCTAGTTTCTGCTCTTTCACAGCGCTGGTATATTCATGAAAGAGTGTAATGTAATATACAACAGTTCTTTTTTTTTTTTTTTTTAATACCCTGGGATATTGTAAAATGGAGTAATTTGCTAGAAAGGTAGGAAGAGGGAATTAAGGCTTCAATAAATCTGTGCTAGGCTCACCACCTTGCTGTATTCGAGGTCTTACCTAGTTTATTTCAGGCCTGGGGTTCTCCCTAAGGTACACAGGACCCAAGCTAATATATTTTAGAGGCAGTGATATTTGGGACAGAAATTTCCAACTCTGGTTTTGTGATATGCCAGGGGAACCTCAACTCTTTCGAGAGAGATTACAAAATAGCTCAAAACAAAATTCATTTCAAATTGACTTTAGTAAACTAATATATGCCATTGAGCCCCCTTCTCTGCATTTGGGGTGTGACCTGGACCGTGCCAAGTATCAGGCATTTAAAGACAAATGGTTCATGGTGCCAGCTCTTAGGGAGCTTAGTCAAGTAAAACAGACATGCAAAAATGCAGTGAACTGTTACAGGTGCTGCTTCCAGGAGAGGGCTATTCGAGCCAGAGTTCTTGAGTGTGAGGCAGGACTTCAGGGGATGGCTCTGTCTTCTCTGCTCAGTCAGGGTGCAAGCGGGGAGGCTCCTTGGAAGCCATCTCTTATGTGTGTGTATGTTAGACTGATTCAGACCAATCTGTGTTTCTTTCTGAGATCATTTTTGTGAAAAGGGGGAATAGCAAGTCTGGTAATATTTTCTCTTTCCTACTCATTTCTTTGACTGGCTTATTGGGGAAGATGTGTGTATGTGTGTATTATATGAGGATACTTCAAAAGTTCATGGAAAAATGGAATTAAAAGGTAATATAAATCTTTCCATGAACTTTTTGAAGACCCCTTATATGTAATATCCACAATACACTTATATACATACCACGTACAAACATATATGTATATATGGTGTGTGTGCATATGTTTTCATATGTGTGTATATATGTTTGTATGTGTGTATTTATATACAGTCATGCTTTGTTTAATGACAGGGATATGTTCTGACAAGTGTGTTAGATGATTTTGTCATTGAGTGAACATCATAGAGAATATCTACACAAACCCGGATAGCATAGCCTACGACACAGCGAGGCTCTATGGTCTAGCCAATTGCTCCTAGGCTACAAACCTCTACAGCATGGCACTGTACTGAATACTGTAGGCAATTGTAGCACAATGGTAAGTATTTGTGTATCTAAGCAAGTCTAAACATAAAGTACAGCAAAAATACGTATTATAATCTTATGGGACTATAGTCATATATGTGGTCTGTTCACCAAAATGTCATTGTGTGGTGCATGTCTATATGTGTATTGTGTTAATACTTTATTATATATTAATATGCACTTTATATATAATAATATATGTTATATATAAGTGTATATAATTATATGTAATATATTATATATATGCATATATATATATATATATATATATATATATATATATTTTTTTAGCCAAAGATAATAGAAATG
>NW_007726119.1:947221-1037333 GCF_000696425.1 Galeopterus variegatus | reverse complement strand
TCTCTGTCTTTTATACAGTGATCATTCCCATGTTGAACCCCCTGATCTATAGCCTCAGGAATAAGGATGTGAAGGAAACAGTCAGAAAGTTAATCAGTCGCACATTATGTCATAACATATAACAGTAGAAATATTTATTATTTAATTTTGAAAGTACCAGTATAGTTGTTTAATAACAAATAAGTACATAATTTTTGTGGTGACCTTCCAATTGACAGTCCAATATCTATTAACCCTAATGTTTAGTAATGTAACTTTAAAATTACAAATATTATTAGGGATGAAATCTCAGAGCACTTAAACTAACTCTTTTATTTAGATGTTATAATACATAGGTTTTTGTGTTAGTATACATTACCATGTAATTGCCCATGTCATTTCAATTATATATAAAATATGATATATATATTATTTTGGGAATTTAAGGTTGATATTCATTTAAAATGCATCAATGAAACTACCTTATTAACAAAACGAGGGAGAAAGTCATATGTTTATTTTAATATATGTAGTAAAGATATTTGATTAAATTTACATCTTATATTAGGGTTCTCCATGGAAACAGAACTAATAATATATTATATATATATATATATATATATATATATATATATATATATATATAATTTTTTAGCCAAAGCTAATAGAAATGAGATAAATAAAACATTATATGTGCTCCAGTGTCCACAAACACCTAATCTTTCTGGCAGGCATGATCAAGTGCATGCTTTCAGAGTCTAGCAGGAAATCCTTGAAGGTCAATACACGTGAGATAATTTTTTTTTCTGATAGCAAAAATTAACTTTCAGAATAAAAACAAAACAGCAACTCTTGTTGTAAACATTTTTGAAAGAGCAGTTGGAATTTGTTTATTTGCATTTCCATCTACCTGTTTATTCATCAAGTATTTCTTGAGTGTTTACTATGAATAATGTGTACATTATTATATTTGCAAGTTACTGTGATAATCAAACTAATCTGCCAGCTCTCTGAGGGCAGGAATGGTTTCTTATTAACTGTGGGATCCTTGCACCTAGCACGGTACCTGGAACATGTAGACATTCCACATATGTTTGTTTGGTTGAAGTAACTACCGTAAAGACATACTGACATGGTCCCTTTCATCCAGGAAATTATACAGCAAAATTTTGGACATACTCAGATGAAGCAAGTAAGCGTTCAGTACAGGATATGAGCTGCCTGATTTGTGCATATAATAAGTGTTTTGGGACATCCATGAAAAAAAGGACGGTTCCAACTGAGTAAAACATGAGGATACACGAATAGATATACTTTATTGATGACTTCAGTTTGTAGGATCACTGTGTCAGGTAAATCACAATGTTTACTGATTGGTTCAAGGTGGATTTTCTGTTATTGTATGAGCAGCAGAAAGAAATCTCTATTTCTTGTTTCCCAATTGACCTCTCAGAAGATGAGCCATTTCTCTTCAATATGTAATGCTTGATGAAGACGACTCGCATGGGACATGGAGCGTTCAGGTGCGTTTTCTTAGATGGCATAAACGTCTTGGTAGCTGTGTATTGGCTGCGTCTTCCTGCTTCCATCTGGCAGAGTTGTTACGTAATTGCTGTATTTTCTGCCCAAGTGATAGAAAACATGTTTGATGGTGATTGAGTCTGGATGTTTTGTCCCCCTAAAACTCATGTGGAAATCTGATCCCCAATGTGGCAATGTTGGGAGCTGTTTGAGTCAGGGGGACAGATCCTTCATGAATGGATTAATGCTGTCCCTGAGGGGTGGGGGTAGTCAGTGAGTTCTTGCTCTTTTAGTTCCTGCAAGAGCTGGTTGTTTAGAAGACCCTGGAACCTCCCCTCTCTCTCTTGCTTCTTCTCGCCATGTGATCTGCTTGTACCCAGCAGCTGTCTGTCACTTTCCACCATTAGTAGAAGCAGCCTGAGGCCCGTGCCAGATGCAGCTGTCCCAGAATCATGAGCCAAATAATCCTCTGTTCTTTATAAATTACCCGGTCTTGGGTATTCTGTTATAGCAACACAAAAAATGCACTAATACTGGTGGTTTCAGAGAGAAGAACTGGTATTCAATTGCTCATTGTTTAATTATTGCCTTTTAAAGCTGATTTCTCTGTCTTGAACAGCCATACGTTATTTTGTGAGAGAATTGGGAAGTGGGTGATATTGTTCCTCTTTCATTTGAACTGTTGAAGAGAACAGGAGAGTTGAAAACTATGAATGATTTTCTGTAGAATTTAATGTGAAGTGCTTTGGTGAATGTCTCCTTTATTTTTTATTTTTTAAATTTGTTATAAATATTCACGAGCCCAAGATGTGATGGCCAGATCCATACTGGCAGCATGTCCATTACCACAAGTTGCATTTGTACCCCGTGTCCCCCTCCCAATTATCCCCAACCTCTCCATCCCCCTTTCCCCCTCAATCCACTTTGTATCCCTAGGTGTGCTCTCTCTCCCTCTGCAAGTCCAACACACCACTGTGGTCTTTTTTTCCTTCCTTCTTTCTCGCTTAGCTCCCACTTATGAGTGAGAACATTGGTATTTATCCCTCTGTGCTTTGCTCATTTCACTCAACGTAAGTTTCTCCAGGTTCATCCATGTTCTTGTGAATGGAAGAATTTCATTCTTTTTTATGGCAGAGTAGTATTCTATAGTGTATTCTACAGTTTCCTTATCCAATCATCCATTGAGGACATTTAGGTTGGTTCCATGTCTTGTCTATTGTAAACAGAGCTGCGATGAACATGGCAATGCAGGAATGCCTTCCATATGATGATTTCCATTCCTCTGGGATACACCTAGAAGAGGGATTGCTGGATCATATGGAAGATCTATCTGTAGTTGTTTGAGAAACCATACTGTTTTCCATAGTGGTTGGACTAATTTACAGTCCAACCAACAGTGTAGGAGTGTTCCCTTCACTCCCGCACCAGCATTTGTTATTCACCATCTTTTTGATTATAAACAGTCTAACTGGGTAAGGTGGGATCTCAGTGTAGTTTTAATTTGCATTTCCCTGATGACTAGTGTTGTTGAGCATTTTTTCATGTACCTGTTGGCCATTTGTATGTCTTCCTTTGAAAAATGTCTATTCAGCTCCTTTGCCGATTTTTTAATTGGGTTATTTGGGTTTTTTTTTTTTTTTACTGTATAATTGCTTGAGTTCCTTGTAGAATATCTCCTTTTATCAAAATAAAATTTTATATGTCTTTGGGTTGGAGATAGAAAGAGACATTTATTATATTATTGCATCTAATTTAAGAATCTTTTAAAACCAACAATTTGAACTGTTTTGATCACTCTTCCCAGGATGATACGCACTTCAATAAGTTCTTGGGAAGATTTGCGTTATTTTTTAATTCTGTTTTTCCATGAACTTATTGGAGTACCCTCATTAGGATGCCCTTTCCCCACCCCCAGTGATAAACTCCTGCTCATCTTCCAGGATTATACTCAGATGTTACCTTGTAAGACTCAGACAGTTTCTGAGTTCTCCACTTCTGCTGTAACATGTAAAGAAACCAAGCACGTAATATTTAACTACCAATGTGCCTGTCTCCCTTACCTGTGCATTCTTTCAGGCTCAGGATTGTGTTTTAGGCTGTGTGGTCCCTTCCAGGACCAATGCCCTGCTCACAGTTGAGGTTTACTATATTGTGGAATTGATTGCTGGATAGATGCTTGCAAACCTTGCTAGGGAGCCTTGCTTGGTACTTCCTCTCTCCTCGGAGAGCTGTAAGTCTGTCAAGGATCTGAAGGTGCTCTGTTGTCCTTGGGCTAAGCTTGCACATGTTGCTGTGGCTCAGGAAGTGGCAGAAAAGAACTCCCTTGTCTTTGTCAGGGCTTTCTGTCCTCTCACATAGCCCCTGAGTCACTTCCAAGGGCAGCTCTGCACCAAAAGATACCTAGGGCTGCAGACAGAAACCAGTCTGGTGCTTGGATATAAAGGCTCATTTCTTTATTCTCTGTATGTTTCTGAGGACATTGTTCATACCAGAAAATAATCAGCAAGAGCTTCCTGATGTAGGAAGCTTTCAAACCTGTGCCCTGAAAAGAACAATAAACCTTCTTCTCATATAATCACTTTTATATTTTTCCTAGGGCTAGCACTGTGCATCTTTAACTGTTGAAGCCATGCAGGGGGGTAGCTGGAATTCCTAACAGTGCTGGAATTAATACTAAAATGACATAATGCCATTAAAAATTGTTTGTGGGGAATACAATTTCTGTGGGTTGGATATGTTATATAGAGACATTTTAAATATAGAGACATTTTAAATCATTAGCCCAAATGTCAATGTCATCTATTCTTTTAAATTAATTGTTTTTGGTGACTTTAGATAATCACTGAATTTCCCCATTGGTAAAACAGTCATTACCCTCCAAAGTTTGTTGTAAGAATTGAATGATACTACGTAAATGAAAGCTCTTTGAAGATAAAATATTAGTATTGTCCAGATGCAGGTTGCTGATGAAAGTTCTCTCCCTCTTAAGATATTTTTTTCTCACTTTCATTCAAATGAACAAGCAGGGCTTACCTTTCTTTGTCTAGGTCTTATACATTGTTTATTATATCCTATAATGGAAACTTGGGGAGTACAAAGCAGAGGACAATAATGGTTCCGTAAATGATAGACGTCCTTAAGGAGAATGGGATCCTTTATTTCGCAGATGCAGAATTGAAACTCAGAGTGTGTATCTTATCAGATGCCAAACATTTCTTAGCAGCAGAGCTAAAATAAAACTCAGTCACTTGGTTTCCAAACTCATATTTTATTAACCCGTAAATGCGAAATAGTAAAATGTGTGAGCTAAATTAAACAAATGTTGGAAAATACGAGACCTGAATAATATCCAAATACTCGTTTCTGTTTGGTTTACCTCAATATTCAAAGGGGACTTTTTAGCACATCAGTGAATTTTCTATTTATTCTTATGTGTTATTTGGTAGATACTGTGATGTATCTTCTTTACGTCTAAGAACTGTACAGAGCACGGGGATAGCTTGTTCTGCCCTCATCTCTGATCACAGATACTTGAGAAGAGTGTTTGTAGTTGTGCTTTAAATAGCTCAGCTCTTTGTTCATTTTAAATATCCTGAGTTATATACTGTTGTTCTTTTAAACTCTTTGCTTTGCCTGACCCTTAATCTCTTCTGCTTACTTTCCAACAGCACCCCCACCCCCACTCCGCCTTCTTCTTTCTACAGCTTTATTTTCGGTACTCAGTAGTTTGACAGGACTTCTGAATGGTAGTGTTTTTCCACACCTCCAACCTGTCCCAAATGCATGAGGCGACTTTTAAATCGGCCAGATTCAGCTGTGGGGAAGTCTGGACACTTGCCAGCAGGGGAGCTGTCGCTCAAATTAAAGACGCCTTTCTTACCTGGGGAGAATCATTGACCACACTGAGTTTTGCTTTAAAGAGCTCACACAGAAAAGATGTTTTCTTCCATGCTAATCAGATAATTGCACCTAGTAGATCATAAAGCTCAACTCTCCGGGGCCCAGAAACCAGGGCGAGAGAAACTCCTATGCAATGTGATTTATTCACGACCTTCTTAGAAAAGAACATGACAATTTTCCTTAAGGAATGCATTTTCAGATGCATCTTTGCTCACACCCTTAAGAAATAATCTGTTCCCTTGGACCCCGTTGAGTATAGTGAATGGAAGAACCCTAAGTGAGGATGTAATCAGAGCAGCCAGCCCTGAGACGTGACGTGGCTGGTCACGTCTTTTTTGAATTTGTGTGTGTGTGTGTGTGTGTGTGTGTGTACATGAGTGTGTGTACGTGTGTATGGATTTGAACAGAAGCAGGCCATATGGGACACAGCTGGTAATATCAGCAGAGGTAGTGCTGGCACAGGGGAAGGACACAGGCTTGAATTAGGTCATGCCCTGGATGCAGTTCTCAGCTCCTGAAGGTGAGACCCTGGCAGTCACTTCCCGCCCCCAAGGGGGAACAATCTGGTTTGGAATCTGGTTCCAAATAATTAGTTAACTCCTGAGACCAGGGATATCAGACTTGGTGGAGGCCAAGCTTCTTTCACTTGGACCTTAGGGCTTACAGATAGAAGAAGAAGGTATTTTCTGGTAGTTAAGAAAACAAACGTAGAAAAGAAAAGGAGGTTTTATTCCTTACCTTCTTCTATCTCCTGGCCCAGAAAGACACTTTTCAGTCCCTTGTGGACACAAACTCCAAGGACAGATGCATCAAAGATACATATGGAAGCTCAATTTGTACCGAAAAGAAAAGCCTCTCTTCTAGTTTCAAAGAGTAAATTCTCCTTTAATATTTATCAACTCCATTCATTCCTTGTGCGCCTCAAGGTCACTCATTTTTTCAGTTCTGGGACTCTGTCTGTTAGGATTCCTCAGTCTGAATAGTTGGTAATCCAAATAAAGAAAAGAAAAGAGGAACAAAAAGATTCAAAGTGAGGAAAGGGATATGTGTGCGTGTGCACATGTGTGTGTATTTGTGTTTCACCTTATCCAAGATCAGATAGTACAAGAATAAAATTATGCTCTTATTTTCCCTGTTTTTTCATCTTCGGGCTTGTTAGAATTAAATCTCCTCCAAAGTTTTCCTGATTCAAAGCTACAGCATTTAAAGGTAAACTGATGCCAGAATCACAGAGCTACAAGGAAGCAAACCTTCTCATTTTATAGGGTAAGAAAATGAGTCCTAAGTTTGTGAAGTGACAACTTGAGAATCACACACAGACATGTGGACAGTGAGCATCTTGTATATTTTGTGAGAGGTATCTACACAGGGGTGAAAAGTGAGAGGCTGTGCAGACACTATGGGTGGTTTCTATCCAGATGAGTTTGCTGGATTCAAATGTAACTGGTTCAAGGGTAATTGAGATTCAAAGAATAAGCCAAACGCAGGATGAAGATCAGAGAGGTCCCTGCCATTGTATATGGAGAAGGGGGGGAAAAGAACCAGGGTATGTGATCTGAGAAGATTGTTATTTAACTCTGTAGAATTTTCATTAGTATAGTCCCTTTAATGGATGAATATGTAACTGTTCCATCTCTTGCATTTTTGTAATAAACAACACTATTTTTAGCATACTGTTTACTAAACATTTTAGTTCTCTCCTGATTTCTGAAGTTCATTATCGAACTTACTTTTTCATAATTCTATGCTTTGTGCCCAAACTGTATGATTCTTTTGTGCAAGAGAAATCACTTATGGGCAATAGAATGCAACTTTCTCATCTCTTTAATTCTTTCCCAGCAGAATCTAGGCAGAAGCCCCTTTGCTCTCTAGTACTGCAGAGTAGGGCTATGACACTGCATTTCCCAGGACTGGCTAGCGCAGGTTCACAGTCCCTCCATTTCAGCTGGTTAAGTGAATGCCTTTACCTGGCTGATAAAAGCATCAGGGTTTGGAAGAATTCCAGAGCCTTCTTTATGCTTGTAGGAAAACATGGTAGTGTTTTAAGGCATGCTGTGTGCTCAGCGAGTTTGGTGCAGTGCAGCAGGCTTGTGTAATAGCACCATGTTGATCAGTTCATTGCTCCACTTGGAGGAGGGAGCACACTCTGCTGTGTGAGGGGATGTCTGTGTATCACACGCATGTATGCATTTGTGTGGGTTCTTGTTTGCTTTCCTTTAAATCCCATTAACCAAGTGTCAAGTACATCTGTCATTACTTACTTAGCAAAGTTACTATTTCTGGTGTCCCATTTTTATTCAGGTCTTGGAAATCTCACTACATTTTTGCTGATACTTTGGAGTGCTCTTTTTCCAGGGTCTGTTTTTTTTGTTTGTTTGTAAGAAACCCTCCTATTTTATCTATGCGTGGCTCTGAGATTTGGACTTTTGCCGTCTTCTGCTTCTGGCCGTACTCCAGGTATCAGGACCTACTCTAGTCCCGTTGTCTAGCACACTCCCTGAATCCGACATCCCTTTTGTACAAGAGCAGATTAGCATATTGAAAGGAGAAGAATTACAGAAATTAGAACCAGGGTAATATCGGATATCTTGTAGACCAACCCTATTAATTTTCGAGTAGGGAAATGGAGGTGGACGAGCAAAATGACTTGTTTAGGTCACTCAGGTAGAGCTGGGGCCAGAAACTGACTTTAAGGCCAATTCTTTTTACTCTCATAATTGCATTGAATTTTTCTAGAAAATTATAAGAAGTTGATTGAGTTTCTCCCGATATGCTTTAGGGCCATGCCTTACCCAATAGATTACTGAAGCTCTTCTAACTTCTCTTGAAAGTTATAAAGTATAAATCAATATAGTCAAAGAAATTACGCCCGTCTGAATGTTCATTAATGCTCATCATATTGATGTGCACATAGTAGGTATCCAGTTAATGTGGAGTCAGTTTTGTAATCAGAATTGAATTTGAAAAGTTGGAAGGGGCCTGAAGCTTTCTGTTGTCAAAGACAAATGTTCGGAGTTGTCCACTTGGCGTACGTGCAGCCTGCCCTCTGCCAACGGGGAGGATCTCGAATACCCTTAGGGAGAGATCTGGGTTGACTCAACTGTTTGGAAAGCCTTTAGCTAAAATATTCGTCTGAAGATGTTAAGAAAAGGACATCCTTGTGTTGCTGTACATTTCTGCTGCCAGCCCGGCCTCACTGAGCTTCTCCAGCACACAGCGAATGGCTAAGAGGGCCTGTTCTGCGATCAGTTCTGACCTGAGCTGCACTGTACACTCACTGAGAGACACTGAAGGAGTTATTAAGCTTTTCTAGGCCCCGGGTTCCTCATCTGCAAAACAGGGTGCTCATGGGGCATTAGTCGGGAATGAGTGGGAAGTATGTGGTCTGGTACTTGGGACACAGTGCGCTCCCAATAAATGCTTGCTTCTGTTAGGGAGCTGCGATGGGGATCGAGTGATTACTGTCTGTGTGCCCTTGGCACGTTACCCATATTACCTGTGACTCAGTTCCCACATCTGTTAAATGGAACGGTAGTGGAAGTTATCTTGTTACAAGGTTGCCATGAAGATTAAATGGATCAATACACGTGAAGTGCTGATGACAGTGCCTATCTCTCAATAACACACACATATATATGCTCAAAAAATATTAGTGATTCTTATTGCTATGTGAAGCACTGAGCACAAAAACTAGTCCACGGTATCTACTCAATAAATACTAGTTATTGTTATTTTTATTCCTTCTTCCCTTTTAAAAGAACTAGTCTGCAAAAACAAGTGGTATCATTATAACATTTCTGGATCATGTACATATTTAATTTCATTAGTCCAACTTGTAAGCTTGTTCTTGTAACTCCATCTTTAAGTGAAAGAAAATAATATGTTGGTATATTAGTTTCCTACTGCTGCTGTAACAAATTACCACAAATTTAGTGGCATAAAATAACATAAATGTCTTATCTTACAGTTCTGTAGGCCAGAAGTCTTGTGTGGCTCACTTGGGTGAAATCCAGGTGTCAGCAGCCTGTGTTTCTTCCTGGAGGCTCTAGTGCAGACTTAGTTTCCGGATCAGTGTTGGCAGAATTCAGTTCCACGTGGTAGTCTCGAGTCTCTGCTACCTTGCTGGCCGTCAACTGGGGTCCTCCCCTAGCTCCTGGATGCCTCTCTCCCATCCTCACATGAGCATTTCACAATCAGCAACAGGGCTTTGAACCCGTCTCATGCTGACATCTCTCAGTTCTTAGCTTTTAAGGCCTCATGTAATTAGATTGAGCCCATCTCAAGGTCCTTCATCTTAGTCCATCTGCAAAGTCCTCTTTGCTACATATGCGTAAGTCCTGGGCATTAGGATGTGGACATCTTTGGAAGAGGTAGGCATTATTCTGCATACCACAGTTAGAATGCAAAAAAAAAAAAAATAACTCTGGCCTTTGAACCTGATCAGTTGTGGATAGCTCAGATTAAGTACACCATAAGCTCTGAATCTCATTGTTCAAGAGGTAAAAGGACCTGAACGCCTCAAGAGAAGATATGATAAAATCTATTCATTCTTTGGGTCTTATGGGCCCTTGAAACATACTGATTTGATGATTGCTTTTACAGCAGTATTTCCAACCCACAGTCTTATTTTTTAGAAGCTCCAGATTTGTGGTGTAGGGTCCCCTCTTACCTTGTCAAAAGCCAATTGTCAATTAGGTGACCTTCTATTTAAAGACCTAGCTCACAGGTCATCATTTTCTTGATGTCCTTTTCTGTAACAATCTGTTCAACCTGTCCATTCCCTACTTCTTTCCAGAATGTGTGATTCTTCTCTTTGTCTTTCCCTCCATCATCTGTCTTCCCTCTATCATGCCTTGTTTTCCATCATCTCTGAGTATGTCTGTGTCTCCTGCTGACTGGGAGCTGGGATGGTTTCTTAAACTGCTTTGTATCATCAGCACCAAATATGATGCCTGATAGAGGATAAATACACAATGCACATTGGTTGTATTTGGTGCACCCCAATGAGAAGATGAGTATTTGTCTCATCTGTCACTCAACAGTGAGCAACACAGGATACAGAACTTAGGGCCAGAGGCAGAGCCATGAACAGACACAGTTCTTGCATCCTAGGGGTGTACAGCCTGATTTCTAGGGAGCATCTAGTGATACGTCTCTGTCAAAATAGGTGGTACACCCCTCATGAGGAGATGGAGGCTAAATGCTTTATTGGAGGGCAAGGGCAGGCCACTGAAATTATTGAACTTTTTTCTCCTGAATGCTTCACCAGAGCTTCAAAAGAGAAGCCAAATATTGTTTTCAAGTCTTCTGTCTGCAATTTCATATTTATAATACTTCTTTCCTTTAATGTGTGATATATCAAGACCAGAGAAAATATTGGCAATATAAGATGCCTCTATAAGTTGATTGCACATCATTCTATCTGTTTACATGAATATTCAAATATTGACTGCAATTGGGAATTTGGGTTCACTTGGCTTGGATCACTCTCTTTAACGCAACCCCAAAGAGGGTGTCATAAACCAGGAGAGAGAAGGATTAGTTAAGAATGACTGAACTCATGTGGAACAACTTGTATTTAGATTTCTAATTGGTTACCTAAAGCAAACATACTTTTATTTAAGTAAGTACAATGCAGATCTAATTACAATGCCATTCTGGTATTAACACCAAGATTTCAACCTTAAGGCAAATATTTCTCTCTTGGTCCTAATCTTGATATTTTCTCTCATAGCCATGGCCTATCATTCTCTTTAATGTTCTTTACTGCACATCTGTTTCAGTTCTAGACAATCCACAGTGGATTGGTTATTGCAATGTTTTAAATTAGGGCAATTGCATTAACAGCAGAAAATTATGTTTTTTAATGTTTTTCAGAGTTTAAAGCTCAAAGTCTTTAGAGCTCTGTTTTCTATAGTTTAGGCTATTTGTTCTATTATACAAATTTTTGAAATGCTGATATTTAGGACTCTACTGAAGGTCAGAAAAAGTCATCTAATAGCTATTTTAAAAAAACCTATAATCAAAACTCTAAGCTTTGTAAAAAGACAAATTTTTGTTTTATCTGTCTTATACACCAAATATATTGTTATTGCTGAGTTAAATTTTTACATAATTTTCCTTGTTATAGGGCTTATGACTTTTTAGGTTTACTTTCCTCACAAATGGATTTTATATGCACATTGTTTTAGTTATCTTTTACTGCATAATAAATTACCCGAAAAATCAGTGGCTTCGAACAAGAATAAACATTTACCATTTTATGCACTTTCTGTGAGTCAGAAATTCAGCAGCGTCATGGTTGGGTAGCTCTGGCTCAAGTTGTCTCATGAGTTGCAGTCACAGAAGGAGCAGCTGTCTGAAGGTTAGGTAGGGCTGGAGAATTCTCTTTCAAGATAGCAAGTCGGTGTTCGCTGTTGGCAGGGGGCCTCAGTTCTTTGCCAAGTGGACTTCCCACAGGACTACTTTGGTGTCCTCATGACATGGTTGTTGGCTTGCTCCAGAACAGATGCTCTAATGGTGTAAGGCAACACCGCAGTAGCCTAGCCTCAGTAATGCAGGTCCATCCTATTTGATATGAGAGGGGACTACAAAGGAATGTGAATACCCAGAGGGGAGAATCACTGGTGTCCCTCTTGGAGGCCGGCTACCTCCTATTCCTCTTTCTTACTTCTTAAGTTTATCAAGCTAAGTGATGCTGATTCTGTATACTTAGAAAATATGATTTAAATTTATTTAGGCTTAAATAGAGAACCCCTGTTATGTAAGCACCAGGAGCTGGTAGAACATAGGGGTAACAATATTGGAAATAGTAGGGCTGGATTCAGAATCAGAGCAGCAGCAGGAATCTGGGGCAGGGAGACACATTCAAAAAAGTGTAGGTATTGAACCAAGCAACATCTCAGGGCAGCCGCTGCCTTTGAGCAAGACAGTTCATGGGTTTGGGTAGGAAGACAGGACTCTAGAGAATGGGTTTCAGAGAAGAGAGCAGGGCATGCACATTGCTATTATCCTCAGAAAGGATATTTGATCCAATGGGATTTTCTGGCTTGAGCATATGAGGATGGTGAATTGGATTCGGTGTTGGCTTGGCAAACAGATTTTAACAACTTGAACATTAGCATCAACAAACACCAAGCCACTTTTTGGAGCTAAGTCAAGGATATGCTTGTTACAAAGTTAAAGCAGTGGCCTCCCTCCACCTAGTAAGGCTAGGAATGAATATATGCTAAATGTCTTAAATCTGTTGATAAATGTAGTGCCTCGTAATCTACACAGTTCTTGAATCTAAGTTATCATTCAGTGTTTCATCCACTGTGTGGAGTTTGGCCTTCAGTGATACTATTCACAGATACTTGTACACTAAGGTCATTGTCTAGGTCCCATGTAGCAATACAGCTATGCAATATGCAGAGTTAATTCAGGAGAACCCTGGGCTGTGGATTGAGACTGGCCCGAGTGTCTGTCTCAAATGCACTGTGCACTAGCTGTGGTGATGGGACTGTTGGTAAGTTATTTGACCTTTCTAAGCCTTAATTTCCTCATCTTAAAATTGGGGATTAAAAGAACCTACCTCAAAGATTATTGCGAAAATTTAGTAAGACAATACATGTGAAACACATAATATGTAAAACATTTAATAGTAGTGACCAGGTATATTTTTGGCACCTTGGAAAAAGAAGTGAAGAAATGGTCAAATCCCCATCCTTTGTGGTGTGATGTTTATAACCATAAAGTAAGCACGAAAATATAAATATTAAGCATGTGTGGTGTTGAATTCTATATGGAAAATAAAACAGAAAGGTGAAAGCACGTGCCATAGTCATGAAGTGGATGCTATTTTATGTAGGGTGATTAAGGGAATCCTCACTGAAATTTACCCAGAGGATGGAAAAAAGTGAGGGTGAGATAGGCAGGTGTCTGGTGAAGACATCGCAGGCCAAGGCAGCAGCAGGTGCAAGGGGTCCTCTTAGGATGAAGCACCGTGAGTGAGGGGGAAGGTGGTGGGAAATGATGTCAGAGAGGCAGTGAATGCTCGTCTCATTTAGGGTTTTGTGGGTCATCATGAGAAATTACCTTGAACTCTGAGGTGGCTAGAAATACACTGGAGAATTTTGAGCAAAGAAGTGACATGATCTGACATAAATTGTATAAGGATCACTCTGGCTACTGTGTTGGAACAGATGGCAGGGACGAGAGTTATAAAATGATACTATTGAAATAGCCGGGCAAAAAATAATGGTTGCTTGAACCAGGGTGGTTTTGGTGGAGGTGGTAGAAAGAGGCCAGATTCTGGTCATATGTTGAAAGTTGGTTTGACAGGAGTCAAAGATAACTCCACTTTTTTTTTTTTTTTTTGAGCAACTGGAAAGATGGAGCTATCACTTTATTGAGACAGGGAAGTTTGTGGGAGGACATCTGGGAACTGGTTTCAGACATGCTATGTTTGAGAAGCTTTTTGGAGACATCCAAGTGGAGATGGTGACCAGACAATTGGATTTCTGAATCTAGGATGTGGGCAACAGGGTAAGGGTTGGAGACTTAAGTTGGGGAGTTGTTAGTACTTGAATTCACAGGTACACCTGGGAAATCAGTATAGCTAGAGAAGAGGGGTGGTCTGAAGATGAGCCATTGAGCATGCCGATGTTTACAGCACAGGGATTTGAAGAAAACTCCGGAGAAACCTCAGGTAGCAGGACTAAGAAGCCATGGTTCCTGAAGCCACCTGAAAGAAGCATTTTAAGAAAGAAAAGAGATTAATTATATTGTATGCTGCTCATATTTTAAGTGAGATGATAACTGAGAATTAGCCAATAATATATCTCCAACATGGTGAGCATTCGACCCTCTGCAGAAAACAATGAAAAATTCTGGACATAATATTTTTAAAACCCTTGGAATTCTCCTTGAGCTGGCGAGAAAGCAAAGAATACACAGGGAGAGAAGTTGCTACGGCAGTGTTGCTGATGGGCAACAAGAGAAAGGATCTGGGGTACAGGAGGAGGAGGTGGCCTTATTTGGAAGTTTGGACATTTCAACAAAAGTAACAGGAGGGAAGACAGCCTGTCTGGGCACAGATGAAGGTGGCTGTAAGATATGGTGGTGGGGACCTGTCATGTTCTCCCGATGGTTTCTTTTTTTTCTCAGTGAGATCAGATGTAAAACTTTTAGCTGAGAGTCAAGGGTGTGTGTGTGTGTAAGTGCTGGAGTTTTGAGCAGAAAGAAGGTATAAAGTAATCTCCAGGGAATATTGTAAGTTGCCCTCCAGCACGACAGGCCCACTTGAGGTTAGTAGTCATAGATTTTAAGGGAGTGTGCCAGGTAAGCCACATGTTTTTCCCTAATTGTGTCCATCTGCTTGTGTGCAGGTGCAGAGTAGGTTTGGTAAGTCAGAGTGAGAGGGATAGGGCAGGGCAAGGGGACAGCAGGAGGGACAGGAGGGAAGCTCAGAAATCAGAGCCTTCCGCTGTTCCATTTTGTCATCGATTATAATCTACCTTCCCTATTAACTTATATTTATCTCTACCTCCCCTGATTGCTTACAAATCCGTCTTCTTCTGTGATGTTTCCAACATACTCTGCTGCTGTTCTCTTCTCCAAAGTAGGGAATCCATGACTGCCCATTTAATTGTGTTTTTGTATTTTTCTTAGTCATTATACATCAGTTACATTACGTAAATTTTATTGAAAACGCTTTTTAAAAAGTCAGCTCTATATAAATATATATACAGAACTATTCTGTTCCAAAATGGTACTTTTGATTATAGATGTATCAGCAAAGTTGGAGTAAATTAAACTTTAACAATACTGTCAATTTTATCGATTAAGTAGATGGATGAAATATTTCAATAAAGGATCTAGCCTGATCTATTTGATTTGACTGTTTACATTTTATCAAACTGACCTAATGCTTGCCAGTTTTCCATTTTATTTTGAGGAAAGGCTAGGAGATGAAAAAAAACTTAACTGCCTTTTTTCCTTAAAAATAATTTCTTTATAGTGATTATGAATTTGAAATTTTGTTAAAGTTAGGGGGTCGTGTGTGTGTGTGTGTGTGTGTGTTTTGTAAACAGTTGGTTGGGTCAGGAGGAGAACATAGAATAGAAAAAAGTGAGGCTGGGGTTCAGTGATTGGTGAAATTTCTCTAAAAATTCCTCTCGTGTGATTATGTTGAACATAAAAGACTAACAACTAAAATCATTGTCTTGATGTATGGTAATATATTACTTTAATCAACAAATATGTACTGTGTATCTTCTTGTGCCAGTTACTATAGGTGCTGGGCGACAATAATTAAACAAACAAACAAACACATTTAAGATTCATACTATCATGAATAAACTGGAATCCTTACAGGTATAGAATAGGCAGCCTCTGGTAACTGATTAGACGTGAGGGGTCAGGGAGAGAGGGTTATGGAAGATCAAGCAGAGGTTTTGGTCCTGAGACACTGAGAGCATGATGTTGACGTTAACTTATTTAGAGAGTATAAGAGGACTGTAGACTCTGGTGAAAGACTCTGATTTAGATGTTTGAATATCTTTTGAAGGGTACATGCAGACCTTTGTTAGAAAATGTCCAGCAGAGATTAGGTGAGATTATTAAGGTGTAGATAACATTTAGCATGAGAAGAAGGCAGAAAATACGTATGATGCTCCTGCAGTTTTTAGGTGGAGGGAAAGAAGATTGAAGGAAGCTGCAAGGTTGGTGGGGAGATGAGTATGGAGCCAGGTTCTAAAGAGGAGACGCTTGCTGTTGCTTGTGATAGCACAATCAGTGCTGGTGTATCTTATGTATGTAGTTGATTCTAATTTTGAACAGGAGGTTTCTATTTTCTTCACATAGCAGATATGAAATTATATGAGAATGTAGCAGAAAATGGTAGTATATTCTAAAATCGTGATTTTGGTGGTAGAACAAACAGGTAGCTTCAGTATCAGTTAAATTTAATTTCGAACACATGAGAGATGAAATATATAAACAGAAGTTTGTTTAGGGTTTAGACCAGTGAACTTTTAAAGGTTCAATTCAATTTTTGCTTTTAGTGTACATATTTGTTTTTCTCTTTGATGTTCCTAAAACATTACTGGGGAATACTCCCAGTTTGGGTTACCCAAGTGGATGTCTTCTCAAAATCTAACCTTCCTGGAGCCTAAGGATTTTCTTCTGTGTTGCCAAATCCATCTTGTCTGCTTTCTTCCTCATGTTGTACTTTTAGTCTCAAGGTGAATGCTTATAGAAGCAAAGAAGGAAAAAGACACAAGGAGAATTTGCTGTCCTGCGACTTCGCTTCCTGGGGCCTCCCCGTTTGCTCAGCCTCCACCTGCCTTCCCCTCCCCCCAGTCCCCACTTCCCACTCTATAGTCAGTCCCCTTACCTAACTTGGGAGAGATGGGAAATTCCAAGATTGCAGGTAGAAATCCAGCCAGCCTCAGTAGTTTGTATTCTGTTTGATTTTTCTCTTCATCTCTTGCCTACTTGCCCGCCAGCATTTCCGGCAATAGTATGCTCATAATGGAAATATGAAAAATCCAGCCAAACCTATGTGCACACTGAAAAGTCTTCTAACCTTTAAACATGCACGTTGCTTAATCCTAAGAAGCACTGATTTCAGATTCTCTGTATTGTTTTACATTCTTCAGGGATAGTTAACACCCATTTCGACTCCACTGGATTTGTTTCTTAAGTATATTTTTATAAATGCCCTCTTTTAAAAATTAGTCCTGCAAAATATATTCCAGACTAAACCACTTTAATTTTTAAGGGTCATTTTTTTGGTGAACAGCTGAATTTGTAAATAACTAGTTAATTCCATTCATTGTATCCTTAAATCTTCTTGTTGTTCTTTTGTTTAGAAAATTCTTAGAAAACAACAAGAATAGATTGGTACTATTCAACTTTGATTAGAATGAGCTTTCTACCAATGTAGAAAGAAACAACTTTGTCACCATCTTTGAGATAGATAGATTCTGCTGAAGAGGTTATGGTATGTCTTAGTGATCTCGCTTTCAGCATGAAATAAACAGATTCACATCTAGTGTAATCTGTCTGATGCAGAACTTATTACCTCGAAGCCAAGAGAGAAGCACATTACATTTATTCAGTCCTCATCTTCACTCCTACTTAAAGTTCTTTGAAAATAGAGTCACTTAATTTTGAGGCAATGATGTTGTTTTCTCAGACACTAAATTTTTTTTTAAAAAGTTTTTAAGCTTTTTTGTTCTTGGGGATTTTTTTCCTCTGGCTTTCACATAGTGCTTTGTACTGTTCATCTAATAAGCCACTTTAACTAATTTGATTCTTACGAGCAGCACAGTATAATCAGGCAATCACCTTTGTGTCTAGAGTCCACCAGGGGGAAAAGGTGACAGAATTGCACAATAGGTTCATTACAAAACAGTGCTAATAAAAACCTGAACTTACCAGTTAAAGGAAAGGTGGCGAAAAAGCACTGTAAAACATTAATGCATGAAAATAAACTAAAAATCACCTTCAATAAAATGTCTTTGTTAGTCAATTGGCATCAGTAGTAATCGGTTAATCGAAAAGATAAGTTAAAAAAGGCAGTAGAACAGGGCAATTATTAAAAATGATACATACATGCCATAAGCATTTTATTTCAGATTAAATATATGTTTATTCACCAGCACTTCAAGATAGTTCCAGTGTTTTCTTTGATTATAGTTGAACTGATTTGAGTTCCTGCAGAAATAACACCCATGATCTATGATTTCTAATTTTGGTGTCTTTAAGTGGAGCAGAACTTAAAGGACATAAGCAAGGTGAGTGTAGAATGATTCTTGATTTTCATGACATTTTCACCCAATCTTTTATGGTAGGAGAACACACGTATTTGAATAAATATTTTTAGCCATTCGCCATTATCAACTTTTTGCAAATCATTCAGTCTACCTTTCATAGAAATAGAAACTCTCTCTTTTGCAATTATACTTGTGATTTCAAAAATAATTAAATTATATAATTAAAATAACAAGCACAACTTGTATAAACAAGATTGGGGGCATGCGTTGGTAAGACTAGAACTCCACGCATGGACGGTCTGCGAGGGTGTTCCAAGCTGCTATGGTTAGCTTTCCATGGGTGCTATCACATTACTCTGTAAAACACAAGAAAGAAAAAAAAATAGTTTGGGTAATTGAATTATTCTGATACACAGAAATCAGTAAAATAGAAGAACTGACTTTTTTGTTTTCAATAAGCCTCTTATTTCAGAATAGCTTTAGATGTGCAGAAAAGTCGCAAAGACAGTACAGAGCGTTCCCATTACACCCCACACCCAGGTTTCCATTCCTTAGCATCTTACATAAGTATGCTGCATTTGTCACAACCAGTGAACCAGCACTGATACATTATAGCTAACTAAATCCCATGCTTTATTACGATTTCATTAGCTTTCATCTAGTGTCCTTTCCCTGTTCTGGGATCCCATACAAGATACAATGTTACATTCAGTGGTCTGCCTTCTTAGGATCCTCTAGACTGTGACAGTTTTGCAAACTTTTCTTGTTTTTGATGGCTTTGACAGTTTTAAAAAAGCACTGGTCAAGGATCTTATAGACCGTTCCTCTACTTGGGTTCCTCTGACGTTTTCCTCATGTTTATACTCGTGTTGTGGGTTTGGGGGGAGGAAGATCCCAGAGGAAAAGTGCCATTCTCGTCACGTCATGTCAAGGGTGCCTGTCAATCTTGTCAATATGACTCATCACTGTCGATGTTGACCTCGAGCCTGACTAAGGTAATGAGGCCATGTTTCTCCCATGTAGAGTTACTCTAATTTATTGTTGTTGATTTAATGTTTCTGGTTTGTAGACCACAGGTAAGAGAACTTCTGCTGTATTTGTGTGATTTTTATATGTTAGGATGGTTTACTACACTGTAATAGGAACATGTAAATTCTTTCAATCATGATCTCTCTATGATAGAGTTCAATAGTTTGGCTTCTTTATGAGAATGTTATAAATAGCTGAAAGGAGTATATTTAATGTCATCTTAGCTCTGCTACTGAATTCCAGTTTTCCTCTGCTGTTTCTTGTTTTATGAGGTTTAGTGTCTAACTGAAGGAAAGACAGGTCCAAAGCTATTTCTTTTGGCAGTGGGTTGCAAGGAAAAACGGAGCACTGTGGTTGGACAATTGTGCTTCTAAAGTTTCATGATTCAGAATTTCAAGCTCAAGATTAAATATGCCATTCTTTGGGTCAGTTTTATTTAAAACTGCAGTTAGCATTTTGATGGCAATTTAAAAATTTCATTACTACTCGAGTGCATTTGGCAAAACTTTACTTGAGAATTACCTTGCAGCGCAGCAGTGGATGACTGAGGCTAATCAGTAGTCTCTGAGTCCATCATCACCCTGCTCTGCAGACATTCCTTAAGATGGAAAGTGATTCCAATATGGTGCAAAGAGGAGTTTTGTGCACTAAGCTACAAACCATAATAACTCATAATCTTATACTTTACAGAAGAAGCTGCACAAAACCTAAGAAACAATCTTTTAGGAAAGAGCTAGACTCCCACACTATGTCAATCTATTGGAAAACGTTTTAATATAGAACACAAAGAGATCTCTAACACTCAGAGACCATCTGTTGTCTTTGCGGGCCTTGGGAGCATGAGGAGGATGTCACACATATTTCCTTTTACCTAAATGTCTGTGAAGGGGATATGAAAACTTTTCATTTTAGAATTAAAATTCACTTACCTGACTTAAAAAGCAGTGGTTCTGTAACCCTCAAAAAGAAAAAGAAACAGCGGTCTTGACAGTTTAAACTTGGTAACTTAGTCCTACATCACCCACATGAGAGGAAAACAAGACTGAGGCCAACTGTTCTGATTTTCTCTTCTGTGGTCCAAAAGGCCTTGATGTTTCAGCTCCACCTTGGATGGATATGCAACTCGTGCACCAATTTTCTCAATATCGGCATCACGTAGATATCCTCAGTGTGAAGTTAGGCTGGAGATGCCGAATGGTGTAAATATTTTCCTGCCCGTTTGGACACCGCTTTGCTGTTCCTAGGCTGCTGTCTTGGCTCTCTACCCATTGCCAAGGTACCTGCTTCCACTGATATGATTGTATAAAGCACCAGGTTTGGGGGAGGAGCAGCATGGTGCTAAGAAAACATCTTTGGAAGGGAAATCCTAAGATGGGCTCTATGTCTTTCTCTGGCACTTCTAATTCTGTAGTCCTAAACAGGATCCTAGGTTTTCATTCTCAGTGTCCTGGGTGAGAATGAGGGGACAATTATGACTGCCTTGACTGCCTGTAGAAAGGTGGCTTTTGGAGCTAGTGTGTAATAATTGTGCATATGCATTATGAACCACACAGTACTGTACAAGCTGAAAAAAAGAATTTAAGGCTGCTAAGGGCTGAGGAAGAGTCTACAGCAATCAGGAATCCTCTCACCTACACCATGAACTATTATGTATCACAATGCAGGGTGGGGTGAAGAGCTGTGCTGTTCAAAAAAGGCAGGTAAGAGGGACGAAGGGAATGGATTTGCAGGTACTGTTGAGGACATCTCCATGACCCAAGCTTAGATTACAAATACACTTCAGTAGCATGGGAATCCATAAGCAGTACAATTGGTTGTTTAACAAATGCCTGATGACAATAATTATGGTGATTAAGAACCCACTACGGAAATGCAGATGCTGGACGACATGATTTTTAGTGTTCTTTCTGGTTTTAAAATCCTATGGATGGCCAACTTAAAATAATGAAACTAATTCCTTAAACTAAAGCAACCCATAGACTAATGTGGGGAAACAAATAAAAATAGATATTTAAAAATACTATGAATTACAATGCATTCACATTTAAAATCACTCCAGCTTTCAAGATGAGAACATTGACACAGAGCTTACTCTGTACCAGACATTGTTCTAAGTGGTATCCTAACTAGTTTAGTACCTACAGTAACCTCAGGATGTGGATAAGGAAACTGAGGCACAGAGAGAAGACATCATTGGAAAGAAATCATACAGATGATTTTAAGAAAGCCAGAACTTGCACAAAGGAGATTTAACTATAAATATTAAAGAAAAACTAAACTAGGAAGATATCACTGATAGAATCAGGGAGAGAAAGCCATTTTGGCAATTGGAAAAATAGTGGAAGTAAAACAGGAGGGGAAGGCAGACAGAGATTGACAATCCAGGACCAGCAACAAGACAAGAGAATGACATGGGACTAAAAGAACATCCTTGTAGTGAATATTGGAATGCATTTATTTGTAAAGATTATATGAAATAATTCATTGCTAATATTGAAACATTTTTTAAATAAGGTAATTTTAATAGTTCTGCTAATCGAATGTGTAGGTGTGTAGGTTTTTTTGTTTTTTTTTAATCTCCTAGAGAAAGACTAATGGAAGACAAAGATTAAATTGTGGGAAAAGGCCTATTATTTTAAGAAAATTATAGTTAAAAATTAATAGAAAAATAGTCCTATTTGAGTAAATTCACTCATTGACTTGAATATTTCAGTTGTACCAGATCATTCATAGATTTATGCCATAAGATTTTGACCAAAGAAGCCACTAGTGTTATGATTGCATAAAATTGCTAGGTTCCACTTGTTAATAATTTTTGCCTATTTGTGGATGTTAAGTGTTTATTTTTGCATATTTCAGGTTTCAGGTTTCTATTTCTACATTTCTATCCCTAAACACTCATGAAAAAAATTGCTGTACCTATGACAGTTTGCATGATTTGTTTCCCCTCTGTGTGCTCGATTTGTGTATTATTGTATCATATGACATTTTGAATTAAGTGCTGCTAGTACCAAGCTGCTATCAGCAGCTGATACCAAATATATTCATTCTAACACTTCTCAGCATGCAAGTGAGAGCACTTCAAACCGCAGAGACAGAATTTCCAGCCATTGTTCTTTTCTTTTTTGCACATCACACAGCCAAAAGAATGCAAAACAAAAGGGGATTTATTAGAAAATAATGCCTCCGTAAAATGTTGTAAAACATGACATTATTGTTTGTGACGGTAGTGCGAAATTTAGTACTTCATTTTAGATACTATCCCAGAGGCCATTTTCTTTCTTTTCTCTTTTTCCAAATGTTTTTCAAGTGGCATCTTTTTTCAGACTTTGATTACATTAAGGTGCAAACTATTTACACACCTGGAAGTAAGAAATACCTTCAATGGAGAGCCAGCATATGAAAGGTGTAGGCTGCTTACTCCTTGTGCATGGTCCCTTTATGTTGACATGCTGACCAGGACAAACGCAGTGCGCAGGGAGGCAGCAAGGGGAACGGGAGGCTTTATTCTCTAAGGGAAGACAATTTTAAAAAAATGCAATGAGTAAGTTCTGTCATTTTCTAATGTCGAGAGTGCTGAGCCTGAACCCTTATCAGCCAATTTAATATAAATTAATTCATTGTACAGAGTGAACACTGAGACTTGGAAGCCAACTGACAAGATGCCAGAAAGTGCCATGGCACAGAAGAGACAGCCTTCAGTGGCAGTTTGGAATACCTGACCTCTCACTTTCACCCTCTTTTCTGGAGGAGGAAATGCAGAGCCTGTTGGTTGGGGGGTGGGGGTGGGGGTGGATACCAGAGATGGAAAATTGGGGTTGGGGAGAAGGGGGCTGCAATTTGCTGATTCTTTTCCTACTGCCTGAAAAACTGTGGGTACATAATCTTGCTTTTTTTGTTCACTGATCCTGGGTGGACTGTGAACTGAGGGCTGGAGCTGGGCAAAGGAAATCTTTATTTCAGCTTTATTTCTTTTTTTTTTTTTTTTTTCCTTTTTTTGTCTTTTTTCGTGTCCGGCAACGGATTGCAACCCTCACTGTTGCACCCGTACCAGACCGGGACCGGCAACGGGACCGCAACCCTCGGTGTTGCACCCGCACCTCGCTCAGCCAGTGAGCGGGAACCGGTCTGTATGTGGGATCCGAACCCTCGGCG
The DNA here is from genome assembly GCF_000696425.1 of Galeopterus variegatus. NCBI lineage: Eukaryota > Metazoa > Chordata > Mammalia > Dermoptera > Cynocephalidae > Galeopterus > Galeopterus variegatus. The sequence continues at coordinate 1,013,988 of NW_007726119.1, read as the reverse complement.
GGAGCGCCGCTGCGCTCCCAAGTGGCGCACTATAGCAGTGCGCCACCGGGCCGGCCCGATTTCAGCTTTATTTCACTACATACCAAGTGCTCTTTAAATCCATGGTTAATGCAAAAGTGCTGTGACCTCAGTCTAATAGACAGGGCCAAATGTCACATGTTCCAGTTAGAAAGAAATCGGGACCACTGCTAGGGCCTACTGTGTTCAAAAGAGATGCAAAAGCACCCCTTGGCTCCCATTGCTGTTTTCCACTTTCCCTGCTCTGCTCTTTATTATGTGGGGTGGCTCCATGTTTGTAAAAAATGTATTTATATAGAGATGTTTCCCATCCTGCTGAGTCTCAAGCCTAATGTTGTTGGGTAAAGTGGTTTCTTTTGTCTGCCATATACTGTTTTGCTAACTTTTGACTTGGAAATATCAAAGGGTTACCAAAACCCTAAGGGAAAAGCTAAGAATTCATGTTTGTTAAGCACTTAGTAGGTTTCTAAGTGCTATAAATACATTGTAGTGAATACTTTATTATGAGAGCCCAGAGCAAGCTGATGTTTACATACATGTCTCTTAAAAATATAATTATTTAGTCTTCTCTGTGGAAACTATTTTAAGATACTGATCTCATATTTTCTTGTTTTATTTGAAATTCTGGAAGATAATATCCTCAAAGATTTATCCTTCAGAGGAACAATACATTAAAATCTCCTGCTTTGAAAATGCTTTGAAATTTCCATATTTATTTTGCTCTGGAGTGCATGTTAGGAAGTGTTTGACAGGTAAAATTTGACTTCCTCTAAACCTTGTGAGTTTTTGTCAGTTCATTTAAATTCATGAAAAGCAGCCCTCTCATTAACAACAACAAAGCCTCATAAAATTCAGGCTTTCTCCAGTGGAATATTATCAAGCCATTTTCAAAATCTATCAGTGGGGCCGGCCCGGTGGCGCACTGCTACAGTGCGCTGCTTGGGAGCGCAGCGGCACTCCCGCCAAGGGTTCGGATCCCACATACAGACCGGCCGCTCACTGGCTGAGCGAGGTGCGGGCGCAACACCGAGGGTTGCGATCCCGTTGCTGGTCCCGGTCCGGTACGGGCACGACACTGAGGGTTGTGATCCATTGCCGGTCATGAAAAAAGACAAAAAAAAAAAAAAATCTATCAGTGAATTTCTGGGATGACAAAACACATGAGAATGGGAAGGTTGGTTTAGTACTGACCACTAATTCATTCAGTGCAAGTTGGAAACAGAAACGTGCCCTGGCTCAGGTCAGCTGGCCATTCTGCAGCAGCTGGGATTGGACAAAGGCGAGTCCAGGTCGCAGACAAGGCCAGCTACAGTACAGATAACCGTGGAGTCAGCACATGCTGACTCACTGCAGCCACTTGGAAGCATTTTTCCCATCTTTAAAATGCTTCCAAGTTTTGCAGGTAGAGAAGGCCGAGTGGGCATCATGTGAGATAGCAGGAGGGGTGACCTGGGGTCCTACACTGCCATTGAAGTGGTTGAAACCAGAGCATTGGAGGAGTCTGGGGAGGTGTGCGTGCACCTTCCTGGGGACCTGCTGAACCCTTTCAGGTGCACAGTAGTGCTGGATTCTGAGCTCTGTTTTTTTTTTTTTGCCAGCTTCATTCTTAGGATCCCATTTTATTCAGATGAAGCCTTTGAAATTCTTCTCTATGTTTCCCCAGCATAGCTTGGTATCATGAGGGTCCTCTGAGCCTGGTAGATGGTGATTTTCTGGTTCTAAAAAGTTGTATTTATCAATCCATCTATTTTAATTTATGCTTATGTATTTATTTATTTACTTGGGTGAATAGAGAACACACACTCAACACAGGAAAGAAATAAGCTCCCTTAGGCTCCTTTTAGCACCACTGTGCAAACATCCATACCTTTTTCTCTGAGACCTTCTGAACATGCTAGCAAGTTCGTCCCTGCATTCCACTGAGAACTCTACATACAGTTTCGCTGCTCTGAAGGTAGGATCAAGCCCCATTTATAAAATGCCCAAAGACAGTTTCAAAAGATGAAATGCTTAGTTTTAACTTGTACATGATAGTTCACATAGGAATGTAGATAATTTATAAGGGTTTTTAGAGTTAGTTGGTAGTTAATAATTTCAACTGTTTGTAGCTGAAAAGTTAGAAAATCTGTATCGATCATGCTTCATAGCAAGGCATCTTTTTACTGCTTTTATAGTCAAGTGCAAGAAAACATGCAGCTTACAACTTACAACATACTGTGTTCAATTTTAATGCTCTCTTTAATATTTTTTCTTTTTATGTGAAAGTGATATAAAGTGAAAAAGAACAACATTGTTTTTCAAAATGTTATTGGTTATATCATTTCTATTTGATTTCTGCAACATGATATTCCTCTAAAGGACAATTTTAAACTATACAGGTTTGCATAGGTCTGTAGTGAAGGTCTCACAAAGACAGGGTTATTCTCTGCTGCTTATGTGTCATTTTGAGGGCACAGTAGCTGTGGCAAAGGCTGTTGACAACTGCATAGGGTGAAAACAACTATGTGATTTAAAGAAAGGATTGTGGAGGCGCAAGGCGATAAAACTTCTCTGGCAGGAATGACAGTGGCCTTGCACCTAGCTCAGGGTTGTGCCTGTCACTCCACACTTAAGCTGAAGACCACAGTCAAACCTTGCATATGTGCAGGGACACAGTGCTATACCAAGGCCTGGGCTCAGGCACAGCACTAGAATTTAATGGAAAAATTGGTAGTTGACACCAGAACAAAGTATATCAGGTCCAGAGAGCCTAAGATGAGACGTTCCTCTCAACCTTAGTGGTGGCTGACTATCACATTCCAAGGCTGCCCTGTGGAAGAGTAGCTGCAGTGACAGTTCTGCATTGACCACGTGCAGTGTGGCTCATTACCACTTGTCTTGGTCTGCTCAGCCTGCTCCGAAAATAACCATGAACCATGTAGCTTCCAAGCAACAGGAATTTATTTCTGAGTTCTGGAGCCTGGGAAGTTCACCATCTAGGCACAGGCAAATTGGGTGTCTGGTGAGGGCACAATTTCTGATTCATAGATGGTGCCTTCTTGCTGTGTCCTCACCTGGTGGAGGGGCCATCTAGGTCTCTGTAGTCTCTTTTATAAGGAAACTAATCCCAGTCATGAGGGTTCCCTTCTTATGACCTCATCACATCTTCATCACCTCACACCTTGGAGGTTAGGATTTCAACATATAAATTGTGGGGGGGACACAAGTATTCAGTCCATTGCACCATTTGACTTATTTAGCTGAGCTTTTCTGTGACATCTAAATCGCTTTATGCATATCCTGAACTTAATAGAAATACCTTTCCCCTTTAAAGCTAACACATTTTTGCTTCACTAGAGTCTTAGAGAAAGAGAGAGAGAAAAGGCACCAACGAATTCACTCACATAAATAAGCTAACCATGGCCCTAAGAGACCATCAATTATTTAACAGCAATTCACCCAATAAACATGCTTTGAGCACCTGCGATGTATAAGCATTGTGTAAGGCTTGAGCCAATGTTGGCAAATAAAAGGTGACACAAAATCTGTTCTTATGGGTCTGAAAGTCCAGCGTCAGGGTCAGCAAACTATGATCTGCCAAATCTATCCACCATCTATTTCTGTACAGCTCACAAGCTAAGATTAAAAAGAATCAAAAGAAGACTAATATTTTGTGATACATGAGTGATGACTTAAATTAATTTATGTGTACAGACACGGAAATAAAATTTTATTGGAACACAGCCATACTCATTCTTTTCTATACTGCCTATGACTGTTTTCATGTGACAATGACCTACGTGCGAGGTTACACCAGAGAGATTTTGGTCTGCAAAGCCCAATATATTTAATATCTGGCCCTTTAACAATGGAGTTGGTCAAGGGGTTTTCTAGCAGAATAGAAAGCCATTAATGAGATTAGTACACCATTGAACTTATGCATGTGGTAAATGCTGGGTAAGAATGGTGTATAAATACATAAGTGTGTATAATGAGACCTAGAAGTGTAATAATGGCAAATAGATCCTTAGTGGCATTAAAACCTTTATCACTTTTTGTTGACTTCTTCACAGGACTCGCAAGAGACTACACTCAAGGAGTGATGAACAAGTTATAATTGGTAATGTAATTCTGGTAATACTCAGTGTTGAGGAGTTTCTCACTGACTCCCTACTGCTTTGGTGTTGAAGGTTTTGTAAAGCAAAGAGGCAAGAAAAATAAATTTGATAACAACCTATAATGCCCAGGTTTTCAATGGCTAACTTTGGCACTTACTGGTAATACAAATGAAAAAAGAGACACAACTGACAAATTCACAGAGTAAATTGTGAATTTAGAGAAAAATGTTGTAGGATACAAACTTATGAAAGCATGAAGACACCACTGTAGAAATATATAAATTCATAGAAGTGTATTTTACCCCATAAGTAAGCAAAAAGTACATATAAGTACATATTTCAGTGTCATGATGGGAGTATTTAAAATTTATAAGAATAATTTTTTTTCTGAGATATTTAAAGTACTTGCTTTGTTTTAATTCTCTGAATATTATTATGGAATAGTAAAGCAATTGTAAATCTATTAATCTGTATCTGAGCCAGTTTTGAGCCAGTTTTCCTGTGAGTTATTGAGAATAAGAAGATATGTGAGAATAAGGCTGTCCACTATTAGGTGGCAGATTGTTTCCAGGCTGTTCAAAATTATGTGGCAGATTGTTTTCAGGAGTTTGCAGTAGGCTTCAGTTTGCAGTACTACATGAACACAACCACTTTATTAGTCTTTCCTAATCATGACGGATAAAAAAGCTAGATAAAATAAAATCATTATTTCAAAGTGGTGTTGATATAAAATATATTGTCAGGGTAAGGTTGAAGAGCTTTTGAATTTTGGGATCACAGACAGATTCAACTTCAAAGACTACTTTATTTTTTTATCATCCATCCTCAAAATAATTTACTTCATTTGTGTAGCTTCAAAAGATTCTCATTTATTCATTGATCAAACAATAATTGAGTGCCTACCGTGTGCCAGGCACTGTGTCTGATGCTTGGAATGACAAGATGATTAGAGTCTCTCCTGTGCTCAAGTAGTGGGAAAACCAAGGAGAAAAGTTGGATTGCAATGGCTGAGGAATTATCCTCCCAAAGATGAGTCTTTGTAATGAGGTGAGGGGTTTAGTGGGAAAGTAAGTAGAGTAATATTTTATGCATAATAGCAATAATTGTATGTCTCTGATTTTTAAATTCCATTTGAATATATCTTTATTATGTCTTCTTAGGCCACTTATATTAAAAGAATGTTTTAAAAATTATACAATGAGTACTAGAAATTTGATCAACTAAGGTATTTTCTCTTTGTAGAGATTTAAATTATGCAATCTGCCCTACAGATCTGGCTTGAAATTTTCATAAAACACAAGTAGAAAACATTTTAGGAAAGGTAAGGAAAAAAAGGCACGATATCAATAGAGAAGTTTTTACAAAGTATTACCCCCCCAAATTTCATGCCTACCTTTTAAACAGTTTCTATGAAACAGATATGATAATAGTGATTATATCCCAAATAATGTCATAATCTAAGGTGGCTCTGATACTAAGCTCCAGTCGCATTTAATTTCACACTCTTACTGTAACACCAAAGATAGTACCTGCAAACGTGCTGTGTACATACACCACATTTACTGAAAGGTCAAAGCAAAACCAAATTATATTTCTGTGAGGGACTGTACCCTTGAGTTACTTGCCTTCTTCCTAAGTGATATCACTATTAAAACCCAAATTTCACAACTATTGTCAAGTATGTCTCAAAGGTAGGGAGGACTGACCAGCGATGAGATGCCTTCTCAGCAGCTTTGAGAGAAGGAAGAAAATGTTTGTTCTCCTTAGAAATGAATCCCAGGAGTTGTGTCCATAGTGTGGACTTCTGAAGATTTACACAAAGTGCCTTAGACACATTATTAAATATTATTCATTTTAAGTAAAAAGTACTAGAACATAATCATGATCTTTGTGGTAATATTGCAAACAATTTCTGACTCAACAGTAAAGTAATTAATCAATCAATAAAGATTTATTGAGCACTTTTTGTGTACCACAAATAATGGGCTGATGGAAAAAGTAGTATAACACATACATTATGACAGTCATTTGTCAAATATGCACTCGGCATTTGTATGAGCAGGACACGATGAAGAGTTCTATGAGCGATAGAGAGAAGCAATAAATACTACATGGTCCTTGGCCTCAGAGAATTCCCAGGTGAGATTTTCATGCAGAAAAGCAAAAGCATTTCTATGACATTGACTGAGTGCAACACACAGATAACAAATACTGTGGCTATTTCAGTCTTTAAGAGGAAAGAGGGGATTTTGTGGAAGAGGAAGAACTTGATGAGTTCCTGTGTGATGGGCAAGCTTTGGGTGGCAATGGATTTCTTTCAAGGGAGGGTGGATAGGCGGCTGGGGAGAATATTATATGGAAAGGTGTTGTTGAGGAGTAAATGCTCCTAGTGCATTCAGGAGACAAGGTGTGGACCCATCTGGTGAGAATATGCAATGATTGCTTGCAAACCCTAACCCCTTAGATTAAAAACATCCATTAATGAGATTTCATCACTCCATCTATAAGGCTGGAGCCTGTCTTAATGAGACCTGTTTTATCCTCATTAAGAGGACGTTTAAGGAATCGCAGCCCAATGGTTCAGACATGGACTCAAGCTAGCATTTCTTTCTTCTGATGCTGCTTTGCTGTTGAGCCCTGTTCTGTGAAGGGTACCCTCTCTTTGGTCCTCGTTGCCAACCTTCTACCTCATACTCCAAAACCCACAACTGTGCCACCCTGTGCCTTGAAGTGTCCAACTTGTCTCCTTGCCCTGTGTCATTAGCTCTTGTAACCCTGGGCTAATTACTTACCGTTTCTCTCCGCCTCCATTTTTCATTTGTAAAATAGGAAAAAAATAGTACCTACCTTGTTGAAAGTTGTGTATTTAGAGTATTTACAACAGTGCTGGATACTAATTAAGCATTATAAATGTATTAAAAAGCATCAAAGTATTATTTTGGCTAGTTCACAAAAATTTGGTTTATCCATTCACTGGCTAAACACAGATTTAAAAGAACATTTTAAAAGACTTAAAAAGTTTAACGTTTTAAAACATTTTAAGAATCTTTTAAAAGTTTGTTAAGGAAAATCATTAGAAATATCAGAATACAGTGTGTTCTCACACAGTTCAACATCAAATGAGAGAAAAATTGAGTGCAAACATTGTGTGGTATTACTTCTCACTGTAACCTTCCAATTAATTCTAGTGCGACCTTGAACCAACAGGCTCACGACTGATGTGATGTAAGTCCCAACTAGCATTTATCCCACTGACTTTAGTTCATCCTGATTCTGAAATCCATGCATGTAAATCATTCCAAGAAAGTTAATTTTCTATACTTTTTACTATCTCCAAGTAAACAGCTACCGGGGATATATTTTTTATAACATACACATTTCGGAAATTCTTCCTAATGAAGTAGTGAAATCCACCTTGAAGCAGTATACAGAACCAGAAGAATAGTATTCATGTGGGTACTGAGAACATTCATTACGGCACCAAAGGATTATTATGGAGTCATGAATATTATCCTTTGCTCTATGAAAAATTTCCTCTGGTTTTAGGAAGGCAAAGTAGCTGGGTTCCTGTAACTATAATTTCTAAATAAATAAACATGTTCACTTATAGGGTCCTCCAAGATTTATTCCCTATTTTTATTTATTTGTTTTATGCTGTAGGTGACTCTCCTTTCCCTCCTTTTTGCAAAATATGTAATGTATACACCTTTAACAAAGTGGTGAGAATGACACAGAGAGAGAGAGAGAGAGAGAGAGAGAGAGAGAGAGCACTAAGGCAGTGTTTGCAATAAGAAACAATGATTATATTATTTAGGGTTGTCTTTACTCAACAGTTAGTAAGAAATTCCACTCAAAAAATTTTAAGTAGACTTGTCTGCATTAAAACCATGAATAATTATTTATGTTCAATAGTTTTATGCTTCTATTATTTTATAGCTGACTCAAACTCAGATGGGTTCCTGTACTTGTACTCAATGCATAGAGTTGTATGTAATCTAAAAAAGTTTTACACTGAAATTAATATTGAGACTTAATTTCTTAAAATTTTACAGCAGAAGAATATCCTACAGAGCTTTTAGTCCAGTTCCATTTTTTTTTTTAATGAGAAAATTGTCACGAGAGTCACTGCACTGTTTATTCCCTTACTGTTCATATTATGTAAAGGTTACACTTTAGCCAGGGCATAGTTTACTAATTAATTTTTTCATTAGGGTTTTCCCACATTTCTCCTCATTAGATTCTCTCTTATTTATCCAGCAAGCCTCAGTCATTCCCTTAGTGAACAAATTATATTGAAGACTTACTTCATAGAGTCCTTTGTGAGGAGCATAAGTAGATCAAGGCAATCTTAGGAAGTTTTATGATTGTTCTTTGTCAAGGAGTTGAAATTTGGAGACACTCTGGGAATGCTATCTGAGATACACTTTTGTATATGCAAGACCTATTTCCTAGACTTTGAGGCAGCACCTAAGGTACCAGCTTATGCCAGAAAACTGCTCTCTCCTTGGAAAGATAAAACCACCAATTCACTTCAGTGTTTCCTGTAGTTCCAGAGACAGTACTGTTTCTGTAACACCCACCCTTCACTATGTTTTCATTGTAGAAACATAGAATATTAAAGATAATCTAGTTGTAATACCTACTATTTGCAGGTGAAAGTAAGTACTGACAGTTATTGACTACCTACTGCATGCTGACACTTTATATGCATTATTCCATTTAATCCCCACATCAGTACCACAATGTGCACATATTATTTTTATTTTACAGAGGAAATGATACTTGAAAATCGAGACTCGAAAAGATTAATTGACACACCCAAGGTTACACAGCTAGTGAGTGGCAGGCCTGAATTTAAGGATTAGAGAATGAAGTAAATTACTTAATGTCATTTACTGACTCCCTTTTGAACACAAACATTAGAAAAAAGTAATTTCGATTGCATTTTTTCCATGTAGAATGGTAGAAGTGGATAATGAGTTCAAAGAAATCATTCAATGGAAATCTTCGAAAATACTTATTTAAAAATGCTTTAAAAATAAGGGAATTTTCTGAGAATGATTGGAATCTATATTAAATCTGAAAGATATGGAAAAATAAAATTTATGGCAAAGCATCGGTTTTCAGCATGAACTTTTGGAGGTGTTTGGTGATGCTGGTAAAACACTTACTTCTGTTCACTTAATGTGCATCCTCCATAATCCTTATACACATTCATCAGATCTTGAGAACAACGTGTCCCAAAGCGGGTCCTGCAGCTATTGTAGCAGAGGCTGGGGTTTTGGCTGAGCACATGGCCGTGTTCCTGAAGACTATATTTCCCAGCCTCCCTGAAGCTAGTTCAGTCATGTGATCAAGCCATGACCAATGGGATATGAGTGAAAACAGTGGGAACAATTTCCAGGACATTTGCTTAAAACACTCACAGATGGTGTAGTATGTCTTCTTCTCTCGTCTCCACTGGGTGGAACGTGAGCGTGCTGGCAGGAGCTGGAGCAGTCAGGGAATGAAAGTTGTCTTTTGGAGACCACAGGGCAACGGGTTGGAGGGAACCTGGTTCCTCATGCCTTGAAAGCACCACACCAGCTTTGGACTGCTTCCGCTCTCAGAAAGAGATGAATATCTGTCTTGTTGAAACCACTACCACATTTGTACATAGGCAATCTGTATCCAAACCTTTTACAAATATTAATAAATATGGTTCGAGAAAGGGACCCATAGACAAGAATATATAGCCAACATTTGCATAAACAAACCTAGACAGGTTTTTTTTTTTAACATTGCAGGACTTCTCAGAGCTTTTATTGTATGAATGTCCCAAAGGAGGTACACAGAATTTCTAGTATGTATTTGATTATAAGAATCGTTTTTTTAAATGTGGCATCCTGTGGAATTTTGGATGTGGAGTGCATATTGAGAACTACACTTTTAGGCAGCACAACTTTAAGAGGCTCTTAGTGGCTGAACTTGAGATAAGTGCTGAGGGTTGTGTGGGCATGAGAAGGTTGTGGTCTAGAAAGCCACTCAACTCAACATACTGAAATGGAGCACTAAGTATTGTGGAGGTAAAGACAGATTTTTTTTAGAAGGAAAAGGAAATCAATTATTGTTACAGGTACTCAACTAACAAGGAAATAATTTCTAAATAAGTGTCTCAGGTTGCTTATGTGATAACATATAAAAAGTAGAGACAGGAGGAAGGGCAAGGCAGGCGTCTGAGGCATCTTCTGAATTTAAATGACGGTGGGGCTTATTGGTCATTATGTGGCCAGAAGAAGGTACGGAGTTTGCAGTGCCAGCATATGATTCTGTTTCTTTGGTGTGGTTGTGAGAGGTGTCTGGTGGAAGAAAATAAATCTTGACTAGGTCATCTCTGTTGCCGCCTTTGTTTGGAACTTATAGATACTGAGTTATTTGGTGAGATATCCAGATGGACATGGGCAGCGTGCTTTTGGAAGTAGAGGTTAGAAGCTGGGAGAGATGAGAAATCTGGAGAAGTAATTTTGGGGTCATTTTCAGTGACAGTTGAAGCCTATATGGAATAAAGAGACAAAACAAAAACAAGGAACCAGGAAGCACAAATCATTTAAGGCACGTGTGGAGGAAGAACTGTATGATGACTGAGAAGTCAGGATCAGAGTAACAGTGGGATAAATGAGAAAAGGATTTAAGGAGTCAAGGATCCCAAGGTGGCAAGAATCATTTTATGACGTGGTTAGCAGTCATGGGAACAAAGGGAAGCTTGCTGGTTTTGATTGTTAGGAGTTGTTGGTGACTATGGTGGAGCAGAGTCAGGTCAGAGGAACGGCAGGGGTGAGGGGGGGATTTGGTTGCTCTACTTTGAATAATGGGTGACTGTGAGGTAGGAGATGAGGTGGAGCCGGAACAGGCTAAAATGTAGACAGGACACATTCTTGTGTTGCTGGGCTGCTGAAGAGGGTTTTCAGGGAGAGGACCACTCTTACCTCCTCTTCACTGGACATATCTCAATGCAGAAAAACATTCAAGTCCAAAGGCAGCACAGGCCCGTGGGCAGCACTTCCTGCCTTCCAGGCACATTCAGAGCCTGCCACTCTGAACACTTAGCATGTCTTTAACATTATTCTAAGTTTACCTTTGTGAAAATACTAGTATTATTCCTGAAACTCAAGCACTTGGAAAAATCCAGTTTCCTAAGCACCTTGGAAAATACCTCCATATCCTTTCCTTTTACACTTGTAGACTGGAGATTGCTTCTGTTCATTCATGGAAACCTGATGTTGGACTCATCTGAAATGTACATAGAGTTGACTCAAATGCTACTCCATCTGCTGTAGGAAGCTCAGTCTCCTCCCCATAAATTCTCTTGTTTCCCAGAGGTTCATGTTCTCACATTTACCCTAGATCTGCTTTCATATTCCCCTAGGCTCTAAATCTCAATTTCATCTCAGCTCCTGGAGCTGTTCTTATTTCTTTGTCCCATGCATACTCCAAAGTGAAACAAACACCACCCTTCAAGTAAGGCAGTGGCATGTGTAATGGCTTTACCGAATGAAGGTTTGAAGTGATTAAGGCAGTTTACGTTGCATAATCAAGCACTGATCCGGTTAATTTCCTGAATTCCCTGTTTCTTGAAATTCATTTTATCCATCTCCTTTTCTGCACAGTCAGACCTCCCATTATGTTGCTGTCCACTGCCCCCTTTTACTGGTGACTTGCCCTCTGTCCTCTCTTGATGCCTCCTGAGCCCTCAGACTCTATGAGCATCTCATGAAGCAGTCAAGCTAGCACTTGGTTTTACAGCTTTCAAATAAATCATTGCTGCAGGTCACACTCCCCTGCTTACAACAGTATAAGTAGGTATTTTCCTAAACAAAGACAGTTCTCTTTCTTAGCGGAACTCTGGTGCCAGCTGTTAAAATGACATTATTTTCTAACCCGTTACATAATTTTTTAAAGATAAATATGTTATTTATTCTTCAGTGGCTGACATGTCTGGATAATACTGAAATAATTGCCCATTTTTCCTGCAGCGTGTGGTCTAAGTAGGGACTGTTATTTGAACAGAGGGAAGAAAGAACTAATAATTGTTATTTCATATGTACAGAGCTGCATCCATGATATACTTAAATGATGCTTATAATTATTATTTACCACATATATAGCTTTCTCTCCAATATATACAACCACATACAGAATATAGCATTAGGCCTGGTCCCTGAGCGGCAAGTCTGCAAGTCCGTGTGTTTCCAATAGACGCAAGCGTGGGAAAGCATCAGCGTGACATTTGGGAGAGGACGTGGAAGGCATCCTGTGCTTTCAGCAGGTAGAAGAGCTGCCCAGATATTTTTCAGGGTAGGCTTGATTCCTTTCAAATGGAGTTCTCAGGGGATTCTATTCTGGACAAGATGTTAGTAGTTATGTTATAACAGCTTAAACTTTTAGACTGCTGTTTCCAATATCAGCTTTTTTGAGGGGAGCAAAGCTGAGGAAAAAAGCCATTTAGTATGCCTTAGGCACTGTGCCGGGTACTTTGTATGTGATATTTGATTTCATGCTCACAGTAATGCTGAGGGATACTTTAATGTCCCTGTTTTCTGATTAGAAACACGGCACTGAGGGAGGAAAGTATCTGTTCTCTGGTCACCTCTAGGGAAAGGGTAAAGCAAGGATGCAACTCCGGTCCAATCATGTTGTCACTGTTCGGAACATGGAAGTCACGGTCCTCCATCACATTTACTTCTTGAACTCAGAACTTGGTATTCCAGGCTTTCTCCCCGCAAATATGAGCACAGCCCTTTCAATTCTACAAGTGGAGGAGTAAGACAAATGCCATTTGTAGGGGAATAGAGCTGTTTCAAAGGAGGAGGTGAGTGCCTGAGACCATTTTCCTCTGTATGTTTTTTCCTATTTCTTGTCCAAATACATCGATGTTCCTGTTCTTACGTGCTACACTAAAAAATGGGAGTTATATTAAAATAACATGCTAAATAAATGTGTGACCTTGTGCTTTAGAGAAATGGTATACTTGACACTATTCAGAGCAGGGCCCTGGGAGTCTGACTCCAGGGTTCGAATGCCTGATCCATCCTGTGTGAACTGTGTAACCTTAGAAAGATTACAGAGGGGTCTCTCTATGGCTCAGTTTCCTCTTCTCTTGAAAGATGATGAGAGATAAAAAAAAGTACTATCTCATAAAGTTACCGTGAAGATTAAAATGTGCAGAGCTCAGAACAACTCTGGCATGTACGTTTATTAGAATTAGTGTTATAAATTGATGAGGAACAATAGACGATACTGATAAAGACACTCATGTAATATAAAACTCCGAGTTGGAACATTAAGAAGCAAACTCTGGCAACTGAAATGGTTAAATATAACACGGATATTTGCTAAAACATTGCTAATTGTAGTGTTACCTTCAGCCAAAAGATGGAAATAACCTAAACCTCCAAAATTAGAACAATAAACAGATAAGCTTATATATTATGGTAGCTACCAAAATACTATGTTTTCCATATAACATGTTTCCACATAAATATAGTATATGGTAAAAGGATGAAAACATTGTAAAACCTTACTATATCTATATGTCTGTCTATCTTTCTATCTACCCATCTATCTATCTATACATATGTAAAGGACTGGAAGGAAATAAAACTGTCTGTTAATAATAATCTCTTGATAGACTAATTATGGGTAATTTTAATTTTTTATTTTCCCAATTTTCTTCCACAAGTTCCCTGTACTTATATAGCCATAAAATAACATGGAAATAAAATAGAAATTAATCCAATCAGTAAACGAGTCATAAAATATGTACTATATATCGTAAAATCATCTCACAGTTGATACGATTAATGTACAAAATACCTGAATGGATAAAAGAATTGAAATTAAAAATGAAAAAAAAAAAAAAAAAGCTCAGCAAAGTATTAACCCTGTGTCACCTTTCTTGGTTGATATGCCTTTAGCAAGCGTCCTTGGCTTATATCTATCGTTCTTGACCTCCATTAATTTTAGAAAGGTGACCATCAGCACAGATACTCGTAAACACACTACTGAATTAGTCAAAGTCACATTCTACTATTAATGGCAACACAACAATCTTATAGCCTCTAATTCTTTGCATCATTTACTGTCAACTTTAAAATGTCATGTTAGTAACAAAACACATCATTCATGTGTTTCTAGTTGCTTATGTAAGATATTGCTTAAATAAAAAATTCTCTAAAAACATCAAGGCCGAAACACATATATCTCTTGGCAGTGTTTCAGAAAGAAGCCTGTGTGAGCCATGGCAGTTGTGTGTTTTGTAGGCAACTTGAATAATGCACCAAAGGCTTTAAAACTCTTCTTAAAAGGAAAAAGAATTCTTTGAACTGACAGTAGACAAACAATCTTTCCAGAGCTGCAGAAATTTTGACGGTGTGCATTAAACACGATAAACTGAAAGAAAGTTTCCAGACTCTAAATGTGTCAGCACGTTGTAGAAGGTTCCAAGAGATCTTTGCTGAAGTGCTTTTGATTTCAGCAATGATGAACTAATAGTATATATATATATATATATACACACACATATATATATATATATATATTAATTATATATATATATATATATTAATTTCCAAGTGAGGCAGACAGAAATTTCCAGAAATCTGTAATTATTATTAAGTAGTTAGGGTAAAAGCACAATTATTGAGACCTCATCTATGCATTGGTGTTCACTTCTATCATCCCATGTAATTCTCAAAACGACCTCGAGTCTTCACATTTCTAATGGAAAAACCAAGTCTCAAACTGAGCAATTTGCTGAAAACCATTTCACGAGGTCTGACTCCAAAGTTTATAGTCATTTTCTATCCCATGATGCTTCTTAAAAGTAGTATATTCCACTTTAATCTTTGTACAGTAGTAAGATAGCAGCTCAAGAAGTATGTATGACTGAAGTTTTTGTTTGTTTTCTACTGTTTATTGTTCTTAAATTTAATTTAGGATTACATTGCTTGTATAGATGGCCAGTCAATGGCCTCATTCTGCCTTGTATATATATTTTATTTTAAATAATTTGCCTTTTTTTGCTATTCTTAGGAAGATTTTGGAGGGAGTTAAATTGGACCCAGAGTAGTGTATTGTGTGAAACAGAAGTGGAACCTGGGAAGGGGCATTTCCTTTGAGAATCCAGAATCCTTTGGACTCGCACTACTCATAGGACAGGACGTTAGAAGTACCATTTCTGTTCGGAAATCTAGGAATTCCTCAGGCGCAAAAGTCTGAGACCTAAATTCTATATCAACTGTTCTCTGTAGGGATCCAGGTAAACCGTTGAGATTACTGCCAAGTTATTTCCCAGTGGAATGCCTTCATGTCTGAACACTTAGGTCATTACTTTCAAATTCATTTTTACCTTCTTTACTTTACAAACATTTCCAAAGTTATTTTTAATGTAAGGATTAGGAGAGGAATCACTCCAGTTTCAAATGTAAATATTCACAGGTCATGAAAAAAAAAAAAAGAATATAATATCCCCTAGTCCAGAAATCATGATTTAAATTCTTCATTAGACAGTATTTTTGCATATTTTTTAATTTATGAAAAATACTAAAGATGAACTGTTTGCAATTTTAGAGTGACAAAAGAAAAAATGCTAAAGATGAATGCTGCAATTTCAGAGTGACATAAGAGAGATGTAGCCACAAGAGGCAGATGAGTAGCTTCTGCAGAACATTGTGGGAAGTATTATCCACCAGGTCAAACTGTGGAGAAAGTAGTTAATCTCTGTCACTTGTTATGAAGATAAGTGGACATAACTGAATGCATTCAGGAGAAAATGCTTCAAATATGTGCTAAGATTTTATCCTGGGCAAAATATAATCTTGATGTATTCATGTAAAATCAATATACATTTAATTATTGTGGACTTTACTGATATTCATGAGTCAAATGCTGTTGCCATTACCTAAATAATTTATTAAATAATGACAAATAAAAATAAAACAAAAACTGTGTTGGGCACAAGGTATATAAGGCATGGTTCCTACGTTCTATAGCTGAGAATCAAAGACAAAATGTGCCAAGTCCACCATAACCAGGATTTGGGTTAAATCAGTGGTTTTCAATATTTCTTCCACCAAGGGCCAACAGTTCCTTTTACTGTGTGTGTGTCTGTACCCCTTGTTTAACAGGATTTTAAATCTCTAAACAAGCTACATTTTTGTATGTATTATATATACGAGTGTTAATCAGAACTTCTAAGCAGCATTAGAAAATTGGCATTTTATTCTTTTTACTTATTGATCACTTGCATTTTGTAGGATGCAGCATTCAAAAATCCAAACAAATAGCATCCTTGCTCACATGAATATTATTGCTGGGGTGTATCTATGTGGGAGGGGAAAACAAATAACTGATAAAATTCCAGATCCATGAGAAACGTGATGCTTTAGTTAGCTAGTGCAAAATTGTCACAGATAAATGTAGCATTTCCATAGAACTTAACAAAACCAAAATCTTTCTGACTTCTAGAGGTACAGATGCCCCAAGATGGGATTCATTGTTACAACAATTATATATTCAGGGGTGTTACTGTATTAAGTACCCAAAAAGAATGTTTGAAGAGAGTGTTTGATACAGGGCATGCACAATGAAGTGAGATTCCACATGTAGACTTGTGTGGGCAGTGGTGGCACTTGCAGCTACGTTACTGAGCATTCACTGCATGCCAGATGCTTTTCACAAGGTATCTATAACTCTTAACAAAGCCCTGTGAAATAAGCATGATTTTCATGATTTTTCATATGAGAAAATGAAGTCTGAGAAATTGGTTAATTGGCTCAAGGTCACATGGTCAGAAGTAGAACTAGATTTGGATCCAAGTCACGTTGCCCCTTGACTGGATTTGATATCATGTCCTTGACTGGACTGATGTTATAGAACAAGTGGAATTAAAAGGAACAAACAGGAAAACAGAAAGGGAGGAGCAAATCAGAAAAAGATACATTTAATTGAATGAGGTGTTAAAACTAGACCTGTAGAAAAAGAAAAGACAGTTGAAGATTTTTAAGATAAGAAAAGCATTTACTATGAATTAGGAGTACTCATACAGCTCGATCATAAAGAAAGCAATAAAAATCACTATTTTCTTCTTATTAAATTTCAGTGTTCTAAATTAGTACACACAAAACATCTGTTGCTAAAATTAAGTTTGAGAAAGTAACTATTTTTACATCATCCTTCTTAAGCTCACAAAATTTACCTTTCAGCAAACACAATGTTTATTTTTATCATGTAGCATAAATGAATGCCATTAGTCATTTTGGCAGTAGGCCATTCTAAATCTTGTGAAAAGCAAACATCTGAACAGGTGGTGTGTCTTTAAATTTCCTCCTGGTGAAGGCTATGTGCAGGGAAGGAAATTACATGTTGTGGATTAATTCTGTTTCATGCTGCTATTTCTTTTTCTCGTGAATTCTATTTCCTATAAACACCATTAGGTGATGGATCAGTGGTTTGCTATTATTAACTAGGTTAGGTCTATTTTTTTGTATCCTTGTCCAAAAGTTACTCAGCACGGGTTTGAACCACACCATATGTCCAGCGTTGCTTCATTTTTGTCAAAAATAATGTGATGCAGCAAAGTCCCATATACTCCCTTTAGCTAAAGGGAAAGAAAGTCTTTGCCTTTTTCCAAGGATAGACATTGGATTTAACTCTCACATCACTGGTTTTAAACTTGTCCCATGACAGGACCTGAGACATGATTTCAACAATGATAGCCTAACCCATTTTATTTTTTAAAATCTTCTTCTTTGAATTCATCAGATGTATTTTTTACTAAATCAAAATGCATTTAAAACTAGGTTTAAAAATCTTATTTCCCGCTTTGTTTTAAAATGAGATGCAAACATAGAATAGCAGTTAAGAGAGTGGGGTTCCTTGTCAGTGTGACATAATTCAAACTCTGGCTCTACCACTCAATATCTGTGTGATCTTGGGCCTGTTATTTAACATCTGTGTTTCAGTTCCCCGTCTCTAAGATGGGGATAATGTCAGTGACTACTTTTTCTTCTGCTAAGTGTCATGCGTGTATGTGTTTGTGTGTAAAGTAAATGGATTTACACATGTGAAGTACTTAGAACAGTACTTTGTGTGTAATAGACATTCAGTAAGTGCTAGCTATTATAGCTACTGTCACGACTGTTCCTATGCACCCATTTAGGAATATTTATTATGCACTCTTACTTTGTGCCAAGCACTGACCTTACAATGATAAAAAATATTATAGACAAGGTCTCTGCTATCTTAGAACTTACATTCTAGGATGGGAGACAAGGAATCAAAAAAAATTTATAAGCAAAAAAAAATCATCAATAGGAGATGCCTAAATTAACATAGGGTGATCTGATTAAAAGACAGGGGGTTACTTTAGACTGAGTGGTCCAGAAGGTTTCTCTGAGTCTATGACATTTAAACTCAAATATTTATTGTAATAAATATCAAGTAAGAACACATCAGAGGAAAAAGCATTGAATGGGGAGGGAACAGCCAGTTACAAGGCCGTAGCAGGAAAAACCATGGAGTGTCTTAGGGAAAGAAAGAGTCAGAGTGGTTGGAGAGATCGGGCCAAAGGGAAACAGTCTAAAAGGCTGGCCAGGGTCAGCACATGAGAGCTGTCGGGCCAGGATGGGAAGTCGGAATTTTGCTTTACATGCAACCAGAAGCCATTGCAAAGGAGAGACTGATCACATTGAAGTTTTAACAAGATTCTTCTGAGAATAGACTACTGGATTGGGGCAAAGGAAGCAGAGACTAGTAAGAGGACACCGACATGGGCCATGTGAGAAATGAGGGTGGTCTGGCCTAAGGAGGGGAGAGTTGTGATGGAAGAAAGAAAGATTCACATTAAATTTTTGGAATTATTTTTGTGCCATGCTCTCTACTTGACTACCCATGGAACAGCACCTAAAAGTACTTGATAATAGCAATAATAATCCAAAACATATTGATTGAACGCCCAGACACTGTACGGTTATTGGGGATTTAAACTTCCAGTCTAGTAGGGAAAATAGATATATAGACTTAATAGGATACAACGTGATAATGACCACAGAGTATGAATAAATGGTACCGGTACTCACAGGAGCTCCCCTGTCTGGAGCTTTCCAGAAAAATTCACTGAAGAAATGATATTTGATTTCAGCATCAAATGACAAGTTGGAGTTTGGCATGTTGAGAAATGGACAGAAATAAATGCATTCTTGACAGAAAATGGAGGTGCATGACCAGAATTATAAATGTTCACGGAGTATTTGGGGAAACTTATATCACCAGGCGTTATTGGAATACAGCAAATGAACAAGAACGAATTATGAAGAGAGGGTGATGAGTGCGATGGAGTTTTATTTTGCAAGGGAGAGAGCGCTGGGGAACTGGCAGCGAACACGACGTATAAAAAACAGAAAAAATTTTGACAAAGATTCAGAATTTAGTCTGAGAAAAAAGTTTGCGAGATACCAAATTTGCTGAAAGCTATATATCTTAATTTTAGTTCTGATAGGGCTTTACCACAAAACCAAGAGCAATGGACAGAATCACTCTTCCATATAACAAAATAAAACGAATAATACATCTGCAAGGCACATAGAGGAACCAGCTAACAAGAATACAAAAATTTAGTTCTGTATAAATCATATTAACTACTTACTGTATAAAAGTGTATTCATTAATTTCTTTTAACCAACAGTGTAAGTATGGAAATAATACTTTAGTGTATTTATTCAATAGTAAAACAATACGTATCTAACAAAAAATTTTGAAAGCACTTTACACGAAATATATACACAAAAACCAGATGCAAAGAACTAATATATTTACTCCATCTTGAATTCACAACAATTTCTTGTTTGTTTTTTTTTCTTCTTTTCCCCACAAACAGTTAATAAGACCAACATTAAGGAACAAATAAATAAATGAGCAAATTCAGAAAGAAGGAAAAACAAAGTAAAACATAATAAAATGTAATGTGTAACATATATAATATATATACATATATGTCTATATATTTATCCCCACTTTTAGTTAAAGGTGTTTATGTTAAAATTCAACCTGTATTTTTTATCAAATTAACTTCTTAGCAAGCAATTTGACAATATGTATAAAGATTTCTTAAATTTTTTATGTATTTGGTAAGTAATCCTTTTAAGAATCTATCCTAAGGAAAAAAATCTAAGTAGGAAAATATTTACAGTAATGAAAGCAAATTAAATTTCCCACTATAGGTAAACATTCTGGGAAGCAGTGGTAAAGTCACTTCATGTAATGTATGATACAGATTCTGAAATAAAATTTATGAAAATAGTAACATGGAAAATGCTTCCCATATAAAATAAAATATCAGAGTAAAAATATGTTTACTATGTGCTTCAAACATGTGAAATACCTTGGGCAGGGAAAGAGAGAGAGAGTGAACGGAAAGACATTTACCATGTGGGTGTTTTCAGGTGAAAGGATTTGGTTCTTTCATTTTTTTCCTGAATGTTTTGTATTTTCTTGAAGCAGCAAGTAATATTTTTATATCATTTAGTTTGAAATTTTACAACCCTCTTGTCATATGACAGATTAATTCATTTTAAAGTTGTAGGAATCTAACACCAGAAACTGATTAATTGATTGACTGATTGCTTGATTCATATATTTATTCATTTACTTGCTCAGGCACAGTGCTGGGTGCCGGGGACCAGTGGAGCAAGCCTGGTCCCTGTCCTCGAGGAGCATCCAGACCTGGTCATGGTCAGATATGAAGCCCCTGCCTGGTC
The DNA here is from genome assembly GCF_000696425.1 of Galeopterus variegatus. Taxonomy (NCBI): domain Eukaryota; kingdom Metazoa; phylum Chordata; class Mammalia; order Dermoptera; family Cynocephalidae; genus Galeopterus; species Galeopterus variegatus. The sequence goes on along the minus strand of NW_007726119.1, from coordinate 993,080 downwards.
AATCCTCTAGCTCATGGACATCATCATAGCTGGGAGTTCTAGACAGATGGTATCCATTGATTTGTTTTCAAGACTGCCAGGGTGGTAATTTGATTTACCCAAGAATCTTACCACCTCCATACCTATGTCTGAACAAAATTCTCTTACAGTTCAAACTCATTCTTTCTAATACTGTCTTCATAAGAGACAATGCAAAGTTGATCAGCATTCTTTATATGATAATCCATGTAATATAAAGAAGTGGAATTACACTCTCTATGGTCTTAAATAATCTGCCTCTGCTATTTTGCTGAGAGACACTTTCGGAGCTCATAAAAAGGACTTTGCTGTTATATTCACAGAAATTTCCCTAACTGTTGAATTCACATATGTCCAGCTGATCTCCACCTAGCACTTTGGGGTGTTTGCTTCTCCAGATGAACTGTTTTTCATTTTTTGTGTGTTTGTGCCTGACAAATCTTTCACTGCTTTTCTCAGATCACATTTTCTGTATCAACCAAACATTAGGCTTGAATTATGTTTTCATTAGCTGAATGTTATTTAAACATTTAATAAGAAGGTTCTGTTTCTTCAGATTGCTAATTATTAGGTGACAATTATTATTGCTATCTTCTTGGTGACCTGTAGAATCATCTTCTTGTTATAGAAGCAGATAAAATTGGTTGTTATGGTGAGTTTATCATTAGATTTAAAAGATTAGTTAGGCTTTTGATGCGAATATTTTTCTTAATTTGTCTCTGTTTGAATAATATAGCATATTTTTCCTCATATATTTTAGCGATCTAACTTAAGAAATTAGTGCTAGAAATTTCCAGATGACAATTGTAGTCTTTATTTATTTCCAATTTAAATGATTTAAATTATAAAATTAACATTTGCATTGTAAAAAGTTAAAACATAACAGACAAGTCAGAAATGAGAAATAAAATTCTTCTTCTCCCATTATTCCCAGTTTCCTCCATTAGAACTCTGTTGAGATTTCTATATATAATTGTATATTCAAGATTACTTCAAAAAGTTCAGGGAAAGATTCGTATTATCTTTTAATTCTATTTTTCCTAAAACTTTGTGAAGTACCCTTGTATTATTACAGGTATTTTTCTGTATACACAACATTATATGTGTGTATAATGTATTATTACTTACATAACTTTAATATTGTATCTATATATTTTGTTTTTATTCAAATGATATCACAGTATAATATTATTCTGCAGTGTTTTCTTTTCACTTAATGAAATATCATGCAAAACTTTTCGCATCAGTCATTTTCAGATCTCCCTTATTGTTTTTCACAGATTCAAAATGTTCCTTTTATGGATTATTATGAATTATTTCACTAAGCCTTAAAGCGTCAGTCAGTGATAGTGTGTTCTGAAGTCTGCCTGGACCTGTGCTGAGTGCTATGGACACAGTGATGAACAAGCTGAATCAGGTCTCTGTCCTCAGTCACTTTTTGTGCCCCTTAAGGATGGCATTTGTGTTGCTTTCAATTTTTCACTATTACATTTTTTTCTATTACATATTGATTTTATTTCCTTCACATTTATTGACTTCATAAGTGTGTTTGGTCCAATTCTGATGTGTTAGAAGGTTATATTTCATGATTTATTGCTTCCCTTCCTATCTGTTCGTAGCTAAATTGATTGTATTCTCTTTTTGTACTTTATTGAGGCATTAAAAAGAATCAGCTGAACTAACAAGTTTCTTTTAGTAATTTTCTTAATATTCTTAGGTGATAAATTTGAATAACATTTTTTGATTATTAACTTCATATAATTTCCACATGCCTTGAAAAGTGAGAGAATTACTATGTTTATATTTTCTTTTATCCCCTAATATAAATGTTATTTTTACAGTGTCAAGGATTATAGCATCTGCATTCTTTCTGTAACCATAATTCCCATGTTTATTTAGACCTAGTTTTTCATTTATATTGGCTCATCACTAGTCCTCTCCTTTATATAGTACACATTATATTTTATTTTTATTTTTTTTTCCTTTTTGTCTTTTTTATTGACCGGTAACGGGATCGCAACCCTTGGTGTTGCGCCCACACTGCGCTCAGCCAGTGAGCGGGAACCGGTCTCCACGTGGGATCTGAACCCTCGGCGGGAGCGCCGCCGCGCTCTCAAGCGGCGCACTCTCCAGTGCGCCACCGGGCCGGCCCAAGTACACATTATTTTGATTTATCACTTGGTTGGCTAAATATACGATGGTACTTCAGAAAATTCGTGGAAAAATAGAATTAAAAGATAATGTGAATCTTTACATGGACTTTTTGAAGTGTGTGTGTGTGTGTGTGTGTGTGTGTGTTTGTGTGTGTGATATATGTATGATATATAACTTTTAAAAAGAATAGCCAACACATCCCATATGTTCTTGAATGTTCAAAATTAATTTCTTTTGTCTCTATACTTGACTGAAAATTTTCACTGGGTGTGAAATTTAGGGGTCATACATTTTTTTCTGTTAGAATTTTGTAGGTCATTGGAAGTTGATGTGGAAATGTCTAAGACCTCCCTGAAATGCTCCTAATTTGCTTTTTTCTCACTACACCATGCCAAGCAGAGTGGTAGGTGCTTGTGGAACAGGATGGACAAATCTCAGACCCCTCATTGAGAAGCTCCAAAACTAGGGTATGTTGAACTAAAAATCAGTCATCCTGCGGATGGACAACATTCTAAACCAATAGCTTTGGGTAGAAAGTTCACCTTTTGCTAGTAACTTCACCAGAATATTCAGTCTTAATACTCTGCATAATTTCATTGTAAATACGTGTAATTAACTTCAAGTCATCCTTTTTTAAAGATTTCCTTTGTTAAACTTTTTAACTTTTTCTGTTCCATTTTTTGTTTTCTTCAAGAATATCAATTTTGAACATTTGATTTCTTTTTGTCTTCTATAACTATTATTTTCTCTCCACTGAGTTTACACCTTTATTCTTTTATTTTTGTTTTGTGTGATTTGCTTTTCAAGGTTATCCTTTGTATTTCTGACTAGTTTCAGCAGTACATACTCTATTCCTCTCTCTTTCAAATGTGGTCTGCATCTGAGATACTGACATTTTCAGTTTCTTTCCTGAAATTGGTGAGTTCATTTTTATCTCTGTTACCTTTTATCTCTCATACATTTCTTAAATTCTTCACCCAGAATCTATGTTTAGATTCTTTAAGAGTATCATTTCATGTAAATTTGCTTCTGGTCACTGGGAAAATTCTTCTCTGAAGCGTGATATTTATCTGATTTTTCTCTATCTCCCTCTCTCGTGTATTCTCTTTGGAATGAGCAGATTACCCATGGAGTTTAGCCTTGTTTTCACTGGACATTTAGATCACATGTTTTTTTTATTCTGTAATTTAGTGTTTCTTTAAATCTGGTCAGCACCTCCAAATCTGGTCAGCACCTCCTCTTCTGCATCCTAACTCCATCTTGGGAGGTTTCTTGGTATGAGGAGTGTAAAGCGGGAGAAAAACCAAAAAACAAAGATAATCAATGTGTATCCACCTTTAGCCCAGACTGTTCTGTAGTTCTGGAAAGTAGAAGTTGACCTTAGACTTTCTTATCCCAAGGGAAGGATGACTAATTAGACTTTTTTCAACTTACCAGTTACTTTTAGAAATCATCATCTTGGCCAAATCTAGACAAATGAATTATTAACAATTTCTTCTCTCATTCTGCACCAATTATATTTTGCAATAGTCTTCTTAGTCCTTCTCATGGGGTTGTCATAGCTTCCTAATTTCATTGCAATTGCAATTTTATCTTATTTTAAATGATCATAACTAATGTTTGTGAGTGACAGTGCAAAAAGTAAACAAATATTTTCTCTTATATTTTACCAGAAATCTCTATTAGTATGCCTTAAAATAGAGTAATCAAAATATTTGTATTGATTTAATAAATATTCATATTGATTGAAAAAATACTTTTCAGTGTTTTAAGTTCTTACATAGAGTGTTTTCAGTTCTTAGGGACAAATATATTTATGTGTGAATAATCAAAATTAGATTCCAGGATCTGTCCATATATATTAGAATCTAGAATATGTGGATATATTCTGGATTCTAATTTTGATTTCTTCACTTGCCAGCGGCGATCCTTCTATGTAGTCATTTAATTTTTGTCAGTCTTAGGAGGATAAAGATTCCTACTTACCTCACGCAGCTATTTTGTGAGAATAAAATAGAATAAGATATGTGAAAGTTTGAAATGCTACAATCTCCAATGCAAGTATCAAGTACAATCAATATTTACATTTTATGTATGGAAAAACTTTCCATTTTACATATGGAAAAAACACCCAAGTCATGGCCCACAGAGGATCATAATAGCTTTTGCTTTTGCTTGAGTTATCTACAGATAAGCTGCTATTTTTCCCTAAGTCTAGAGATAAAGAGAAGTACATATCAGCATGTTTCTGCTTGCTATACCCCTTTACCCTCACCTTCCTCTGTGTTTGCTAAAAGAGATAATGAACTTGCCAGTTATGTTTCTAAGCATTTGCAAAGCAGAAGTGGGGATGGAGAGAAATGAAATGATATTAGGAAGTTTATACCAGAAAGAGTCAATATTTACTTACAAGAAAAAATAATAGAGAAACAAAGGGTGCTGGGGACTTCATTCTGGAGGGAAGTTTTGATGGACAATGAGAATGAGAGAAGAAGAGAGAGGCCAGGTCCAAGAAAGAAAAGACATTCTAAATTGTATTTTGGGTTATGAATTAGATGTTATTAAACATTATTTATTTTAATGTTTTTAAAGGATATAAGTATTAGAACTATTTGTAATTACTTTGGAGTGAGGGACAGTGATTCTTTGTGATACTGAATGACATAGGACTTACGCGGATGTCCTCCACTTTCCCCTCCAATCTACTCTCAGCTTTCTCCATCCTGTGCTGTGCACTGGGAGGCTGACCTTGACTTTTGACCGATGGGGAGCATTATCAATCAGCTAGCAGGAGGTAGAGGTTGAGGACTTATTCCTCATACTCTCTTCCTGAAGGTCACTGTGGACCAGCTGTGTCCCTTGACCACAGGTCAGAGTTCCTATGAGGGGCCTTCTCTGGTTCCAGGTTTGAATAACCACTCCCGCTCCTGCCGTTTTTGTCTTAGGTGTTGTAGTGCACCCCTTATCTCTTATCTTTAGCTTCAGTATACTGTTACTATCCCTTGCAGTTTTTGTACAAACTGCATAGATTCTTGTAAACAATTCCATTAAACCCATCTTCTAAATTACCCAGTTTAAGTGTAATGTTTTCTGCTGGAACTCGGAGTGGTATAGGACCATATGGGGCCCTTGGACTTATTTGATTTGTAGAAGTATTTTTTATAGTGTCTGAAATTCCCCTAGCAAAGATGCAGATGGCCTAGTGGCCATACAACACAATCATTGCGAAATGGGTGGAATATTTTTTTCGGCCAGTTTAAATGCTTTAAATGGGAGCCTACCAACTTAGAGAATTTGGAAGATGCCTCAATGTCAATTTTAGGGAGAGAAAGGAAAGGGCACAATCCTTTTTAATGTATCAACTTTGTGTGGGTATCAGTGCTCAACATTTCAATATCCTATGTAATCTGAGAAAGAATCTCATAAGAAACATATTTTCCTTCATTTTATTGATCAGTATCATGAAGATTAGACAGTCTTAAGTTGTTCTTCTAACATTTCAAAACTGGTAAATGGCAGAGCTATGATTCAAGCACTTTTGATCTCAATCCACTAAAAGTTGTTTCCCCAAATTTGTTGTACATCAGAAAACACATAGGAGCTCTTTGCAATATGGACTGCCAGGACTATTGCAGATCTGCTGACAAAACCTTTAGGGGTGAGGTCTTTAGAGAGATTTTATAAGCCCCTACCCCCACCAGGTGATTCTGACAAGAAGCCTGTTTGCAAAGATGGAGATATACTCTCCAGTTGGTTCTGCTTCTAAATGACAATACATTCTTTACCTTGGTTCTTGAATTTGGCATTTCTATTACCTTAAATAGAACCATATATTAAGAGTAAATTATTTCACTGTCCAAGAATGTTTATTCTGATTTTCCCTCTAGATATTTCTTAAAATAAATTCTAAATTTTAGTAATTTTTCATGAATTAAATGCAATATGAGTTATATCCTGAAATACTGTAATAGAAATATTTTTATCATACTAATATTTATTATGTAAAAACAGAAGTTATTTCAGATTCCTTGAAAATACATTGAGCCTAACTTATTAATATTGGTAAAGTAAAAAATAACCAGTTAGGTACATGCTTTTGTAAAAGTTGGCCTAAAATGAGAATATTGGCATTTAATAATCTTATAGTCTCTCTCTCCAGTCTTTGTGCACAGTAAGTACTATCTTTATTGTGGGTGCCTTTCATATTTTGTAGGAGTGAAAAGAAAACATGCTATTATGTAGACTCATAACTTGGGACTGAATCTTAGTTATGTTTGTCAAGTCATAATACTGTATGATTTTTAACAGCTCATAGCTCCATTTCCTCATCTTTAAAATAAGGATAAGTCCACTATACTTAACCTCAAAATATCAGCTATTAAATCTGCTGTTTAAAAATAATAACTGATTCCTAAGATGATATGAAATGAAAGCATCAATAAAATAGAGGTAAAAATGAATTACTGCTTGGGGGCTCATAAAAAGTACAAATAACAGTGAAAATGTATCATTATTTCATCAACTATTGAGAGTGCAATGCCTAATGTAATGCTTACCTGTTAGTAGGTGCTACATTTTTAGCTATACGTAGCTGTATTCGATCATTATTACATGATTTAACAAATGAGTGCATGGAGCTTTCTTGAAGCTACATTTACATAAAAAATCTGTCACAAGTAATCATCCTACTAGGAATTTTAGAAAGAATACCTCAAATGAACAACTGCCCATCCAGAAACAGCAAGAGGGAAAGGTTCTCAGTGATAGAAATTATGGTACCATTTTTCTTTATAAAGTTCCTCACAGGGACAGAGTCAGCATGGAACAAAAAAATATAGTAGGTAAAATATAATGATTCTGAATTTTTGGTTCCATTGTACATAGATCATAAATGATTGCTTCTAAAAAGCTTTAGAGTGTTTAACCTAAATATTTCATCCCAGGCATTTAACATTTTTGTTTTTCAATGTAAAAACATTACAATGCTTTATTTTAAGCATTTACAACATTACAAGCAGTGTAAGTATTTCTTGCAGTATCCATGAAGAAAAGTTTTTCCCAACAATATGGTACCGAAGATCCACTTCTGCTTTATAATGCTCACCTCTGTGTGCCCAGTGGAATTTAGCCAGGCCTCAGCCACCGCTGACACTGAGCAAGTACATGAGCCTGCTGCTTCCGGGGAGAGTCACGTAGCCAAACGCCAGTGATCTCAAAAGGGCACCATCCCTCCATGACTCCTGACACTGTCACTAATAAAGCCACTCATCTCATCTGTGAATCATTTTGGACCATCACACTGAAGACGCTGCGGGCAAAAAAGGCTCCCACATATCTCCAGTTCAATAAAACCTACTAATTACCCTCTATTTTTAGGGTAATAATCTCTTTATTTGAAATTCAATTGGAAAAAAATCATTTTGTCTCTAAAGCATTATGAAAATCTTTAAAAATAGTCTAAAGTTAATTTGAATTCTAGGAATATGCTTTCAGATTTTCTTAGGGGTAGTGTATTTTTATAGAAGATTTTGGACATTCAAAGCTGACAGCAACCCTTGTTAGGAAGGAACCATTTAGTTATTATTTTTGAGGCCTGCTGTCATCTTTCCTTCCCCAGTTTGGGAAAAAGGGGGCAGGATAATCGGTTATTTTGGAATATGCAAGACGTGTACTGATGAGCTACAATTACACAGTGACATCTTGGGAACTGCTATTTGGATGTTGTTTCCAGCTAATTTATAGTTCTTTAAAGATACTATATTCACATCGATTTTCATTTACTTTCATTTTTTCTCCATAAAACAAAAATAAAAACAAAATCTGGGAGCACTGCTGTGGGTTTAAATATCTTCAAGATTTTTTACAACATGCAGCCGAGCTCAACTAAAACTTGCTATAGCAGCCAAGAAGCTAAAGGTAAAGCTCCTCTAATCACCTCTCACAAAACTTTTGCTCTCCTTTTGCTGCCTAGTTTTGTCCCACTATGTGACAGTCAGAACTGATCTCACCAGGCGTCCTCGGCCTTTTTTGCCTCTAACATAGGGCTGATGTCATTTTTCACCCAGATACTGATCTAAAGTAAAATTACATGAATTTGTTTAAATTAAACAATTTAAGTTATTCATTTTTTTTCCTATCTCAGTGCGTCCTGTGGACAAAGTCTCTGCCCCTGAGTAGCACACAATTTTAGGGGGACAGACAGGGAAAGAGGCAATCCTCACAGCAGGCACTTGTGGGAACACCCAGGAGGGGTCTCTCATCTCTCTCTAGGAGTTAGGAAATGCTCTCTGGGGAAGTCACTTCTCTGCCGAGACATGTGTGCAACAGACATTATTCAGAGAAGTGGACAGGGCAAGGAAGAGCACTTTAGGCAGAAGGAACAGCAAGTCTCACAGCAGGGAGGTGAGAGAGAACTGGCTACACTGGGTACTGTGAGTTGCTGGTTACGATGAAGGGTCCAAGGGCTAATCCAGCCCGTTTACAGAATGTCTTAAAATATGGCCACTTGTTTTCCTCTCAGTTCTTGTGCCCGTTTTGATTCTTGGCATCTTTTAGCACCATAAACAGTAGCCAGAGTGATGGGGAGAAAATTGTATCTTTTTTCTTTAAATTTATTTTTCTTAATTGACACATGATAACTGTATATATTTGTGAGGTACGGTGTGATATGTGGGTACCTGTATACAGTGTCCACTGATCATATCAAGGTAATTGGCATATCCATCACCTCACACACTGGTCATTTCTTTGTGTTGGGATCATTCAGAATCCTCCCTACGAGCTATTTGAAATGGTACAATAAATTGTTGTTGCTTGTAGTCTCCCTGTGTAGTGTGTAGTGCTATGGGACATGAGATCTTATTCTTCTATCGAGTTGCAGTTTTGTATCCACTGACCACCCCCTGCCTCTCCCCCTCTCTCGCCTGCCCTTACCAGCCTCTCTTACTCACTCCATTAGTGTGTTGCAGTGAATTGGAGACGAGAAGCCGCTGCAAGTTTGCAGAGAAAATCAAAACACAGCAATTGCTGATACTCCCTTTGGAATTATCTTGAAAGCTGAGTACAGGGACGGCTGAGGAGAACCCAGTGACCTGGTGTCCCACCATGCCAGTGCCTGTAGGTGTCCCTCAGTCCTACACTTGCTCAGCCTTGTGTGATACTGAAACAAACTTCCTGCTTTCCGGAAAGTATGGTTGGGCTTCCAAGATCAATGGTGAACTGGTCTGTATTTTAACTTGAGATAACTTGAGATTTAGTTTTTACTTGAAATATTAATACGTCAGGATTTGAGTGTCAGTCATCTATGCAAAAGATGAGGTTTCAACTGTGCCTTAAAGAAAACATATGTAAAATTATTCTTTCTTCCCCTTCCCTCTCTTCTCTTCCTTTCTTCTTCCCCCTCCTCCTTCTTTCCTCTTCCTCTTCTTTCTGCTTCTTTTCTCTCCTTCCAGGGCTTCTCTAGTGACACGCTCGCTCTTAACCAGCGTGCAAATCATGAATCCCCTGAAAAGGGGTCACACAGGGAGTAATCCTGTGAAGGACAGTGAGGTCTGCAGAGGTAGTATTTACACTTATGTTTTTAAAAGTTGCGAAAAGAAATGCTCTTCCTTTTTTTAGTGCAAAGACATAAAGCAATGGGTATAATAGAAATAACACTGGAATCAGAGGTTGGTTCCTCATTCTGGCTCTGTCACAAACTAGCTATGTGGAATCTTGGGTGAGCAGTTTTATCTATGAACTATAGTATTTGGACTATAGGAGATGTTCAGTGCTTTATCTTTACTATTCTATTATTCCGATTTCATTCATTTGTTCATTCATTTATTTGGTCATTCATGTAACAAATGTTTGTAGAGAACCTAGAATGTTCCAGGTGCTGTGCTAGGTTCTTGAGTGTGAAGATTAGAAAAGTCCTACGTTAAAAGAACAAAGAGCTGGGTACAGCGAGGGCTTCCACAGGATTGATAAATCCAGAAGTAAGCAAATATACAATGATGATGGTTTGGGACATGTACTAAGAGACAGGAATACACAGGTAGCTACAAACACAAGGAGTGGTGCCTCATAGAGACTGGAGCATTGTGGCTGCGACCAGGAGAGTTTTTTCCTTTTTTTTTTTTTTTTTTTTTTTACAAGGGAAGGAATGTTAGATGAACAACAATTTATTTACATCATCTAGGTGGAGAGGTGGGGGAAATGTGCTCACAAAGGGGCATATGGTCCGTTTGGGACTGTGTGAATCAGTCTGTCTGCAGAGGGTATGCGGTTGACAAGTGGTGAGTGTGGAACTGGAGGGGTGGGCTGAGCCCAATCCCCACACAAGCTCGTATTTCATGCTTTGGATCTCATCTGGAGAGTGCTGGAGAGCCACCGAAGTCTTCAACTGGGGGAGTGAGATAATTATATTTGCATTTCAGGACAACCTCTTTGTGATTTGGTAGCAACCTTTATAAAATGAGCAGATGAATGGGGTTCATGATGATTTCTAACTTTTTCAGATTATGTTCTCTTTTGAGAATATTAGAATTCTCTCTAGAAAAATGCATATGCAAGTAAAGCTACAAAACTGCCAGGTGGATAAAGAGCCCCTGAAGTTCATCCATGGATCACAGGTTACTAAACTCCCAGCTGTAACATTCTACGTTTAGTTTTCTTATTTGGGTTACCTTTTGGCATTTGTTCCAGTCCCGCTTAACTGATCCTGACACTTTTACATTATTGTTTGTGTGTTCCCCATTCAGTTAATGAAACCAATAGCACATCTCTCACAAGTCCATGTGTGGACCTTCTGACATTATGCACAGCACAAAATAGGTGGAATAAATAATTCCTTGAGACAACTGTCACTGCAGAGAGCTCAGGCTCAGGGCAGGCTGCCATCTGCTGCCTTATTTCTCGCATCCCTTCCCAGTTCACAGACTGAAGGCACAGGGGCAAGAGATGGCCACTGAAGTAGGAGTTTGTCAAGCAATACACAAGCTACCAATGTCCTAGGCAAGCAGGCCAGTGTCTAGGGCAAGTCAGTCCTAAAGGGGAGCTGGGACAAGGTAACTGAGCCTAGGTGTCATGAGGAAAGGAAGTGGCTTGGGTGAGTCAAGCAGCCTTCAGGACTGTCGTCCCCTGGCCCCACCTTTGGAGAGGGTACAGGAGAAATGGCTGAGCCCCTTGTACATGGGCTGAGGTTCCTGGTTCCCCTCCAAACTATCTCCAGCTATAGGCATGACTGGCTGAGGAATTGGGGCAGGGAGAGATGTCAGTTAGCTCAATGTGAAGAGCAGGGAGGATGATAACAAATGAGAAGACTGAAAGCGGCCCCTCCAGAAGCACAGCAGACTGGCAGCCTTGTTGTGTTTACTATACCAAGTGAGCTTGCATGAAGCTCTACCCTTTCCTTGTGGCTTAGTGGAAGCAAAGATGAAAAACGGAATTTATTTTAAAAAATAAACATTTTTATTACTTTCTTTCCAAGCACTCACTATTACAAGAATTTCTTTCTTTTCTTTTCTTTCTTTCTTTCTTTTTTTTTTTTTTTTTTTTTTGGCTGGCTGGTACAGGGATTGAACCATGGACATTGGTGTTATCAACACCACACTGACCAGCCCCCAAAATGGAAGTATTGATGGAAAAAACACACATTGTCAGATGTTAGGTAGTTGGGAACTCTATTGATTAGAAATGCACATGCACATGAAAAGGAAAAATTTTTTTTTTTTTTTTTTTTTTTTTTTTTTTTTTTTTTTTTTTTTTTTTGGCTGGCTGGTACAGGGATTGAACCATGGACATTGGTGTTATCAACACCACACTGACCAGCCCCCAAAATGGAAGTATTGATGGAAAAAACACACATTGTCAGATGTTAGGTAGTTGGGAACTCTATTGATTAGAAATGCACATGCACATGAAAAGGAAAAAAGAAAAAAAAAAAGGGATGTTAAGACCATCGGTAAACTATTGAAAGAATCTACTTCCAGAAAATGTTGCTTTTCCTTCTCTTCCATAAACTTATACTATCCCTTCATGTTTCCTATCCAAAATACTGCCCAGTACTAATTAGGAGTTTGAGCAATTGCTGTGCCCACCCTGTTCCCAGGTGGCAAGTGAGTGGTCTTGGGTACTTTTCTTATCAATGAGTATATATTTTTTTTATCACTGTCAAATTCATATTTTCTGAAGTTTACTTTCCCTACTAGAATCAGTGCCACCATCAAGTATGCCTTGTAAAGGTATCCTGGCATGGGAAAATTTGGAGGAAGCATGCATCGATATACCAAAGTCACAGTCCTACATGAGCTTACTTTGTCCCAAGATTAGCCTGTTAGAAATTAGGTGATGGTGTGTGGTGTTTTTCCTCTCTGCAGAAATATGGTCTTTTTTTCTTTGTTTTCATTATTAAAAATCATGATTTTCTTTATGCCCTTTTTCAGACCTGTCCCTCCCCAAACCCCTTTCCTCCCTCCCCCATCTCTAGAAACCTTAGCTTTGTTCTCTCCTTCTGAAAGTTTAATGAACTGTTGTGGTCTCTCTCTCTCTCTCTCTCTCTCTCTCTCTCTCTCTCTCTCTCTCTCTCTCTCCTTCCTTAGCACCAGTTATAAGTGAGAACATGTCGTATTTCTCTTTCCTAGATTGGCTTATTTTGCTTATCATAATTTTCTCCAGACTCGTCCATGTTGCTGCAAATGGCAGAATTTCATTCCTTTTTTATGGCTCAGTAGTACTCCATTGTGTATATATGCCATATTTTCTTTATCCAGTTAACCCAAGTAGACATGGACTAAATCAGGCAGTAGCCTTTGGTCTCCTCATGGGAGTTTCTGAGACAGACTAAAGGCTGTTTCTTCATGTAATTTCCACCCTGTGCCACCCCCCAACATCCTGCCGCAAAGCAGAATTCCTTGATGAGGTGATTACTTACTCATAGTTTACCCAGGAAATTACATTACTTTGTAATCTTGCCCCACTTGCAGGAAAGGGTAGATCTTCTGCCATCAGAGGGCCTTTCTGACTATATCTCTGTCTGGGGTTCATGAGAAAACTGATTGTACAGCATAGTCTATTTTCTTTCTTTCCTGTTTTATAATTCTATTTTATTTCCTTAAATGGATTGCTTCCCCTCCAACCCTGCTTTATTGCCCTTTCCTTTGTTGTGTGAGTGTGTTTCTAATTGACTGAATGTAGCTTAGTAGAGCATTCCTATCATTACGTTTAACACTGAAAGATGTTTGAACATTTCGATTTGCTCTTGGTCCTGGTTTTCCATTTGATCCCTATCAAGATCAAATTCTGCTCAAAGTTAATCAGGATAGATAGCCAAAGGAGTTATAGATTATAGAAGAATCATTTACTACCTCAGGAAGTCAGTGATGAAAGAGGGAAATTCTAAGGACTAAATGATTCAGTTTTGATGAATGGAAACAGCACTGAGAATGACCAGAATAAAACATCATTGCTTATAAAAGGGGTTTAGAATTTGAACTCCTGTTGCAAAGCAAGAATTATTATGGTAAGTTTAAATGGAACTATTTCAGATGATCTACGATTCAGAGGTATCACTTAGCTGTTGTCTGAAATAGTCTATTAACAATTAATTAAAAAATAAATCTTGTTGGTGAGAAGAGTCAGGAGCATGCAGTCTGTACTGTATTTTCTCCAGAACTTCAGCCATATAAGTGGTTCCCAACTGGGAGCCATTTTGCTCCCAGGGGGACACGGGCTATGTCTATTGATATTTCTGGTTGCTGTCATAATTGGGGAATGGTGCTACTGGCCTCCAGTGGGTAGAGGCCAGGGATGCTGCTAAACATCCCACCATGCACAGGACAGCCCCTCGCCACAGAAAATGATCCAGTCCAAAAAATGTCAATGGTGCTGCTATTGAAAAACCCTGAGCTGTACCAACATCCACAACCAGATGTTAAGTGTCTCTTACTAATGGCCTCAGACAGAGGTCTTCTGGAGACTTCTGGCCATCAGAATTCCTAGGAATCTTAATAAAGTATAAAACTGCTTCCGAGTCTGGAATTAGTTGGGGGTGGCAAAGAGGTTTCTGGGATCTCCTGGAAGCTCGTGTAAACCCAATTGTGAGGATAACTTATTTTAAACAATCACTTCAGGGCTGATTCAGAGCCCCAGCTGCTCTGCCAGGCTGACTTAGCCTCCTTCCAGATTTGGAACAATTCTAGAATTCTCCCAAACACCCTAAATTGTGGGTTTGGGCCAGGGGCACTCACTATGATATTAACTAACAAAAATTTTAACCAAATTAACTTTATGAAAGCAGTTATCCATGACATATTTTTGGAAGTTTGGGGATTGTTTGGGGTCATTAACTAAATCAGGATTTTCTTCCCAAAATGGAGAAATTCACTATGACCAGCATGGCCACCCTTACCCTCTATTGCTGGGGGTGGGAATCTTTATTCTCTTTGGTGATATTGATATGTGCTGTGTTTTATAAAACTATATAGTCTACCTTCACCTGACCTACATTATGTTGAAATACCATGAGGTGGGGAAAAGAATCTGCATCTTATCTACTCAGGAGGTAGGGCAGGGCAGAGACCTGTCTCAGACAAATGGAAATCCCAGGTGACTTCTAATCACAAGGTTTCCCGATTTAAAAGGCTTACGTGATACTTAAAGTTTATTTGTTTGAGCAGTGTGCAAAGCTTTCATCTCTGTTATTTCAAGAAATCCTCACCTTGGGAAGCAAGGGTATTATCATCCCCATTTTATTGATGAAGGAAGTGGAGCTTAGCAAAGCTATAAGAGTCATTAAGGGGCAGAATCAGGACCTGTACAACCCCGTGGCGCACTCGGGAGAGTGCGGCGCTGGGAGCGCAGAGACACTCCTGCCATGGGCTTGGATCCTATATAGGGATGGCCTGTGCGCTCACTGGCTGAGCGTGGTGCGGGCGACACCAAGCCAAGGGTTGCGATCCCCTTACCGGTCACGAAAAAGACAAAAAAAAAATAAATAAATAAGAATCAGGACCTGTATACTGTTTTCCCCCATGAAACTAGTGAGTTTCCTTCTCTAGCAGAGCTGGACCTTGCCGTGGTGACCTCAGCCTCATAAGTAAGTGTGCGTCAGCTTTTAGCTTTATCTCTTCTTTATGCAACCTACATGTGGCAAGTGGCTCTTCTTTTTTTTTGGTTGCAAAATGCACATAATGCCTTTCCCTGCTCTCCTCTTTCCTATCATGGTCCAGACAGATTGGATTAGGCTCATAGATATTCAGGTGTCTGGGGTCAGTAATAGGTTGTGACTGGGCCAGTACAGCATTATGTTGACTTAATTCATTTTACCCATTTGTGGGCCACAGACTGTGTAGTCTGAGATGCAGAAGAACAAAGAAAATGAGTTTTGTGGGTTAGCAAATTTCATTTCAAATTTATTAGTGATATTAGATAATGGTGTGCTTTTGCCAGTAAAGGGAATATTTTTGGGGGATTAAATGAGGTTTGATAGAAGGACAGATCTGGCAACATTATTTGGAGGATTCAGGAAGAGACATGTAAGAAGACTCATGCAAAGGTGTGGCTTCTGATCTCCCCTGAAGTGCCCGTGTTATTAGTTGCCGCCTGGGTGCACCTGGGGTGCACCAGTGCCGCCCTGGGGTGCACCTGATGAATTTGGAAAAGGTGCCTCCTCTAGCAGTGCTGTCCTATGAGTGCACAGCTGAACTAGTTAGTAGAAAAAAAATAAGCCCAGCAGGTTCAGGACTTGATGGCTGGCATCTGCACTGGATTTTAGCCTCACTCACCCCCTGGCCTTAGTCCCTTCTGTAGTGTGCAAACTGTTAGCCATGTGCAGTGGCCCTGAGGACTAACGAGACACTGTTTCATCATGAGATCCCGTTTCCCAACATTTTAAAAGATTGAATCTGGAGGAGAATAAAAGCAAAAGCCAACAAGCCAGCAGAAAATGTTGGGGAACCAGCAAAGATTTCACAAAGCCCAGACACTTCAAGGGCCATAAGTGACCCCAGCCCTCAATCAGAGTTGCTCTCTGGGACTAACAGTCATGGAGTGATTGCAAGGGAGGAAACAAAAGTAGCCCACTAAGTAATGACTTTATGTGGGAGTCATGCATATATTAACAACCCAGAATGATAAAAAACTCCAATCTATGTTCAGAGGCTTTGTCTTTAATAGTTGACTTTTTTTTTTTTTTTGGCAGCTGTCTGGTAAAGAGAGCCAAACCCTTGACCTTGCTGTTACAATACTGTGCTCTAACCAACTGAGCTAACGAGCCAGCCCTTAATGGTTGACATCCTTAATTGTTGAAATGTATAGAAGTTCTGGTTATGTGAAAAAATTATTTATGTAAGATGTTCAATTTCTTGATGACAACTAAAAAAAAATTGCAGAATGAAGTATTATAAACATTTTTTGCTATAAAATTTATAAATAACACTGTGTAGCTCATTCTTTAGAATGAACCATTAAATAATTAATTATTCCAAAATATATTTGGGGGGATAGAGACTTAATATGTCAAATGTCTAGAACAATGCTTTTCAAACTCTGTTTAATAAACTATTGATTATCATGACATTAATCAGCATTCTCTGACAAAAAAAAAATCCTCAGTAAATAAATTTGGGAACTGTTGGGATTAAACACAGTAATAGACTTCTTTATTGCAGGAATTTAATCTGTTCAAATTCATTATGGCTCCCCCGGAGAGGAATATAACATGCCATATCTGCAGCACTTATGCATAAACTCATGATTAAAACTCAACTCCACTTTGCCCACCCTGTCTCTTTACATATTTAGTGGGGATGACCACCTTCTTCTTGGGTGGAGACTTGGATGGAGCCGTGATGTTGGATCACTCAGATGGTAAAAGTCCTCTTTCTACAAAAACAGACAATTCAGAAAATATATGCACAATGTACTGTTTAATAATTAAACTTCCAAAGAGGTGCATTAACTCAATCTTGGACTTCTCCCAGGTCAGAGGTGGTTCACGTTGGAAGTCTGTGTCCCAGGGAGTGGTGGCTCTCCTTGCTTGCTTCCTCCCCATGGCAGCTGCCAGTTAGCTCCCTGCCAGGGTGGAGTGCAGGTAAGGAGACAGGCCAGACCATTGGGATCCAGCTCTGTTGCTTTCTCTTGTCTTGGCCAGTGGTGTAGCTTCCTCCTCCTCTGATGGTGCTTTCAGAGGCTTCCTCTCCCACAGTTCTGCTGACAGGGGAAACATGCTTCTTTGTGCCCCAGGGGTGGTCTCCTCCCAAACCCTGGGCCACAGTGCCTCTTGCTTCTTTCTGCCACGGACTCTTTTTCTTCTGGCTTACGCGGGTGGGAACGAGGCCCGCTCTCTCTTCTGCATGACTTGGCCTGGTCCAGGGAGCAGTACTCTTGTGTCCCTTCCATGCAGGCTGCTCAGGGTCTGCCTTCCGAGAGGATGGTCAGTGCCCCCAGCAATTGGTTCTAGAATCCATGAGAGGTTTCTCATGAGGAGGAGGAAGAAAATGCTACTGCACTATAACTCTGAAGAAATCCTTTTTGTACCTTATAATTTCACCAAAGAGTTCAAGAGATGTGAAAGATCTTCCCAAATTCCTAAATTCTTCTCTGTAATTGAGAGACAGGGAGGGAGTGCTCTCTTGCTCAGTTGGATACCTGAGGACCACTAGGGTGGTGATTTGGTTGAAATAGACGTGGGTGAAGTCCTGTTCCAACATCAAGCGTTATTTATTTCAACACAGAAGATACCTCCTAATGTGCCTGTGTGAATGTGCAGACACACACACGCGTGCACACACACACTGCTCTCAGTACTGCACTATAATTTTCTGGAGTGCTGGTGATTTCATGCTTGGCCTCCATTCCTCCCTGTCTGCTCTGTCCTCGGTTCTCAACAACTGCTATTGTCGTTCTGCAAAGCGGCTGTCTTCAAGTCCCCACAGTTTCTGACTGTGTCATCCATTTACATTTTTCAGTAGTCGTGCTCTCTGACCATCTCAAAATGTTCCCTTTTGATCTGAACAACATTATTCTATCAAAGTCCTGTCTACTTCTCTAACCAGTTCTCCACTCTGTTTTCTTTTCCTTGCTTCCAAGTAAGGGAATAACACAAGAGGAAACTCTCAGCCCTCTGCCAGTCTTTCTACCCTTCCTGGAAATCTCGTCCATCGTAACGGATGCTCTTACATCTTCACCTTCAGGCCTTGACTGCTCTTTCGGCTTCCATTCACGTGTCTCCAGTTGTATGTCTCCAACGAACGCTACATGGCTCTACGTAGATGCTCTGCTGTACCTAAAACTCCATATCTTGCAACCTAAATTGTTTCTTTCTCAAGACATTCCTTTCCAGGCTTCCTTACACTATCAATCGTTTTCCTGACCCTCCAGGCGTGAAATTTTGGGATCTGGACTCCTCACACGCCTTTGCTTTTTAATGTGATTTCTCGTCAAGGCTCAACACTTTTTTCCTTCTAATGCTTTTCTTCACCTTTTTTTCCTACCACGTGCCTTGGTCAGTCGTTTTTCACATCATGAGAGAATGGTCTGCACATTTTTCTTTGCCTCCGCATTCCTTTCTGCATGTAACATGTTTTGCATGTTTCACCTGAAGCCGTCTCCCAAACACAACTTTGATTCTGTTAATTCCTAATGCAAACTGGATAGCTCACAATATCCTAACCAATATAATCCAAACCTAGCCTGAAATTCCAAACCTCTCAGTAATCTGGGCGTAACCTCCCTCTCCCACCCTGTACCGCACTTAACTCCTTTGCGCAAGCACCGTGCTTGAGCCAGGCTGGACCCATATTGTTACACTGAACATGTCAAGTCTATTTCCCACCCCTCTCCTCTTATTAGAATCTTGAATATCAAAGAAGTTAGTCAAAACTTATGTAAAGTGCATATCTATAGCATTTCCTCATTTTAGCTGGTTCCTCATTTTATTTTAGTTGCTAAAAAGTACACCTTAATAATTTCTAAGAGTCTAAAGGACAGGGGCAGTGTTTTCTACTTCTTTATATATCCCATAATGCTGAATACAGTGCTCTGCAAATTAAGTATATAGTAACTTAGTATTG
The DNA here is from genome assembly GCF_000696425.1 of Galeopterus variegatus. Taxonomy (NCBI): domain Eukaryota; kingdom Metazoa; phylum Chordata; class Mammalia; order Dermoptera; family Cynocephalidae; genus Galeopterus; species Galeopterus variegatus. Next base: position 973,857 of record NW_007726119.1, on the reverse strand, counting down.
ATGGATTGAAAAATAATAGAGCCAGTCATAAATTGCCTAACAAACCTGGATATGAAATTTCCTCATTTTTCTCTGTGGATAACAAAAATTTGTGTTTCTTTGGATCAAAATTTGCTTTGCCTTCTCTGACAGGGCTGACTCCATCTAAGTGCTGCTTTTGCTTGTGTGTGGTTATAACTGGAGGCTTTGCCATATGCTTCTCAACCAACTCATCTTGATTTTCAAAAGTTGCCATAGATAGATACATTCCTGCAGCACTGTTTGCTTTCCTTTGTTAATTCAACGTTTGAAGGCTAATTGATAATTTGCTAAGGTGGTGTAAAAACTTTAACATGGATGGTCCTTTGCTTTATCAATTCTCATATTTAGTATGATCATTTGAGATTGCATGTAGTGAAAGCAGTGGCTTAGAGACTAAGGAGAGATGAATTCTGAGATGAGTCTCTCCTTGGCTTGCTTGATAGCTTGGCCAAGGTGCTTGACCTTTCTGTGCTTTACCTCTTTTCTAAGACAAACTGGAAAATGATAATGTCTACCTATCACATAATCTGTTTTAAAAAGAAATAAAATATTTATAATGTTTTATGTACTACGTTCAGTTGTAGGTAGCTTTTTAACTTATAAGTAGGAAAAATGGAGGCATACAGTTTTTAATTGATTGTTATCAATTCTTTGAGATATTCAAGCTGCCGAGTTAGTGTTTTCCTTACTACAATTTTAAATTGGATGCACTGAATCTGTCTTGCACATAGGTTTGTTTCCGAATATTGAAGAAAAATTAAAATTTTAGACATGAAATGACATTTTAAATCTGTATCTCAATTTCCATATTTGTTTTTTAAAGATAAGAGAAGCCCTTAACACATTCAGTCATGCTTTTTTTATTGAAGCATAATTTATTATGCATATTTTGGGTGTGCAACATTGACTACCGTCAGCAGTGTACAACATATGTTGATTAAACCAATATTATTAACCTATTCATTATTATGAATTGTAACTATTCTTTATGCACTTCATCCAATCTTTCCCCATCCTCCTCCCCCTCCCCCCTCCCACCTCGAATAACTGTAGATTTGTTCTCTCCTTCTGAAAGATGAATGTTTAATTATAGTTCCTTCCTTCCTTCCTTCCTTCCTTCCTTCCTTCCTTCCTTCCTTCCTTCCTTCCTAGCCCCCACATATGAGTGAGGACATCAGTCATGCTGTTAAATGAGATAATGCTGTCAGGTGTTCATTTGGTCCAGTGGATAGTGTGTGTTCAAGAAATGCTAGTTATTACTATCATAAAATTATTTTTCATATGGGCCTCATAGTAATAAAAAGCTAGAATAAATTTTATCAAAATATTAATCATAGCTGAATTAAAAGATTATGGATATTTTTTTCTAATTCTAAGATGTTATTACTTATTTAATTAATTCATTCTATCATTTAGAAATCTTTCTATTGAATGCCTCCTGTATACCAAGCACTTTGCCAAGCTTTAGTCATCCTAATATGGATTAGACAAACATGGTTCCTTCCTGGTGAAATTTAGTCTACATTTTGTAAAGACTCACCATAATATTTTAAAGAAATTTCCAGTAGTTGTCCCCTAACATTTTTTAAGTAACAGATTCCAATAGAGGTGCTTATATTTACATATTGCTATAAACTTGGAAATAGCTACATTACTCTCTGGATCTGAATTCTTATAGGAACAGCCCTGTAAGAAAGGCAGTTTGAGTATATCCTGTCTTTTTATAGATATGATTAGATAACTCACCCAAGCTCAGGAATGCAATAGATGGCATTTGGGATCATTTAAAGAAGAGACTCACACATAATGTTGATTTGTCTACTGCTTGGGGTTTCTGAAGAGTTGAGATAAATATCTCTGCTGCCAATCCCCAAATAGTGAGCAACTGATTTTCTTTTCTTTTGACATTGATTAGAGATAGTTGGTAGTTTTCACATTGCATGTAATAAGAACAAATTGCTGGTTTTTCCACTATGTTATTGAAGGGCTATTATTGTGAAGTTATATCATTCCCTGGTTCAGACACATTAAATCTTTTTTGCTCTGTGCACTTATGTGCATTCACAGAAACATATGTGTTTCTTTCTTGGAAAGGGATCCTAGAATATTCACAATAATGGACCAGCCCACATGGCCTCTGTTGGAGATGAAGCAGTCTACTTCTCTGTATCAAATCAGGCCCATTCCACTGCTACTTTTAATATCCTTTACTTGAGAAGAAGATATATTTGCTTCACAAAAACAGGAGTGATCAAATAATCAACAGGTGTGATCAAATCACATCCTAAATTTTTCACCCAATTAAAATATTCAGCTTGTTGTATGCAATAGCATAAAAATCCTGAAGGACTCAAGATAATTCACCTGCTGTTTTTACACTCAGCTCTCTCATCCATTGTTTCTGTAAAAGGCTTCAAAACTCCTTAATTTAATAATATAATTTTAAAGAATTTTTTTCAACTAAAAGGCTGTGACTTTTTTTTTCCTCACGTAATTGTGCATGTGACTTGATCAAAGAGTAGAACCTTGGGAAACCATAGAGATGTGGGAGCTGCATAGGAAGAAACATTGAATCCCTATCCCTATGATCCAGGATGAGGTTTTTCACCTCACACCCACTTGGAGGTTACACTTTTCAACAAAAGAAGAACTCAAGACCAAATACAGAACCCTAAATGCAGAGGTATTTAGACCCAGTGCAGATCTACATTGCCCTGCAAATTTCAAGAAAATCCAATCCCAGAGTTATAAGTTCCAGTTTAGGTTTTACAGGATACTTGGAGGATGTAAGCCTCAGTAGTACTCTCATTAAACACTTAGAATTTAGGAAAAACTTTGAAGCAATTGCAGGTAAAAAAAAATAGCATTTAATAAATGCAGTGATGAGAAGCTTCTACAGGAGAAAAAAAGCCCAGTGCAGAAATGCTATGGGATACGAGTAATAAGAGATGCTTGGGAGCATCAGCTGAGTCTAGACAGCCCACCCAAAGGAACCTGAGTGGGACTTGAAATGAAAAGGTTCTTATCAATTCATTTGCCAAAGGACTTTTACTAGTGTTTCACTGAGAGGAACTGTTCTTTATGGCTGTGGTATACAAATATGCTCATTAGATAAAGGGCTACTCTCTTGCTGACTACCTACTATTTGCCAGTTACCAGGCTAAACACTTATAGCATCATGTGCTGGGTTGTCGTATCCCCAAGTTACATTCCTTACATCACATAAAGGCTCAGAGACATTAAGAAACATGCCCAAAGTCACACAGCTATTAATTGTGAGATCTTGAATCTAAACCATGGTCTACCTGTGTCCTTTCCATTTTACGACATTTTTTGCCACATGACACCCCAACTTATTTTATAGCAATAATTGGAAACTGGTTCATTTCACCCATTAATAGTTTTAGTTGAATAATTCAATTATGCGTCATTAGAAATAAATGTCAGGCTTAGATATTTATTTATCACCAATGACTTGGGTTTATAAAATTAGGTCATCTATTTTGGACTTTAATTATTTTTTAATTTCCAGAAGTCCAAATTCAATGGAGTTACTGCTTATAAAGGTAGTATTCTAAAAAGCAGAACTTGGTGGAACAAATTGATTTCTTCTGTATTTTTTATGGTAAAGACTAAGCTGCTATGACAAAGGGACCCCAGATGACAGTCACTCAAAGAAGATATGTCATTGAGAGACCCATGGTCTTTCCATATTGTTGACCTACTATCTTCTAGGGCTTTATTCCCGTCTTCCTGTTTATAGCTGGGTCACTGTTCTAGTACTGTTCTAGCTTTTGGGGAAATGAGAAAGAAAAGATGGTGGGGTGCGTGACCAAGGCTTACAGCCAAGATGTGGACATGGCATATATTATTTCCAATCACTACCATGGACAGGAACCTAGTCACATGACTATGCCTAACAGCAAAGGATGCTGGGAAATATAGTCTCTAGCTGTGAGGTGGGTGCCTAGGTGAAGAGTAGGGAGCTGATTTTGTGGGAAAGCTAGCAGCAGTCAGCCACACATCAGAAGAGATAGTACTCTGAAAAGATAGGATTGCTTGAGCAAATGGATTTCCAAGGAAAATACTGGGAAAAAGGACAAAGCATGAATATGTAAAATGTATATATATATATATATATATATATATATATACCATGTGCTATGATTTGAATGTTTCCCCCAAAAAGAATGTGCTGGAAACTTAATCCCCAATGCAACAGTGTTGGGAGGTGGTGCCTAATTAGAGGTGATTAGGCCATGAAGATGGAGCCCTCATGAATGGGTTAATGCTGTTATCTCTGGAGTGGGTTCCTTATAAAAGTACAAGTTTGCCGTCGCTCCTTTGTCCTTTTACCCTCTGCTATGGATGATGCAGGAAGAAGGCCCTTGCCAGCTGCCTGCCCAGTCTTAGACTTCCCAGCCTCCAGAACCACGAGCCAGTACATTTCTGTCCATTATAGATTACCTGATCTTAGGTATTTTGTTACAGCAACACAAACAGACTAAGGCACCATGTCACTTCATAATAGGGCCAGAGCTTGGCCCTTCCTGCCTGTTGGATTCTTTTTATCATAATTACAAACTTAAGTGCAATTTAAACATAATATTTTCCCTGTTGCCCAAGGAATGCTAGAGGCAGAGAAGGTAGGAGTAGAAGAAGCAGGGACCTCTGTGAGCTAATAACTTGTTCACACATTTTATAAACCTTTTACAATGTATTTTATTTTATTTTAACCTCCCAAACTATGTTCTTCTGATGATACTCATTATACAAATGCTTTATACTTGACATTCAAGCTAATGAGTGGAAGGAGCAGGGCTTTAGTTTTCTGTAATCAAAAGCCATTGTACCTTTCATTACTCCCACTTTGGGGTCTTAAAACCTGAAGAGAGCCTTTAGTTTATTTTCCATTTTCAGGATGCCAAGAACAAAGATTCTTTAAATCTTGAATACAAAGCAAGCAGAATTTGCATGGCTTGTAGAAAATTATTTTCTAACTAAAAATAAGACTCCTGGCAAGAGTTATTTGCTGGATCAGAGCTTTAAGGCTTCTCATTGGCAAAACCCTGTCTCCAGTGGCTTGTCTATCCTCATTGTATTCTAAACAAATTCTTTCTTCATTAAGTGGATAGTTCTGAAGGTAATGGGAGGACAGGTTGGCTGCTACTCATGGAAAGAATTTTTTAGTAATGGAAAAAATTAGACTATCTCAATGTCAAAGTTCTTGAGCCCAAATTAGCAAAGCAGGTGGGCAGATCATATTTCTTCTATAGCATAACTCCAGGGGGGTTCCGAACTGTCTCGTTAGTTGTCCCAGTTTCTTTTGACTGATCTCCATCAAAGAAATCTGAATCCTTTAGTTCTGTTGCTGTTTCTTTTAAAGAGTCCTTTTACAGTGGGGAAAAAACAAGGCTGTTGTGTTTGGCTGCTTGGGTCGTGTAGGGTACCATTCCAGGACAACATGGGAAAGCGAAGAAATCAAGTGACCCCTATAATTTCTTTTTTACTGAGGTAAAGGAATATGGCATTTGAAATTATGCTCCCTATTTGCAGGTGGCTCATGCATGCATGTGGTCTGTCCTTTCTATGTGAAAGAGGAAAAACAGGAAAGGAATTGGGTTGCTAATGAGATACAGTCTTCTAGTTAGGATGTGCAAGAATGCCTCTTTCTCTACGACCATTGAACCAGCCAGTGTTTATTTGCAATCTGGTGGGAAATATTGACTCTATTTTTTTTATTGTATTTTCCTGATTGCTGGTAAAGTTGAATGTCTTCATTCATGCATATTGGACATTTGCATTACCCCCCCCCCCCTTGAGAATTATCTTTTCAGAATGCTTGCACATTTTTATATCGGGTTATTTCATTTTCTCTTAGTGATTCTGTAGAAACACTTTTTATGTTACAAACCTTAAACATTTTTGTACTATATATTTTGATAATATTTTCCCCAATAACAGGGAAAGGTTATTCTGTTGTATTGTCTCCTAATTTTATTTATTTTTTCCATTAATGTTTACATCTTCAATCCTTATGGGGTTTACATATGCTACTCCTTGGTAGGAATTTAACTTTTCTAGCCAGTAGCCGATTCCCACAACAACATGTTCTGAGTGGGTCACAGTTGGTCAGAACTGGGACTGGGGTTGCTGCACTTAAAAGCTGTGTTTTTATGCTGCTACTGTGTGAAAGAGGGAGACTGGAAGCCACATGTACTGGGAAACAGAAAATTATTATTTATAAAAGATATAACTGTGGGCTCTTAAGTTTGTGGGAAAGAAAAGATTTATTTTAGTAGAGCAATGTTACAGGAGAAGTAGAAAGAAAAGGTGCTCTGCAGAGTGAAGACAAGTCCTTATTATATAATGTGTAAGCTGGGGAAGGCATTATTTTATGGAGCAGAGAGGGGCGGGGATAACACAATTTGGTTGGCCATATGCTTTGTGTTCTGTCTTAAGATTGCTATACATAGAGATATTTTATCTGTACCCTCCAAGCTCCTGTTCATAATCTTGCTGAGAGTTATGCATGAAAGAAGGAGTTTCTTTCTATGATGCTGGTAAAAAAATAATAATGCAGGGAGAGGGCCACGTTTCTGGGATGACTTTGAGGTAGGCTGTGCTGCAAAGTGGTAGGTGTTATGTTTAAGTTTCCTCTGTAAAAGAGCACATTTGGGGAGCTTTCCTGTGAAAGAAAGTCTTTTTCTAATCAAAATAAAATGCTGTTATATCCTTTGTATTTACTTTGTGAAATAATATTCTAGATTTTTCAATCCTGATAATGTATTTTTGGATAATTTTCCTGCTTCCATTGACATTTTTTAAAGATGCATTTCCCTAAACTTTGTGTTGAAGGAAAGGACTTTCTGGTCCTCTTTTTGGAAGGCAGCCTATTCTGAGTGGGGTAATAAAAAATAATTAAGAAAATGCTGGAGGGATTACAATAAGAAAAGTAAATACTAAGTTATAAAAGCCACTAAACTGTGTCCTGTTTTCTTGGTCTCTTAGTGTCTCCATTCATTTGCAATTATTCCCAAAGTCAAAGGGGTCACTTTTGGTTAGGAGCCTTATTTCATAATCTTCATCTATTTTTTTTTTTTCTTATCTTGCAGGTGATTGCTGTGTTAGTCAGATGTGCAGCTAATGCTATAAATGCATATGACCCATTTAGCAGTTTAGCCAACCTCATTCAAATCCCAAAGCAGAAAATTGGCTGTAGTCTTCCCTAAGCCTTGCTGCTCAGTGTGGTCCTTGGACCAGCAGCATCAGCCCCACCCCAGACCTAGTGAGTCAGAATCTGCCTTTTTTTTTTTTTTTTTTTAACAAGATTAATGTTTGAGAACTGTTCTGCAGCACTAATAGAGCAAACAAAAATTGGATATTGATTTCTAATACCTTCAGCTTATCTGACAAGTAGTACATCAGATATTTCTTTGAACAGAAAACAAACAAGGAAACAAAACTCCCCCCAAAAGAGCTTAGCCACACTATGAAGAAAGGGAAAATTTTGTAGAGTGACCATGTAATAGAAATTTATACAATGCAATTGCTGCTTCAGGGCTTTGGAGACTGGTAGACCTGGGCTGGAATCCTGGTCTTGTGACTTACTAGTTTGGTTACCAGCAAGTTATTTAACTTTTTATCCATCTCAGCTGGAATGACGTGTTCTGACTCTCAGTTGCATAGTCTTTGACTCCACTATTTTTTCTACTAAATTAGGCGGTTAAGCAAAATAGTTCACGGGTGCACAGAATTGTATTCAGTCCTGCTATTCTTTTCAGTATGTTACATTTTATTCAATATGTACTGCTTTTCTAAGAGCAGATATGTAAACCAGATGGAGACACATAAATGAGCTAGGGACAAGGGGAAATTAGGGAAAATCTGTGTGAAAGCTTTATTAGGTTATTTTAATAGTTTAAATAACATTTATAAATCTCTAACTAATTACATTAATAAGTCTCCAGATAATTTGCCCTAAAAATGAATCAATGATCCTGGCTGTCTGCCATATAACCATCTATTCTTCTACTCTGACTCTTGGCTATAACAATATGGGAACACTTAGGTGAATACAGGATGCTCTTACCCACAAATATTAATGTGTGTATTATTATGAACTATGTCCATAAATACATCTTAAAGGAAGGCAAAAGTAAATTCGGCTTCTCTGCAAGATATCATCTGATTGAGGTGTGATATGTAAATGACTTAATTGAAAAAGATACAGTGCCAAGCATGCTGATGAAGTGTGTCTTTTGTAATTTAGAATAACACCCCAGAAAAAAATATTGCTGTGACAAAAGTACAGGTAGAAAGACAGAATATACAAGATAGGACAGAAGATGGAAACATTCTTTAAATTCCACACACTTCTAATCATGGGAAAGTGCCTGCAGCCTGTTTTATCTTGAATATGGCATTCATTCTCAGCATTTGTTAATCATTGAATTAACCTTAATCTCATTCTCTTAAAGCTGTCACTTTATATTGTTTTGTTAAATCATTTCTTCAATGTATTTCCTAATATTTTGACTCAGTGCAACCTTTACAACAGAAATGCCTTATGTCCCAATTATTTCACTTAGTAAGAGTGTCAATTTAGTTAAGAAATAAATTTAATGATGAGAAAGAATATGTTGCCCATTAAGCACACACCCGATACATAAATGGTAATTAACTAGATCTGAAGGGAGTATAAATATCTGCATAATTAAAACTTAAATAGATCTCAAAAACATGATTATCCAGGTAATATGTATCCCTAGTACCAGTTTAGAGTGGATGCCAGGACACTGATTTTCTCAGTAGATGTGGTCCAAAAATCTGCATAAAAGTCTGTAACTACATCAAATCACTTCCCTATTGAGTTCAACTCTTTACTTTTAAGAGATGTTTTAGATTTGCTAGTTTAGATTTGTCAATTGTTATTTGGCAATTTGCAGATTAGAGATGTCAGGGGTTAGTTCTACACTGCGAACTTTTTTTCCTTGAAAGTCTGAAGGCAATTTTAAAGATATACCTAATATACAGCTTTGATGACTTAAAAATTCCTGGAAATATTGAAAACTTTTTTTTTTAGCTTAATTTGAACGAGGTTAGGAATCCTTTCTTTCTGAAGGGCAAAAAAAACCTCAAGTACTTATTGTGCTGAGACAGAGTTTGCACCAAGGCTCCCTTCCAACCCACGTTGGATTGTGACACTCGCTGCTTCTCCAGGGGATGGCTGGCGGTACCCTGCTTGTGCAGATGAGGAATGGCCTCTATTCCCAGGGACTCCTTCCCCTCCGGGAGCCTCTCCAGGACCTCTACTGGGGCTGGAGGGGGGTGCACGTGCCCATCCCCCTCTCCCGTGCACAGGACCTGTGGCTGCCCACATTCTAGTGGCCTGCAGGCAGGAAGCCCACCGCGCTTCTTACAGATGTGCTGAGACAGAGAAAGCCCCCTCTAGGGAGACAGTGTGAGTGTCTAGGGAAGGTCTCAGGTGAGTGAGTGACTGAGTGAGACGAAGATCTCTCAGCAAGTCTTCCACCACAAGGCTGAGCAGACGGCAGGAAAGATAGCAGTCCTTCAGCCTGCAAGATTCTTTGCGGCGTTCCTCCAGTGCATGTTTGGGAACAGTTGTCGTGAGGCGAGATCAGACAGCGGGATGCCATGGCGGGGACCCAGCGCAGGAGGTGCAGCCCGGGCCTCTCCAGCTCCCGCACCTCCGTGCCACCTGCCCTCTGCACAGAGCCCCTCGCCCTTCCCTGTCCCGCCCACGCCCTCCGCGGGCTCAGCTCCACCAGCCCAGTCTTCCCTCGGCCTCGCTCAGGGCCTGGGCTCAGCAGCCCTGGAGATCGCCCTGCACCTGCTCGGAACCCGCTGACAGGTTGTCAGTGCACACTCGCTGGGTTATGGAGACCTGGAGCAGAGGCATGACCTCTTCACCTTTCTTACTTCTCTCTCAGCCTCAGTTCCTTGAGCCCGGGCACACTTCTAACTCGTATCCCGCGGTTTCTTGCTTTGTGGGTGAACAGTGCCAGGCCCTGGGCTGAGCATGGCACGGGAGTCTGTTGCAGACGCCTCATGCACCTGTTAGGGAGCCAGGCACTGTCCCGAAATGGGGCTCTTCTTTCCGCACCCCTGGAAATCGCCACATTCTCGAAAGTTCTCAGAGGGCTGCTTGGCTTCCCAGACAATGAACTTTGTTGTACTCCTGCCACGGATTGTTATTCTTCTACCTAATAGGGTCAGGCGTTTTGTATGCTTACCGCAAAGACGGGAAAAGAAACTGTGTCCGGGGAGAGTTCTCAGCCTAACTGGCCAGCGGGTCAGCAAGTACGGATGGGTTATTCGCTGCAGGCAGAATTCTTCCTGAGGTGTTGAAGAATGTGCTGTTTTCTTTTGTTTTGTTTTTTTCTGGAGAGTCCTGCCATTTTAGGCCAGTTCTAATAATTTTTTTCCCTGTTCTCATCTCTGATCTGGTGATCACAAAGTTTTAAGACAGGGATCCTGTGTCAAAATATCCAGTTGTCTTGAAGAGACACACTTTCCTCCAGGAAGTGCATTTTACCAGCTAAGAAGTAAGAAATCAAGACAACAGAAAGATAAACAGATGTACTTTCCTGATTCTGATCCCCTTTGACCATAAATTTGGAAGTTTTCAAAATATGTATCTTTATATATCCCAAGAGCAGCTCTTAAACTCTAAGGGCCACACCAGTCACCTGGGGGTCTTATTAAATTAGATCTAAGTAGAGTGTGGGGTTCTACACATTCGAAGAATTCCCAGGTAACCAGGGAGCTGCTGGCCACAGACCAACCTTTGAGTAGCAAAGGCCAAAGTGAAGTATTTTCAGTGAATAATTTTATTTCGTTATATTGATAGATGAGTGGAATTAGATCTATGAGTTATTCATGATTTTAACTTAGTCATTTGTATAACGTTAATGACATACTGGAATTTTAATATTATCTTACATGATTAATAAATCTTCTTATTTGGCATGATTGAACATTACAGAAAAAAACATAAATAAATCCCAAAATATAATTTCCAAAGGAATAAATGCTGCCAAATGATTTTGTGTTTTCTGTTTCAGAAATTTACTGGGCATGTATGCAATAGAATTTGTGAATAAACTAAATTATATGAATCAGATGATTTTCAAAGGGTGCACTGATTTGACCAGACCAGAGAGGTTTCATATTCTGGGAGATGTCTCAGTCGGAGAAATAATATATTTTATGTGTAAATCTTAGCTAGATACACATGAAGTAGAGTTCATGTTCCTCTGATAATAAAAAGATTTTTCTTTTCTCAAACAGTGTCTTAAAGCTTCACTAACTCTTTCAGTCTTTTCTGCACACTATTTCTGTATATACAGAAAGTAAATGCGATTCCAGATTCCAGTGTAATTATAACTCATATAAAACACTGGGGACATACCAAAGGTTTGACTTTATAAGCTCGGATGTAATTTATAAATAATATACATTGTATGTATTTGGCATACATATATGTGTATATATCAATAAAATATACACAGAAATTGAGAGAATAATTCTGAACTCTTTGAAGATAGTAATATAATATCTAGGCATTTCAGAATAAAAGTTGAAAGTTGCCTAGTACTATTCAAAATTATTTTATTTTATTTTTGTTTTAAATTATGGCAAAATACACATAGAAAATTTATCATCTTCACCATTTTTAAGTGTACAGTTCCACAGTATCATGTACCTTTGTATTGTTGGACAACCATCACCACAATCCATCTCTACAACTCTTTTTATCTTGCAAAACCAAAACTCTGTACTCATTAAACAACTCCTCATTTCCCCTCTTCTCAGCCCCTAATAATCACCATTCTACTTTCTGTCTCTGTGAATTTGAGTACTCTAGGTACGCCATGTAAGTGGAAAATTGTCTACGATTTTGTAGTCAAATATACTTAAAAGTGGAAGATAGATGTTCTAATACTTAACAGGAAACCAATTAGAAGCACATTAAAAATCAGCACGATGCCATTACAAGGATGCAAGAATCCGGTTTGTCACAGACCTCCTTCTTTTGTGTGTCAACAACCTTAAGGTCCTGTTGAAGTTGCTGGGTTTTCTAGTAAATCATGGAGGTGGTATGAAACCACAAAAGATGTGCATCTGATCCTCTCTTCAGCTAAGGGGAGCTCACGTATTTCATCTACAGAATTAGGTGGTTGCAACAGAGATAACCTTCCAAGTTCATTCATCTGCTCAGCAATTTAATTTGAGCTCTGCCCAGTGCCAGGCTCTGTGATAGGCAGTAGAGGTACTGCTGTGAATAAAAGAGAAAAATTCCTGCTCTCCTGGAACTTCCTTTCTAGTGGGGAAGCTGGACAAAAATGAGCTAAATAAAAAAATGATATACCATATTAGGTAGTGAGAAATGCTTTGGTGAAAAGTGCAGCAGGAATGGGAGAAGAAAATGGTATGAGGTGGGGCCAGAGGAGTCTGCATTGAGGTGAGAAGGGTCAAACTCAGTGGGAGAAGGGAGAGGCTGTGTGGATGTCTGGTGCAGAGGGGACTGCACAGGTACAAGCTCTAAGATGGGGTACACCTGACACACTTCTTTTACACTAACATATAAGTTGGTGAGAGCCCTCCCTCTGTTTTACTTAGTATATGATAAGCGCATTTAAAAATAAAACTATACTTTTTATTACAATTAACTATAAAAGTAATTTTTCATTCAGTGTTTTCTAATATTCATATATGAAGACAAATTTTTACTTTTTCCCATGTGGCATGTACTGCATAGTGTTTAAAGTGATTATAAAAGAAAAGTATGAATAAAATTTAAAAGGACACTGCATCATGTTTATTTTTGTGACTAAGTATACGTGAAAATATAGATTGCATATATTAGGGAATCAAGAGGAGATCAAAATTGCTCTCATGACTTGGAATTTAGAATTCATACATTTTTGCAAAAAGAATCAAGTTGTTAATTATTCATAATTTTATGTTCTATTTCTATATGTCAGAATAAGAGAGAAGGGGTCAGGTTGGTATTTATTTCTAAGCACTTGTCTGAAAATAACATGTTGTAGATGTGGTAATTTTTATTTTCAACAAATGAGCCCCCTAATTAGGATATAGTTGTCAATAAGTGTTAACTTAGTATTGTTTGTTTTCTAGATTCCTTGTGATGTCTCAATAGGGTACATAAAATTGCCACTAACTATTTAGGTAAAGTTGATATTGAAGCAACTGAAAAAAATTATTTTTATTTTTATTCTTCTCATCAGCTTGTAGCTCAATATCATGGTGATTTTTCTTCTACTTCGTATCATTTAATAGCTAAAGTGGAAACGTTTTAAACATTTCATGTTAGCTGTGTTTAGCTTTGTGCAACTTAGTTGCAGTACATGACTTTGCACACTTGTGTGTAAAATGTTGTGGGCTTCATTTATTCAATTTGAGAGTAGTCTGCCTCTCTCTGTTGATTATCAAAACATATGGGGGAAAGGATTAGAAAAAAAATAAATGAAGTCCCTATATAAGCCACAGCATACTTAAATTGAATATGGCTTGCACCTTAGTCTCAGGACATTGTTTCTATCACAATTAATAACAACTAATAATAATAATAATGTTTATTGAGCATATATCATGTGCCAGAATTTTCACATGCATTCCTTTGTTTGGTTTTTGCAATTACCCCATGAGTTATGAATTACTCTTATGCTCACTACGTAGCAGATGGAGAAACAGAGTTTTAGGGAACTTAGGTAAGTTGCCTAATGCCTTTGAGATAGAAAGAGGTGGAGTCAGGTATCTGAGTTCAGAGTCTGTCATCTTAACAACACTGGATTGATGAGATTTTACTCTTCCATGTTCTTTCTCTAGCAGGTTCTCATGAGTAATGAGACGGGAATTGGACAGATCACAGGAGGGAGATATAACATATGTTGTCTTTGGCTGGTGTGTCAGTTTTTGAAGGCTTAAGAAGTAATATAATTCTAAGGCAGTGTAATTAGTATGTCTGTGTGATAAATCTCAAGCATTGTGCCTCACAGTTCTTTAATACTATCTGTGGAGATATCTCATCCCACAAACTCTGCCTTCAGCTCTAGCTTTAAATTCTTTTTTTCCCACTTCTGAACATTTCTAGCTCATTCTTGTAGCCAGCTCACCTCCTGGTTCTGCTGTGCATGAAGGATGATTTTCCAGATTCATAGGGTGCCAAAAGGCCAGAGAGATTACTTTCTAAAGAAATAAACAGATAAAAATGAAAAGTATGGTACTTATTCATGTGACCTTGATAAGCTATTGATTTGCAACCTGCCATTCCATGTAAACAGTTATTTTGCCATTAATTTAAAATGAAAGACTTAAAAAATGATTCACATATTTCACAATATATTAAATCTATATCTGATAGAGGAAGAAAAAGACAAACATATTTTTAGTGGCAACTTGGCTTAGCAGATTGGCAGACATCAAAATGTAATATTACAGAAGAAAAGAAGGAAAATAATACAGTGGAAAGAATATATTTTGAATCAAGATACCCAAGGTCTGATTCCAGTTACCCCACTTACTACCTCTGAGATCTGAGTAAGTCACTTAAACTCTTTAAGGCTCCATCAGGTTAATAGGGATACCTTTTCCCCCCCACATTGGTTTGAACATTACTAAGATATTTATAAAATATGGCTTAATCCATCTCTAACAATACATTTATTTAATAAGTTTCAGCAAATGTGACTGCATATCTTTTTCAATGCTCCATGCAGGTGTTGTGGCACATTACAAGTAAATGTTTGGATTGTTCCCATCTGCTTGCTCCCATAAGTTAGAGAAGTTAGGGGCTTTCAGCAATAACCAACATGAGTCCTTTCTGGAATAACTACCACAATAGTAGAAATATTCACAAAGAGCTCACACAATCCCTTTTACTGGAATGCCCTTTACCTCCTTCACCTGCTACTGCCAGCAAGACCCTTTATCTCATGAATATTCATAATAAAAATTAATCAAATAATTAAAAAATAATTTTTTCTTCTCTTTTCCTTCTGGATTGCCCATAATTTAAATATTTGTTCACTTAAAGTTGTCCCACAGATCTCATAGGATTTCTTCATTCTTTTTTTCTCTTTCTTTCTTTTTCTTTTTTTGTTCCTCTTTCCTCTTTTTGTCTCACCAGATTATTTCCAAAGACCTGTCTTCTAGTTTAGACATTCTTTCTTCTGCTTGACCTAGTTTACTGTTGAAGCTCTTGGTTGTATTTTTTATTTAAATCAATAAATTCTGCACTTTCAAAAAAATAAAAATTAACCCTCTTGAGTCACCTCCTCCATGAGGCATTCTGAGATATTCTTCTGGCACTAGGGCTGGGCTGGGGGAGCCTGTGTAAAGTAACAACTCTTCCTTTAGTATCCCTGATGTACCTTTTAGAGAGCCCTAACATAGGACCCTTTCTCTTTCAGTTTGTAATTATTTGTTTAATTGTTTCTATCCTCTGTTAGACTGTGAGCTCCTTAATGACAAAGATTATGTTTTATTAATCTTGCTTTATGTCTTAGTTTGTTCAGGCTGCTAAAACAAAACACCATAAACTGGGTGGCTTATAAACAACAAAGATCTATTTCTCACAGCTTTGGAGGCTGGGAAGTCCAAGATCAAGGCACTGGCAGATTCAATGTCTGGTGAGGTCCTGTTTCTCATTAACAGTGACTTCTAGTTGTGAATTCACATAGTAGAAGGGGCAAACCAGCTCCCTTGGGCCTCTTCTTATAGGGGCACTAATCCTACCCATGAGGGTTCTGCTCCCATGATCTACTCACCTCCCAAAGTTCCCACCACTTAATACCATCACCTTGGGGGTTACAATTTCAACATATGAATTTGGGGTGGGGGACAAAAACTTTCAGAACATAGAAGTATATCAGTGATTAATACAATGCATAGAATAGAATAGCCATTCAATAAATACTTATTGAATAACTGAAGGATCTTCAATATTTTCCTTCCATGATAAATTAGCCTTCCATGGCACACTCAAACAATTCCCTCTGAGTTTACCCCTGGTCTGTCCTCTGTCACAACCCAAAGTTCATCTGGAAAATTTGAAATTAAAGCTCTTAGTCTTTATTTAATCCTGAGTCTCCAATCATGGCCATTGGTAACCACATGTTTAGCTACTGGAAATACAAAGCCTGTTTTATTTCACTGTGACCAAGTCCTGAGAATTCCTGAGGTTGGATAAAGAAAGAAAATTCAGAAAAGGAGCCTAGGAAGAAGAGAGAGGAGGAAAACCAGGAAAGTGTTTCCAAAGCCAAGAGAGCATCATGTATTCAGAAAAAGACAGTTGCCTGCCAACAAATCCTGATTATTCACAACTTTAGAATCTGTTACACCTGCTATTACCAGTAGCAAGAGATAGTGGAAGGAATACTAGACAGGACCCACAAATATAAGCTTGTATCCCCTATCCATCACCAGTTCTCTCTACCTCACTCCATGTGTGAAATGGGGAGGACAGTTATTCCTAAATTGTAAGGTTGTCATGGGAATTAGGTCAAAAAAGTCATGTGAAATTCCCTGAACAGAACCCTGCACATCATAGGTACTAAATAAACATTAGTTATTAATACTATCACTGGTTGTATGATCCAAATGAAATTAGGAAAAGGGAGCTTAATATCACCGTGTAAGATTTTTGTCTCCAGAAACAAAGAATGTCTATCAAATCCACAAAGTCTCCTGTGACTGTGAACTCCCAAGCAGCACTGGCTCCTTCTGTGTCTTCGAAGCTTCAGGGCAAGGTTGCACTCTGACATCTCACTTGGGATGTGTAATCTTCCAAGGCAGAAGCAAGAGAAACAGTGGGGGATTTTTTTGTTTTTGTTTATTTTTTTACTCCCTCAAAATCGATGGAACTGAGGGTAGGAAATAAAGAGATGTTAGAGGAAGTCAGTGGAGGAGAGAAGACCAAATTCAGTAGAGTGTTGTGAATTTCATTTCTAAATCAACCTGAAATGTATATGTGCTTAAAAATACACTTAACAATGCAGGAGGCGATTTTATAGTCCAATATTCATCTAGTATGGGACAGAGAGGTGCCGTGTTTAACACATAGCAGTATAGCAGCACAGTCAAGAGCACACTTTTGGAGTCAGTAGAACTGGAGACATAAATTCTGGCACTAGGATATTTTTACTGTGTGATTATGGGAGGTTTCTTAACTTTCCTAAGCCTCAGTTTTTGTTTGTTTGCTTGTTTGTTTGTTTTGTTTTTTTCTTTTTAGACTGTAAAATGGGAATTATAATAGCTAACTTCCTGGGCACTTTTTTTTTTTCCTTTTTGTGACCGGTAAGGGGATCGCAACCCTTGGCCTGGTGCTGCCCGCACCGCGCTCAGCCATCCCTATATAGGATCCGAACCCTCGGCGAGAGCGCTGTTGCGCTCCCAGCGCTGCACTCTCCCGAGTGCGCCACGGGGCCGGCCCTTCCTGGGCACTTTAAAGATAAAACTGGATAACCTTAAAAAGAAACTTAGCAAAGGGTCTGGTGCATAAAAAGGCGTCAGTGGGTATAGATATTGTTAGCATGGTACAATATGATAGATGGATAGAGAGATGGTCAGACAGACAGACATTGTTTTCAATCTCAGGGAAATAGGTGTTAAATATTAATTGGGAAATTCCAATTTTAACCTTCTTTAACCACATTAGTCATTCAATTAATACCTCTGAGTAAGTTTAGGGGGCAATGGCTACCTTCAGCATCAGAGTAGAGAGGATGACACTGAACCTTTGACTGGCCTAGTCAGTATCCTGTTCCTCTCACCGTCACCATTTCCTAAATGGCAATCCCACCACGTAGTAATGAATGTTGATTTTTTAAGCTGATGTAGAACATCTAGAAAATATATTCATGCTGGTAAAGAAATAAAGCTGTCTAACATACCTGAGGATAAACACAGGAGGATAAAGTTAACATCGTTCATTTTTGATGAAAACACATCTTTGAAATAGGGAAACCTGCCACGAGGAAGCAGCCCAGAAAGCTTGCTTCTATTTTGTCATGTTACAGTTAGAAAACAGAAAAGAGAATGTTGGTCGACATACACGTTCAATAGGAAAAGCTGGCTGTTACTCAGT
Organism: Galeopterus variegatus; assembly: GCF_000696425.1. Classification (NCBI taxonomy): domain Eukaryota; kingdom Metazoa; phylum Chordata; class Mammalia; order Dermoptera; family Cynocephalidae; genus Galeopterus; species Galeopterus variegatus. The sequence continues at coordinate 955,703 of NW_007726119.1, read as the reverse complement.
GAGGAATGAACAGTGTCATCTGCAAAGATTCCTTTTGTAAATGTATTTCCAGTGAAGAAATCTGTAAGTGTAGCTGAGTCAAAAATGTGGTGCATGCAATATATGATGTAAAACAAAGGTGGGGGGCAGGGTATGTGGCTCAGCAGACAGGACGCCAGATGGTAGGTATGCTTGACTGAATGACACGCGGGATGAGAAGCACCCACCTGCTATTCTGAAAACACAATGGGCAGAATCCTAGATTTTTCACATCCCCTTCACTGATGACTCCTATTTTCATACTTAATGTTTCTATATTACCTGTATCTATTATTTTCAGTTGCAAGAAGTCCTTTTGGAAAGGCAGAGTATAAGTAATATATTTTATTAGCAGATAGATATTAGTAAAAATGAGTTAGAAGCAGATGCATAATTGATATTGGATAGATTCATGTGATATAGGCTGGTATTCATGGTGATATGAAAACAGAGATACCTGCTACCTGTCAGACTTTGTGATAGATATCAGAGTGGGTAGGCAGGGGGGAAGAAAAATGTATAAACTGTTATTTCTGCCCTCAGAGAGGTTATAAGGTAGTGGAGGAAGACCCAGTATAAATGACACCGTAAAGGCAAGTGTCCAAAATCTGTGTGATTAATTTTGACTGGAAGAGAGGTTTACTGAAGACTAGACGTTCAAGCTGCGTATTGAGGAATGGGTAGATAGATCTCCCCCGGTAGGAGGATAGGCCAGGATATCCCAAGCTGAGAAAAAGTAAAAGCAAAATTAAATCAGACATGAGAGTGTGTGACAACCTTGATGGAGCAATCTGGGGGACCCTCGTGCAGGATTCCAGGTTGGATGGAACGGAAGGTGAAAGGGGTAGTGGGAGGCCTATGTTATCCCAACAATACAGACTTTATTTTGAGAAAAATGGGCATCTGTTAAGTGTTAAACTGGGGAGGGAACACGACCAGAGCTGGACTTCAGGAAAACACAGACAATAGGTACTTGAAAACAAGCCCCAGGAATGTGAAATGGCAGAATATAGAAATATAGGAGGATTGGCCCTTCAATGTTTATTGAAGGAGGGCATGTGGATGACAGTATGCAATTAAATGTGATCCTATGGTTTCTGGCTTGGACTTCAAGGGTGAAAATCGGCTGTGTTAACTAATACAGGAAATGCAGAAAGAGGGGAAGTCTGAGAAGGGGATAGAGGGATGCAGGTAAAACGTGTGGTTAAAATGATAGATTTAACTCTGGTGGCTTTTCATGAGGAAATGTGCTGATGGTGCTACAAAGATTTGGTTTAAGTGGGCTGCAGACATAGATTTGAGAATCATTGAAATCAAAACAGTCGTCATACACTTATGAGAGTGAATGATGTTGCCTGAAGAGATCAGACACAATGAGAACAAAGAAAAGGCCAAACCTGAAAAAAATTATCAGATTTCAAAGATGTGGATAGAATTTATTAAAGGAGACTAAAATATGTTCAGAGAATTAAGAGGAAAACCAGGAGAAAGTATTGTTGCTGAAGCAGTGAAGCTGAAATGTTGAAGAACTTCTCAAAAATACCACATTCCAAAATATTACCTGTTGTCAAAAAATTGAATAGGATAAGAAGAGCATATTGCAATAGGTATTATACAGACAGCAGTAAGAGTAGGTTTAGCAGATAAATGGGATAATTTAAAATTAGCCCAAGTAGCTATTATTTATTGAGCTCGTTCTTTGGGCCTGGTATATTAACTCAAATCCCCACAGCACCCCAATGAGACAAGACTCATGATTAGTCCATTTTCAGCTGAGTCAACTGAGGTGTGGAAAAGTTAAATAGCTTCGTCGAGATCACATAGCTAATAAATGACAAAGCTGGGATTCAAATCCGGGCCATCTGGCTGCAAAGCCCGACTTTTTAACCACTATGTGGAGTGACGTGGGATAAGAAGTCAGATGTGGTGCTGGAAAATGAGCTGCAGGGGGTGGGCCAGCCAGGTGGCTTCCTGATGGACTGATATTTGGGGACAATTAAAACACATGTGAGCCCAAGTATAACTGACACAATGTCAATTGGGTAGAATCTGTAGAAGTGGACAGAAACTTCAAGTGGACAGAAACTTCAAGTGGACATGTAAACATACTTCTAGGGACACTCCCACAGGTTGAAATATGGAAATATGAGGCCGGGACTGTCTCAATGTCAGCTGATTCAAGTGGTTATTTATTTATTTATTTATTTATTTGTCTTTTTCCGTGTCCGGCAACGGATCGCAACCCTCAGTGTCGCCCCCATACCGGACCGGGACCGGCAACGGGATCGCAACCCTCGGTGTTGCTCCCATGCCTCGCTCAGCCAGTGAGCGGGAACCGGTCTGTATGTGGGATCCGAACCCTCCGGCGGGAGCGCCGCTGCGCTTCCCAAGCGGCGCACTATCCAGTGCGCCACCGGGCCGGCCTCAAGTGGTTAGTTATAATTTGTAAATTCTGTCACCAAAAAATTGCATGGCAGCATGTTGTTATCAGGGAAAATATGATTAACTTTATTATCAAAATGTTAATTTCCTTAATATGACTCTCAGAAGTATTCTGGTTTGTAGAATAGCAAAACAACAACAACAAAAAGACATTTTGCTGACCAGAGAGTCAAAACAATTTTTATAAACATTTTTGAATCAGTCTTTTAATCTGGAATTTTCCTCTATTCTTAGTGTGTACTCAGGGAGACTAATATTATCTAGTTAGAGGTGATTGGAAACAAGCAAAATGGAAAACAATATTAAATCAGCTAACTGCAGCATAAGTTTAGTGTGTGGAATAAATTTCTTATTTTGAACTAGTAGAGAGGGATGCCGTTTGCATTCATAGAAAATTGTCTTCCCTGGAACATCATAAAATAAGAGAAAATAAAATAATGGTCTGAAGGGGCTTGAAATAATCAGCTGTCCAGTGTGCCCACATGTCTGGTCTAGGCCTGAATGAGGGAATAGTTTAAAATGGAGGTGATAGTAAGTTACTGCATCGAGAAATATAACATTGAAGAGATAGTGTCGAAGTTCTGGGGACTTAGCAGGAAGGCAGGGGTGAAGGAAGATTCTTTAGACAGAAGGTCTGTCCACAGGCTGAAGGGAAAGGCCAGTGAAGAGAAGAGGGGGAGAGACCAGCTTCAATCAAAGAAGCAGTTTTCAGAGCAGGGAAGGCCTGCGGTACGACTAACCCCCTCCTTGAGTAGGGGCTGCCTGAGTCCAGAGGGAAGACAGGGCCAAGACACGGTGAAGTGTGTGCTATTGCAGAGGGACTGGGACTGCCACCCTCAGAAGGGCTTCTCCTCGGAAAAGTAAGAGCGAGCTCTTCTGCTGGGAATTGAGGGCTAGGTTTAGGCTTGGAATCTAGAAGAAAGCTGGAACATTTCTGTGAAGGAAGGAAATCAATTAGAAAGTAAAATGTTTACTGCCAGCATTAAGGACACAGTTGCAGTTCTAATGCACCCACTTTGAGGACAAGGTGTTAAAGAGGTTTTTACTTTTCTTTATGGATATTGAGGCAGCGGGGAACAGAATGGAGGCTATAAATGATTCAATGACTAGTAACGAAAGACACAGAACTCTCTGAACTAGTAAAAAAAAAAAAAAGGCATGTGGAGAACATGTTACAACTGAGCTAAAACATTTTCTCTCCATGGCTTTTTTTTAAGGTAGTCATAATTATTGATCATCAAGGTATTTACTCAAAGGGTTAAAACCATAGCTGATGTTTGACTAATTGTATCATGTCTTATATTTGATGGGAATAATTACATAGAATAGTTTGGTTAGACTCAGAGATGTGAGTATATTTAAATTAGCTTATCTAGAAGTTTAAAATCTAGTTGGTATACATAACATGTTGCCCACCAGAATCACTGTCTTCAGCAAATCTTGGTGCTTTATAAAAATTTCTTTTAGTCTGTTTCGGTTGGGAAGGACCCTGAACATTGCCTTCTCTTTGCCCTCAGACAACCTGTGGAAATGATAAATGGGATGTATTAATTCAGCATTTGAGTATAATGCAATAGTGCATCAAAGAATTGATACCCTTATAATCCTGAATGCAGTCTGATTAAAGTGGTTTCTTATTTAGGAAAAGTGCTGTGCTATAGAGCTTTGACCATAGAAGTAATTCTGAAAAAATATTCCCATAATACTTAAAACCTTTAATCTGGAGTTTCTTTGCAAGCAGTCTAGAGCCTGCCAATATGATATGGGAGAGAGCGTCTTTCATCCAAAGCCTGTTGGAATGCTCAGTAATGAATGAAAACATTTTTGGAGATATGTTTTCTATATTCCAAATTTTTTCTATTAGCAATGATAGGGAAAGTTATAGGATGAAAATAATTTTGATAATGTTGTGCAACAAAATATCTTCATTAGCTTCAATATGTTTATATATAAAAAAAGGAAGCCAGGTGATTAAAAAGTGCCCTTTCAGAGGAACTTTCTCTCACCATCCTGATTAAAGTGTAGTTCAGTTCAAGTTCTTGTTACCATTATGTTATTCTATTATTTACAATCGAGTGAAAATCAAAAACATTCTAATATATTCTAAAGTGGAACATTTTATGGGTTATATTGGGGAAACTTAGAAGCAAAACTTAGAACAAACGTTGATGGGGATTGAAACAGATAGGACACATGTAAGTTATAACAGTAGATTGAAAAGATATGGAAAGAGCCTGATGATTTTTAAATGTTTAAAAAATAGAGTAAAACTCTTTTGAAAGCCATAGACCATAGTAGATGACTGTCATCATGCAGAGAAAAAAAGCAGAGTAAAATTGTGATATCAAATTGAGATAAGAAGGGGCCTAACAAAATTCTAGTCCTACTTATATTGAAATCAGTAAACTGGGGCCGGCCCGGTGGCACACTCGGTAGAGTGTGGTGCTCCTGCCGAGGGTTCGGATCCCATATAGAGACCGGTCCGCTCACTGGTTGAGCGCGGTGCGGGCGCGACACTGAGGGTTGCGATCCCGTTACCGGTCATGAAAAAAGACAAAAAAAAAAAAAAAGAAATCAGTAAACTGGCAAGAGTACTTTCTGTGGTGTGGTACCAGAGACAGAATTGAAAACAGAATTATAAAGGAAGATATAAAACTACTGATAATTTTGGTCCTTTTTGGTTCTCCAGTAGCTGTGACAATTTTCACTCTTGTACTGACAAGCTCCCAATTTCTATGTGTTGCCCTCTGCCCAGCCAAACACTGGCCCTAAATCTAGTTACTGATGTCGCTTCTATTGAGTCACTAACTACGACTTTTAGTAAAGTGGTCTTGCATACATCCTTACCCCCACCCATGTAGAATTTTGATAAATGTGTGACTCTGTGGCTTTACTATTCTTCTAGGGTGGTTTTTCCCTAGACAATTTGAAACGTATATTTGGAACTGTAGAAAATAAGGTTTTAAACAAAATGAAAGCTAGTGTATTTCAGGATAGTTTAACCGACCCAGATAACATCCCTATAGATGATGACAGACTTCTATTGAAAGTTGATTTCTAAATAGGCCCCTAAAATGTTGTTACAATGTCTTTCTTACACTTTCTCCCAAGTAGCATCTTGAGCTGCATTAATGTAGGACTTGGCCTGGATTTTGGTATGTATTCAGCATCCCAGGCTGGCCAGATGCCCTGAGAGGACTGTGTTCATTTCTGATGCTGGACTTCAAGGACGTTGGTTAGAGGAGTGTTTCTACAGAATGAACAGGATGACCACAAAGACTACTCAAGGAAAGTGGGATGCTTACCCTGAAGAAGAAACATCCTGAATGAGACCAGATTGCTGACCTATATCTTGAAAGAATTTTCTCTAGTAGTAGAACAAACTATTCTGTCTTTTTCTTAACAAAGAGTTAGAACTAGTAGGCAGGAAGTAGGAGGAGAGTGATTTCAGCTCAAAAGAGAATTCTCTAACAACTAGGGATGCTCTTCTCTATAACAGCTAGGGCTGTCTTAGGAGCTTATGACTACTGGAGGCATTTAGGCTGGGGATGGCAAACCACTGGTCAAAATTTCTTAACTTGGTATAAGATGGCAATGCATGTCTTTAACAATGCTTTCAACTTTCAAAATTACATAGTTTGCCAAACAAATATTTGTTGACCATATGTACGCCAGACACTGTAGTGGTGCTATAAAATGCCATACTGAAAATAAAATGAGCCCTGACAAAAGGTCTAGCAATATTATAGGGGAAATGACATGTATAAGACTACACATATAGAACAGTATAAGTGGTATAAGAACAGTGTAGATGAAGTCCTAGTAGAACCCTGGAAATAGCAATTAATGAATTCAACAAATATTTATTACACACTCACCATGCTGTGGACAGGCATTTTACAATGTTCTATGCTCAGAGTGTGACTAAACTTCATAGTTTCTGAAGACTGTATCGTGTAGGGAGAGTTTGGAAGTTTATAACAAAATCTAAAATTGCACCAGTTGTTGTTTAGTATCAAAAAGTGTTATTGCTAAAGGTAAAGGCAAACCATTTCTGGCTCCTAATCATCTTTGAATCAGTAATAAAAATGCCCCATGTCTACAAAGTTAGGTGGTTTAAGATAGGCAATCAGCTAACAATTATTTATTAGATGCCAAATGTGTTCTAGTTAGTATTGGAAACATAAATACAGAAGACAAGTATTCTACCTTCAAGGAACTTGAAGTCTAATTAGGAAAGTAAGCAATGATATGAAACAATTAAATAATAATTTAAAAATTTGGAAAATGCTTATTACACCAAAATTCTACATTTGCAGTTGAACTTCAACCATGACTAACTTTCATCCCATCTCTTTGCAAATTATCTGTTAGTTCAACGAAATTGTGGTCACATTTTCATTTATAAACCATTTTCTCTGTGCAATATCAGCCATAACAACCCAGCACTCAAGTTTGTATTCTGAAAGATTGAAATGGCTGTGCATGTTTCTAGTATAAGTAATCTCCTTTTCATTCATTTATGTGTTTTATGCCTCTCCTCTTCAGATTCTCAGCTCCTTGAGGACAGCTTGTTTCTTTTAGATCCCTTTCAGTGGAGCAATGATAGACAATTGGTTTAATGTTAGCATCTCATCAAATTCACTTGTTCGTTTGTCGGAGACCAGCTCTGCAGGATTCGTTGGACCTGAATAGGTGGTGTGGATTCAGTGAAAAGGAAAAAAGATGGACCACAGATGTCTAGTGCAAGTGTGGACAACAACCACAAAAATCTTGCTTTATTTATATTTTTACTTAACATTTTACATAATGATTTATCTTTTAATCAAAACATTTTTTATATCATCTCTATAGAAAAAGGAAAATCGGAATGTTCCAAAGTACTCATGCTGTGATAAAAGCACCCACTCATGCATCAATAGTTCACCCCAAAGCCTGCGGCTGGTGGCCAGGAAACTATACAATAGCAGTATGCTTGGCTTTAAAGAGCGTCAGACTTTTAGTTTGAACTATAATTCTTAAACTTCTTAGCTTACAATTTAACCCTTTTTAAATCTTACTTATACTTACTACACTTGATTTTAATAACATTAATTAGTTATTCTTAACAATTTAATATTGCTTATACTCTACATTGATCATTTTAATGTGAATCACAAATCACAATGTTTATGCCTTTTATTTCCTTGCCAATAGACTCTGGGAACAGCACAGGGGACAAAGTGAAAAGTTAAATGATCCTACTCAAAGTAACAAAAACACACTATATCATTCTTATTATTACTAGGGAAACAACATCGTCTTGGTAAATCAAGTGAAACTGTGGGAGTGGGAGAAACAAAGAAATCTGTAACTGGTTGTGATCGATTAGTTATAAACATTACTGCACCCAGACCCACCAACTCCCTGGGGGAATGTGGATAGAAATCCAACAAAATAACTTTATTCCACACGTACAAGAGCATGACTACAGCCATAATGGGTCCATGCACACATCACCAACGAGAAAGATTAATAACAAAATTAAATGGAGCCAACCCATACCAGGAACATGCATCAAAAACAACCTTAGTACTGACAATGCCCTTTAAATAAACCAGTTCATTTTGATGCATTTTAACATGTCCTTTGAGTAACTCCAGAGAATTTCCCAAAGTCATACTAAGCCAAAAGGTTAGGCCGTTTAATTCTGGGAAGCCTTGTCAAGCAACCAAAGGTGAACAAACAAGAACTTCCACTTAGCTGTGCCACACACACGGGACCCCCTTGTAGCCTGCAGGACAGCTCTCGACATTCATTTACTCAATGCTTTCAAAATAACTACATTTTTCTGAATGTAACATTCCTCCTCTGTTATTGGGTTTGGGTTCATTAGGTGATTGTGAGGTCTGATTTATTTCATAAAATTTTCACCGGAAAAAAGCACTCTGCCTGCAAATTCAGTTCTCTTCTGATAAGAATTGCCTCCAAAATGCAATTTTTTTTTTTTTTTTTTTTTTTTTTTTGGTCTTTTTGTCTTTTT
>NW_007726119.1:897650-946946 GCF_000696425.1 Galeopterus variegatus | reverse complement strand
GGACCGGCAACGGGATCGCAACCCTCGGTGTTGCCCCCGCGCCTCGCTCAGCCAGTGAGCGGGAACCGGTCTGTATGTGGGATCCGAACCCTCGGGCGGGAGCGCCTCTGCGCTTCCCAAGCGGCGCACTAGCGCAGTGCGCCACCGGGCCGGCCCCCAAAATGCAATTTGCTTAAAATGACATGAATGTGTTTGTAAAAATTCTGTTATTTCATTATTTGCACTGCTGGGGTACCTAGAAATTGGTTGGACATTGAAGACCAAGGGCTCATAAGAAAAATTCTTTCACAGAACCCTTGTATGTCTGCTCTTCTTCTAACATGATGAATGTTAATGCCACCATAACCCATTTATGGAGTGCTCAAAGACTGCCATCCACTTTCATATCTGCTATCTCAATACCCCAGTGTGATGCATTTCCTTATTTTACACATGGGGAGAGGAGTGTCAGGGAGATTAAGTAATTTGCCCAAGATAGTGCAGTTAAAGAGGGGCTGACCTGAGGCCAGCATGCACATCTGGGTTCAATTTTACTCCATGCATAAATCATGATGTTACCAGGTACATTCTTATGCTCTGGAATGTGTGCACACTGTGAATTCAGCACGGAACACATTAGTAGTAAATGGTAGTTGCATACATTCTGCCAAGTGGTTTTTGATGCTAAGAGAACTTATTGCAAACTACAAAATTTGCTTTTAAAAATGTGTATAATTCCTTGAAAAATTTTGGTATTTTAGAACAGTAACATGATCAAATATTTTATTTTCGTGCATTAGACAAGGAAGGCTAAATAAGAAGGACTATAGCAATATTTTAACCATTTTGGTGACTTGAACTTGCACATACCATAAGTAAAAGTACAACTAAATGTCTCAAAAAATCTAGATATTCTCTTCTTAAATTTTTGCAACTGTTTTTAGTTATGACTACATAAAATATTCAGTTTTGGATTTTATGTATAGACCTAGAGTTTATCTTGTTGATGATTGCAAGTGAAGTTTATTTAAAATTTTTTTCTTGAGAATCTATCTTCTTAATGGGTTGTTTGTATAACACTTTTACTTTTCTTCTTAAATGACAAAAATAAGCATATATGTTTTTGTTAAGAGAATTACTAAAATAAGTTTAAACTTAAGTGCCTCTTCTCAGGTAAAAACACTTTTCTCTATGCAATGTTGAGTCATATGAGAAGTTTAGAATTGAAAAAGACTAAATATGCAAGAAATTTTATAAATTTGATTTTCATCCAACTTTTGGCTTTTATGAAAGGGAAAATAGAAATCCAGAAATGTATGGTCACTTGCTGAAGGTTGTACTTTTATAGCTTTTTATATAATGATTATTTGTATCAGTAATACTATTGTTAACAAGACTAAATTAAGCTTTAACCAAGCTATAAAGCAAAAATAATGTCCTGGGGTTAGATTTGGTGAATAAATATTTCTTGAGAAGCTCTGCATGGTTTAGATTTATCTTTTTCTTTTTAATTGCCATTACTGGCGCTACTGTGATCATTTTATAGAATCTGGAGCTGCAAGTTGTGAGTTGGGGCTTGAGATATAAAAACTGAGGGTATTTTAGAACTAATTTCAACAGCTGAACTCCACCAAAATGGTAACCCAGCCTTCCAATTTCAGGAGGAAGCTAAAAAGTAAACATTATAAATTCCTGCCTGAAGCATATTACGTTTCTCTTACATGGTTGGGAATATCATATATCCAAATTCCAAACCTATCTCCACAAGTTTAGAAGGTTCAGCTCTACAACTAAGTTTAACGATAGATGAATCTCGCTTGCCAGCAGAAGCCTAGGAGAAAGTGGATTGGTATCAAGTCCTATGTTAAGAATTCCTTCTTCTGCTTCTGGGGTAATCATTGCATGAGGGATCAGGGTGATGGGATGTGCCTCCATATGAATAGGCCATGGGAAGACTCCTGAGATGCTGGGGATGGATGTTCTATAAAGCAACACCCAAAGGCAAGCGCAATGGAGAGAAATAGTCTTTTATGTAACCAGTGTAGCTGCTTCCAAGCAAGGGAAACTGTTTAAAAAAAGAAGGGCAATTTGGATATTATGCAGGCATGAAAAGTACTGAGTTAATCATGAATTTTCTCTTAAGTGAAGAGAGCAATTTGTAATCTCAGTTTTGTAAAATAAAGAGAAAATTCTACTTGTTCCTATTTCTACATGCTCACCTACGTCCTCGTACATATGTACATACGTCAGTGCATTATTTTATGAGCAAGCGTGAAGATGTGGATGAACATGCACCAAGGTGGTAACATTGGTTAGGGGAGTTCTAGGTGCAGGAGAAAAGCAAACGATAAAGAAGGGGAGCGTCACAGCGCTTCAGTTTATTCTGATGCCCCTCTAACATAGAAATAAGTATAAGCTCTGAATGATTGGATTTTCCCCTTCATGTATAGTATTTCTTCCTTTTAAGTTTTCTCACACTACCCAGAAGATTCCGAGTTCTCTAAAATTCAGTTGGGAATTCTACCTATTCCAGCTACAATTTTCACACCAAAAATTGCTCTCTAACCTCTGATTCTAATTTCAGATGCCCAAATCTGCTGTACCAAGCACTGCAGGTCAGGCATGGGCTTGGCGGACCCTCTTCTCCTATGGTCAAGGGCCATTCTGATGTGATCAAAGCTATAGCTCTTAGTGATATGTGCTGACCTAATCAGAAGGAAAACAGTATCTTCTTTGTGGTCAGTGTGTTTCATCAAGCAGAGCTGGGGCACTACAGAGAAAAATGGAGATTTGATGAAAGATCTTCCTTCACACTGGGATTGATTTCCTCTAGGAATCGATACTGCATTTGCAGAGCTGGGCAAAGCAGAGGGGATGGGGGTCCAAAGGCAGATTGTGTTACTAAAAAATGGAGCAGATGAATGCTAGAAAGAGCTCTCTCTCAAAACAGAATCAGAATTTTGCTTCGGAGGAGAATTTTCTAAGCCATCTTAAGTGCTAATTTTTAATTGCTACTTCTTTTACTGTGCATTGCTGGCTTACTCTTCACAGCCGTGATTGGGCTGGGGTGGTTCTGGACCTTAGCCTCCTGGCTTTCACAGCTTGCTGTAATTAGCATGGTTCCCCATGCCCAGCAACAGCAGCACTTCATCTGGGGACTAGCATTGGCAGAGGCTGGTTACGTGTTGCTTTGTCTGTGGAGCTGTGTAAGGGAGGGGGTGACTTTTGACATATTTTTGAATTACCTTTCTTTTCCTGCATCAACATCTTCTTTCCCTGATTTTCATGTTTGCCACTCTTCTGGGATCTTAAATCCTAATTTAAACACACAGAGGAGGCTTTTATTTGATCCTCATTAATAGAAGGAAGTGTGATTTCATGAATATTGAAATGTCTGTTCATCTCATTTTTAGCAAATGATCTCAACATGTAATAATGATTTTTTTAGCTAATCATAAGTTGAGGTATTCTCTGCACAATGGTTGTTAACACGGATGTTTGCCTTAGGAGTTTCTGGCCTGCTCTTTCCTTTAGAACAGAAATATTCTGCTATGAAGGTTTTGAGAGTGCCTATTTTTCTCCTTGGAAGGAGATAGCAATAAAACTGTGTGTGTGCATGTGTGTGTGTGCACACACATGTGCGTATTTATTTTATGACCAAAGCATCTGAGGGTTGTAGTGCTTTAAAGTCTTCTTCAGAGAAAAGCAAGTTTTCTCCTCTGGGAATTAGTGGTTAGTTAATAAAGTTTCAAGTTGCCATTGTGTTAAGAATATTCATAATTCAATTTTGCTATTGCTAAAACGTTTTGTCTCCAGTACTTAGGGTACTGTGTGATGTGATGATAAAGTACTCCACGTAACGTTTGCTAATGTACCTGGTTCTTCACACGTTACTTCAACCCTATTATAAACACATGGTTGTCCTCACTTTGAGGATGAAGAAATTAAGTTTGGAGATATTTAAGTGACTTGTTTAAAGACATGTGTCTAGCAGTTGGTGAGGCCAGGTGCTGTCTGTTCCATCTGGTTCAATGGGAGGGCTCTTCTGAACTTCATCCTATTTTCCCCCAGAGCTACTCTGCGACTTAGAGTGAGGCATGTCACAGATTTGGGCTCTGTGTTAAGAGGCTGACATAACACCTGAGAGGTCTGTGTGTCCCCAGCAACGTGAACCCACTTCTTCTCTTGCCACACGTATGTAGATTTCATGGTTCGGTTCCTCACACTTAACTCCATGCTCCATTTAGTGTCTTGGCTCACTTCTGTAAATTCAGCTATTCAGTCAGCTCTTCTCTTGTGGCTTAAGTTCACAGTCTTAGGTCCACCTGGATATCCATCTCTGACTTTTCTTTCTCCCACTCCATCTGCTTTAGGCACTTGAAAGTTACAATATCAACTCACATTCAACAGTGCATGAGAACAGTGCTTTGAGAAGAGGTCATGTGCTTAAAATAAAGTATATAGCATCCCTATTCCCTTTTCACTCAGAAAGAAAAGTTATCAATCAACATTTGTTGAATATTGTATATATAACCCTGTGCCTAAAAAGCAGAGCTTGAAATTATTCAAAACTTATAGTCTGCTTTTGAAAAGCGTATCATCTCAAGAAGGATACAAAATGTTCTAATGAGAGTTATATAAACAACCTACACATACATACACAGCAGCATGGAGAGTAGCTATGTTGCTGGCCATGGGAAAGGGGTTTAGGGCCAAGATAAATGTACCTCAGTTTAATCTGAATATTGGGGCCAAAATATTGCTTAATTAGAAAGGCTCGATGCAGGGATGGGGACTAGAGATGATTTTTATTTGACAGCATTGGCTGTCTAGGAGAATTCTTTTTACCTTTTCTGTGTTCTGAGCCAATTTGCTTGAGGCATATGTCACATTTATACTTTATTTTTAAGAAGTACAGAGAAAAAATAAAGGAGTAAAAAGCTTCTGCTTAAAAGACTATTTTTAAAAAGCTGGAATCAAATCAGTGAGCTTTAAGTACATGTGTTATATTATCAGTCATTCTAACTCAAAACTCAGGGGCTGCTGAGGTGTCCCACTGCCCAAGCATGCTGACCTCAAAAGTCCTCTTCCTGCTCTGTGATCCCTCAGCATCAGTTCCATGCAGCCAGACCAGAAGGTGACAGCAATTAACATGTCAGTGTCTCCCATTTTTAGTACATTATAATTTGCATATGAACCAAAAAAGGGGTAAATTGTGAAATTTTAAACTTAATTTTCCTAGAAAAGTGAATAGTAATACGCTTTTTGTTCACAACATGTGGATGGTGACATTTAGTTCCCACCAAAAAAGAGTATGTTTCCCACTCCTTGGTGCATAGGTGAGTCGTTCTTTCAGGATTTAGGGGAACTCTTCAGTCTGATGAGTAAAATATGAGCAAGTCAGGCAAGAGAGAACTAGGACAACCTTGACACTATTGACATTTTGGGCTAGATATTCTTTCCTTGGGGGTCTGTCCTGTGCATTGTCAGATATTTAGCAGCATTCCTGGCCTCTACCCACTAGATGCCAGTAGCAGCCCCCAAGTTGTGACAGCCAAAAATGCCTCCAGCAATAAAATCTCTCCCTGGGGGAGAGGGGTTAAGTCTTTCCCAATTGAGATCCTCTAATCCAGAAACATAAATGGCAAATACTGGACTTAATACCAGCTTAGTGGGAAGAGACCATTCCAGATGGTTGCCTGGCTTCTATAGGGAGTGATGTGGGTTGCCACAAAATGATATTTCAGGGGGCGTGACTCTAAAGCATGAGTTTAACAACTTAATGGATATTTTTACCATATTTATTGTGTGGTGACCTATTTGCTCACATAGTTTCACAGAAGACTGTGGATCCATCTTGGGGTTACCCGATGATTTATCCTCATAAAAGAAAACTGATCTAATTTTTAAAGCTTCTTAGATGGTGGGTCAGATCCTCAAATTAAGAATAAAAGGAGACAATGAAATAACTCTCCATCACTGCTTCGAAATAAACAGAACTTTTTCTAATGACAACACTTCATCATTTGGTTGTAAGTAATTAATGGCAAAGAAAGGGAGTTAATGAGCAATTCGAGACGGTGCAAGGATCTTCCCAACTGACATAGATTAACTATATTGTTCATCTTGCCAAATGCAACTAGCTCAAATATTAGAAGTTATGTAGTGTGGCTCAAGACCATGAAGGGAAAAGTTAGGTTAAGGCTAAAGAACATTCTGCAGTGGACGGACTCAATGCCTGTTTCCCAACTTGTCAGTCGTTTCCAGAGATGGGCCGTCCTGTCTATAGGATCTAATTTCTGAGTGGTGATCTGAATTCTTTCCTGGGGCTTATCAGGCAAAAAGGTATAGTCAGTTTTCCTCCTTTCTGAGGCTGGGGCATTCTGAGCAATGCCTAAGAGTACCGTAGATTGAAATGCCTCCTAATTAAAGGAGATGGGAAGAATTACAGGCTATTTTTCATTAGCACAGTCTAAAGAATCTTGGCTCTCCACAACTGTATTTGGTGCCTGGGGTATACAGAGAGGAGTTTTTCTAAGTGATCCAGCTCTTTGGCAGGCAAAAACAGACACTCTTGAAGTTGCTTGTTGGGGAAAGAGGATAAAGAATGATTCCATTTAAATTGTTGAGTCTATTTCTTCTCATTCATCAATGCCATTCCTGTGATTTATTGATTTTTAAATTAACATTGACAACAACAACAATCATCTAAATATGTACAATATCTCAGGATTTCCAAAGAACTTACTCCTTTGGGCCTTGAATTTTTGGCAGCTGCTTCAACAGATTCTTAATTTTAAAGTCACTAGATGAATCTATTCCTGTACCCCTGAAAATTAACTTGATATATATACTCCAGGACATTTTTTTCACCTACCATTTAGATGATATTTTGGTCCATTCCCTGCCAATAGCTGGGAAATGCAAAGTGCTTTGAGAATCACAAGTGAAAAAGAATGTTCTAAGAGAAATGATTTTATTTTTGAAATACAAGTTTCTAAAATCTTTATTTATATATTTTCTCAGTATGAATTACTGTTTTAACTTATAGTACTCCTTAATGGAAAAGAGCAAAGCTCTCTTCATATTTATGCTGTTTGTAAAAGCTACTGAAAAAAGGTAACTGCTCCCTGGTCAGTTCACTTCATTTACTGTACACTGGTCCCCACATTGCAAAGCAGGTCAGGTGAATGTTGGCTGCAGTCATGAATTACTGTTTAGGGGACTGCTTTAGAGCTTTTTTCTAAGAAATCTCCATCTCCGTCACTATTTCTTTCAAGGTGTTGAATAATTTTAAAAGCGGCAGTTGCAACAATATGTAAAAAAGAAAGCTGACAGCTGGCAGCATTCAGCTTACTTTTCTGACTCTTTCATTGAAAGCTAGGAATGTTTTACACTATGGGGGAAGTGGAGTTTTAGACTTTATTTGGATTTAGTCACAGCATAGGGCCTGGTTAGAATAAAGACTCCTATTCAAGCAAAGCCTTTCTGCAAGCCTTGCCTGGCAGTACGGGTAGAAGCCCATTTTGCTTCAACTACCTTAATATGTGTTGAGATACCTATACTTGTCATTTTGAAGAGGAAGATAGTTGTTTTTTTTCCACCGATGGTCAGTCTTGTAATTAGTTCTCATTAATCTGCTAATAATATCAGAATCATAATTTCCTGATTTCTTGATTTGATGCATATTTTCAATGCTGTGCCCAGAGTACATTATTTGTAGCTCTAAAGTAGTCAAGAGAAGGGTGCTATGGGTTGAATGTATCCCCCAAAGTTTCATATATCAGAAATTAAATCCCCACTATGACAGTGTTAAGAGGGAGGGAAATCCTATTATGGTCATTGAAAGGTGGGGCCTTTGAGAGGTGACTAGATTGTGAAGACTGGGCCCTTGTGGTGAATGGGTTGATCCATTGATGGGTTAATGGGTGTGGTCTGATGGCTTTAGAAGGAGAGCCAGTGAGGAGGTTCTCTCTCTTGCTCTTGTCATTCTCGCCCTGCATCACTATAGACCCTCCACCAAGAAGGACCTCTCTGATGTGTTCCCTGGACTTTGGATTTGCCAGCCTTTAAAACTATAAGAAAAATTTTTTTATTTATAAATTGCCCAGTTGCAGATATTTTGTTATAAGCACCAGAAACAGACTAATACAAAGGGCAAGGGAGATATGGCCTCTCACCTCCAGAAGCTTAAAGGTTAAGCTAGAGAAAGGCAGATGCTGAAAGAACCACGATACTGGGTGGACAGTGTGGCCTAGGGAGGATGGTGCCCTCAGAGCTCTCAGGGGGATCCAGGCACAGGGATGCTTTGATATCCCTTTGTTCAGTTTCTGGGACTATTGCATTTCAGACTTTACTGTGTTCCATGAATTTGTGTGATGCTCCAGGTTGAGACTTTCCTTCTATTTGCCTGTGGCTTGGAAAACAGGTTGACCTACATTAGTGCTTTCAGGAAAACACATGATACTAAATAAGCAAGCAAGCAAAAAGTTTTGGAGGAGGCCTGAGACTGCAGAGAAGAAAGCCAGTGGGAACTGGTGTGGAACGAAATGCACGAAGGGTGATTCTTTGGGAAGGCAAGTTGTAGAACTGATTAGGGAATTGGAATCAGAGCCATCTGTTCACGCCTAACATCCTCTAATGAGAAAAACCTGTAAGTGAAGAGCCTTGAATGCTCCCTCAAAAAACAACTGAGACCATCATCAAAGGGAAATTAAGCAAAATCTGCAAGCTTGACTTAACAGAACAGGAATTTAGGATTGAAATGGGAAAAATGGTGCAAAATTATGTGCAAAATTGAACTGAGAAGCATTAATAACAAAAAGTCACACAATGGAAGTCCTATTTGTGAAAATCAATCTAACGTGCACCCTAGCTGGTGGTCAGCTGAGATTTGTCTTTCAGCTCCTCAGCTCAGTTTGGTACATTGTTTTGAAGCATGAATAAAGTTGTTTGCAACCTGACTGATTTTGAATTAAAGTTTAAGAGAGCAACCAAATTTTGTTGAAGAAGTATTGAACTAAATTAAAATTTAAAGTAAATTTGAGAGCCAGTCCATGCTTTCTTTGGCCCACCAGGTGCCTGGCACACAAGGGTCCAAGGTGTGTTCATTGTATGCGAGGAGCAAAAGAGCTGCTAAGTAGGGTAAATTTGCCTGTTTTTTTTTTTTACTTTCTTTCTTTTTTTTCTTCTAATTCAACTACAAAAAGTTTTGGAAGTAATTAAACCAAAAATCTGATTGGTTTCAAACTAAAATGGCAGATACAAAAATAATCTTGAAAAATACTAAAGGAGTTATACAAACATAAATTCTGATCAGAATGAGGGGAATAAGCAGACTTACGATAGGACAAGGCATTCTTTAAAATGTTTTATTAGATAAGGCTGGGGGTAAATTACATACATATTATTTAAATGTAATTTTTTTCTTTTTGAGGTATAGAAATAGATTTAGGGATCTAAGAGACTTACTAGGGTGTGTTGCTAATTAACCCTTTCTTCATGTAAAGCTATTTTGGCCAATCTGTCTCTCATCTTGGTATAATGATGAGAGGTTTTTATGTTGCTCATTTTTCCATTGGAAGCACAAATTTTTCTTTTTTACTAAGATGTGGGTCTTTAAACAGAGAGAAAGAGAGAAACAGAGAGAGGTGAGGGGAGGAAAAGTAGAAATAAAGGGAGGAGGAAGAGTAAGAAAAATAAATAAATGACAGTAGCCATAGGTTTGCAAAGCAGAGAAAACTCAGGGTTCTTGCCTCCCAGAGGCTGTTTACCACTAAGGCAAGAGTTGGATGATTACAACAAAAATATACCAAGTTGGGCTTACTCTGTGGTCGAAGCTGACTATGATTGCTATGACTCAGTACAAGGCACCGTTCTTCCCCTCCTGTTTTTGACTAGTTGGATTTTTTTCTATCTGCAAAACCCTCATTTTCTGATTCTTAAAATGTTTCCCTGACATTTAATTGAACATGTTTTGGTTGGTGGTTCTAAGACACTAGATAGGCAACAGTTTCAGGCCCGTGGGAAATACAGAGTTTATAATTATGAACAGCTAAGAGTTGGGGGGAGAGGGGAGCTTAAAATAGATGCTCTTGGAACTCTTCTGCTTTCATGCTGCTCACCCTGAACATAATTTTAAAAATCTATCTGTGCCCTTGCACATTTTAAAATGAAGCCTAAAATTTATACCATAAGTTTGAATACTATAGATCCAAAGCATGTAATTTTTAAAGTAAATGTTCCATTTTAAAATAAAAGTGTTACGTCTCTCTTTTAAAAGATTACAGTGATCTGTTAATCATCACCATCTATTTTCAAAATACATGAACAATACCTTCTTTAACATATGAAAATTTTACATTGTTTCCTTTCCTCCGTGAACTCATATTTCTATTTAATTTCCTTTGCAGAACTTAAAGAAATAAATCTACACTGTAAAGCCTTATGTTGATCACTCTTTTATACCTCTCTATAATAAAATAGTTTATATGATTTAAACATACATTATTTTTTCTGAATTGGGTTTTCATTAGGATCATAGATCAAAGCAACAGAATTTTAGATTTTGATGATTAATAAACATAAAAACTAAATTTGTTTTAAAATGCATTTCTTAATGAATTGGATGAGGCTTTAAAAATTTCAATTAGTTCATGTATCTGGGGTGAATATTTTTACTAGAATGAGAAAAGGCTTAACATTAATTATATTTTTTTCTATTTTTATAGTTTTAAGCGTGAGGACATTTGTTCATATAAATGAGTTGATAAAAAAAGATTTATCTGTTCTTCCTTTCATCCCTACTTTTAATTTTTTTTTAAAAAATGTTTGTTTTCTCTGTTTTGTTCAGCAGGTGCTTGCTTTTCATTGGCTGGGTACTCTTAGACTGCTATAGGTCTTAAACATCTGAATCAAGAGTGCTATAGTGTGAAATTTGATTTGGTGGTGCTTGCTGCAATTAAAAATCCCATCTGGGGTGGGGTACTGTTCTACTCTTCCTAGATTCCTCCTTCAAATCAGAAGCATCGTCCCCAGATGCTGAGAATACAGGCCACTGAGGGCTCATAGCTGCACCCCTCATGGGAAGCACCCTCACTCAGCCGCAGGGAACTGGCTGGCCCAAGGTCCAGCCCTGCAGGCCTATAGCCAATGCTAGCTGGTGCAGAGGGACAGGAACCTGGCTTCACCTGATGACACATCTGAAGGGTCGTAGAACTGGCCTGTGGCCTCCTGTATTGAGGGTTGGCTTTTCCCTCTGCCTAATCCTGCCATCCTCACATCCTTGCAGGTCTATTCCTGGGACCACCTCTCATCCCTCTCTACATCTCAGAGTCTATTTCCAAGAAACCCAGTGTAAAGCATGCATTCATTAAATTGCATGACTGGAGTGTGATTCTGCTGAAGAGAGTAAAAAATAAAATCCCTCCATTTTGGGTAGAAGTGATATAGTAGGCCTTTTTTACTTATTATAGTTATTTTGGGCAGTATCTTTTATGTGGTATTTGTGGTATAAAATATCTATATTCAATGGGGGATAGCTGTTGAATATATGACCCACCATTGATAAAAACTCTCATTGAATTTTTCCTCATGAGCCAATACTACTTTGGTTATGCCTTGGATTATCTCCTGGGACAGACTCGTGTGTACAATATATTCAAATTTAATAAGTTAGCAGTCCTCACGATTAAAATGCCTCCATAAAAACTATGTTGTAGTTAAAGATTTGGTTTCTAACAGGACACATATACACAAGCACACATATTCCTTGATAGCATGGAGCCAAGGGAAAAGTGAACTACAGTTCATGAATAATGCAGAATTTTTCTGTTTATGCCACTTCCATCTGGTGTGTGCATGGTATTTATGATATTCACAAGATAAACTGATAGGAGCGTGCGATCTGCTAATATGTATATTTTTAAAAGCTTTAATGACTGTTTTTATGGAAGAATGATGTCATGTACTCTGACTCCAGGGATATGAGAATTAGAAAATAAAGTAGCAACATAAACAGCATGAATGCTCTTGAACATCCAGGCTTTTTTTTTAAATGTGTGATATTCATGTGCGCCTTCACCTGTCCCAGGATCTCAGCCTGCTTGCTGCCCTTGCTTTCTGATAACACATTAGCTGGTAAAAGAGGACGGGTGTGCGGGTAGTGATTCTATCTTCCCCTACGGATCTTCCACCAGCTCTGCTTCTCAGTGGCTGTGTGTTGATCAGCTGAATGAGGAGGGTTCACGTTTACCTTTTCCAAATGCCTTATTAACCTCGGAACTTATCTTGGGAATTAAAGTTTTAATGAAGTGAGAGTCCCTAAATAAAATAGCAGGAAAACATATTGTTCTTCTCCATAAACCAAAGGCACAATCCCACCAAAGAAAATTTTAACTCTATAATCTAGAGATTTCTGTGTTGATGTGGTTTAGTGGAAAGTAGTGCAGACAGAGGAACCGGCTTCTTCTATTAATGGGTAAGAAAAATCACCAGTTCACTGTGTGGCTGTGAACGGGACATTTAACCTCTTTGAACTTCACTATTGTAATGAGAAAAATGCAAGGTTTGGGTTAGGTGACTTTCAGCACAAACATTTTTAATATCCATATACACTAGATTTTCACCTTCAAAACACTCATTATGGGCTATATTATATGAGAGACCTTCTCAGTGCATGAACACTATTCTGGTTTTGTAAAAGCTGGCTCTTCCTTCTTGCTTAAGGAGAAATGTTGCAGAAATTGTTAAATGCCCTTGTTATTTTTCCCAGACCAGCATTTTTGAAATGCTTTTTAGATACTTTGATTCCCAGTTTTGAAAAGAGTTACTGAAATAATTTGGAGCCTTCCCCCCCACCTCATTTTTTGATAAGCCTGAAAAGAGATTGATTTTCTTGTTTTCAAATCTGGCTTTCTTGGATGACTGTCTTCTGACAATTTTCCTGAGTTTAGAGATTGATAGGTGCAAAATGGCTTCTCAGGTGTCTTCACATAACTGAATTGAGAAAATGTTAAATTTAAGGTGTTAGAGTGGAAGATTTGTTCTAACCATTTTATCAAATATGGCTTATTATGAATTATTGACATTTAGGTAGTCAGTGGTATAATTTAAGATGGGACAGTGCTCCAAATACTTCTCCCATGCTGCTTGAAATTGCAGCACCGTCCTATTTGAAAAAGTGGATAGCAAGTAGCTGTGCGTGTGCATGTGTGCGTATGAGTTGAAGTTTGACTGGTATGAATTAGTTAAATGTTGATTTTTCAATCCACTTCCCAGATGAGTTTATCTTGTCATGCTCGTAGCAGTAATCCATTGCATTTTTTCACCACAGGGAGGTTTTTTATCTACCTCCTGGGGGAAGCACTGTCCTGGCAGGGCCTGGTCCATGTCATCCCCACTGGACAGTTTTGATGATCCTTGCAGCTTCCCAAATGAGTGTGCTGTTCATGGCTTGGGATGCTCACTTTTCACTTCCAATTTTGAATATACCTCTTCATAGCTTTTTTTGTTTTGTTTTGTTTTTGTAAACACACCAGATTTAGAGGGAAGTTTAAGCAATTTATTTGTGGAGGTTTCTTCATGTCTCAACCCATACTTGAGGGAGAAATGGCAATATGCTTTCATGTCCCTCTTTGAAGATAATTTATACCCTTTATCGTCTAGTGTCCCCCATTTGGAGGAACTCTCTCCCTTTGGGATATAAATTCTAGGTTATCAATTTCTTTCTGTGACTTAAAAATTCCTTCCCCTCAGCCTTGCAGGCAAAGTGAGATCAGGAACCATATAATATACTTTGTATCTCCCACAGCACAACATAAATTTCATATATTTAATGTCTAATGTCTGCACACAATACTTCCAGATACTTTCATTCATTATAACAATAGTCATAGTAATAGTTACTATTGAGGCTTTGTGTGTGTGTGTGTGCACCCCGTTCTATGTTAAACATTTCACATCTTATTTAGTTCTTACATCAATTCTCTAAGGTCTATATTATAAATAATCTCCATTTTGTAAATTAAAAAACAGGGCTCATAGAGGCCAAATAAGTCATTTGTACTAACACACGTGCATTCACATGCACACACACATACACACACACTAATGCCATAGACCAAAGCCCTTCTCCTCTGTTTCTGCTGGCTCTGTAAGCAGGAGAGAAGAAAGCTATTCTCAGCTGCTATCTTCAAGATGGGGCTGAAAGGAATGCATGCAGAGAAGGTGAATACTACTACTCTGATTTGCATTTATTTTCCCCTGAGTACAAAATCAGCCTAACTTGTACCAAGACATGTCATCTCTCTTTGTAGAACACTCCTAACATTACCTACTTTATCTCCTCATGTTGACATGACTTTAATTGTACACTTTGTGATACAATAATCTTGGCTTTGTTGTGCTAAAAACTTATTTATCCTTTTCCTGCCCTAAGTAAGTTATAAAGATCCTTCTCACCAATTACATAAAAACATTTGAGCCTGCACTAACCACGTGGAGTGTGCTGTGCCCAGCATACTCTGTCCTGACTCCTGTGCTTCCTGACAACTCAAATGAGGCTTGGTGCAGGGAAGCGGTTGTTGTGCTGGGTAGAAGGCGAGGTTGTTGGTTAATCCAGTCCAAATCTTAACTGAGATTTTTGAGATGGGAGAAGAGGAGTATGAGGGGCGATTTGTGGATTACTCCTGGGAAAATGGGACTAGGTGGGCTAAGGACAAGGTGTTTTTGGACAACTACAAGATATTGTGAAGGCCCAGACAAGCTTGGCTGACGTGGATCAGAGAGCAGAATGATACACACAAATGCTACCTAACCCCTAATTTTACCTATGTCCTTTGACACCCAACTGAATCTGAAAGCTGAGTCACAGTTTTGTATATTGTTGCCATGGATTCAATTTGCACTGTTCTAATAAAAAAAATTTTTTTTTTTCCCTTTTTTTTGTGACCGGTAAGGGGATCGCAACCCTTGGCTTGGCATCGCCCGCACTGCACTCAGCCAGTGAGCGCACTGGCCATCCCTACATAGGATCCGAACCCACGGCTTCGGCGCTCCCAGAGCCTCACTCTCCCGAGTGAGCCACGGGGTCGGCCCTAATCAAAAAGTTTTAATTGGAGCACACAATAAAAACTCATGTTGTTCTGCAAGACCCAAGACTTCACCCATCCACAATACCTGACTATAGACCAGTCTTTCTGCTGAGCATAGCCAAGCTAGTTGTTCTGAGAAAAGCCTTGTACCTAATTTTGTGAAAAGTGCACAGTAGGTAACAATTGACCTTTAATTAGCAGTCATTTCCAATGGTATAAACTTTAATGGGGGGAAGGGTAAATGGTCTCATTGAGTTAGATTGGTTTTGTCCTAATACAAATTGGTGTCAAAGTTGTGTTAATTGAGACAGAAAAAATAAGGAATTGCAAGCACATTGCACAATAAAAAAACAGACTCCATAAAGTACACTTAAAAGCAAAGTTTGCTTAAAATGAACTGTCTTGATGGAATTTTATTTTTTCTTAATATAAGTATCCCTGATTTGAGACTTCTAGATTTTAAATATAATAAACATAATTTAATTCCACGAATGTCCTCTTATTGGTCTCATTTTGTATTAAAATCAATAAATCATGTAACTTACTTTCAAAGAGGTAATAGATGCATCTTACAAAACTGAGCGTAGAATATGTGCAGAAAAGAAAGCCTCCCATGCACGCCTACTCTTGGTCCAGCCAGTGGCTCTCCTGAGAGATGATGACTCTGTAGTTGCTTTAATATCTTCCCAGAGTTATTAAGAATTTTATTTTTTTTTAATAAAAGTGTACCAAAAATCTGCATATACATCACCCAATTTGAGATTTATAAATATTAATTTAACAAGCAGATTCTCTTTGGTCACCACCCAACTTTTTCGGGGCTGCCTCACTTCATTGGTTGTTATTTTGCACTTGGGAGATGCAAACTAATTTATTACAGTATTTGCATAAGCAAAACATAATTTAGAAGGCAAATATACTGCTATCAAAGCAAAGGAAAACATACTGAATTAAAATGTCAAACAGAAGTCGAATTTGCCTCATGCATTGGAGTACTTTGGTCATGCTCCTCCCAGCTATGTTGGAACAGGGACGTGCTCTATGTGTGTCTTGGATGCACTCAGGTAAATCCTTATCTGGTTGTTAATTATCTGAGCTGAGATTGAAGGGATTTCAAGGAGGCCGTGATAACATTTGGGTCAGCACTGCCTCCAAAGCACCCATAATGAGGCCTGGGGGATCCTTTACCCCATCTCCACCTTTTAGATAATTTTGGACAGGGCATTAAAAACATATTGGCACTGCAGTGTTCTGAGCCTTAGCCCCTTTCTTGCTGTTGGTCAGAATAATGCCACAGAGCTTAGAAATGGAGATTTTGCCAAATTGTCTCTTTCTTAAGAGTGACACTTTTCCGCAGAAGGTTTTGAGGGTCTGGAATGAAAAATGAAAACCAGTAATGCCCAACATACCAGGTCAGACCTATTCTAAGCTGGGTATGTCCTCACCATGAAGCTTATAAAGTCAGCCACAATAATAGCACTTGATGATAAAATTTAATTCTGTGAAACAGCTAAAAAGGATTCTTCCCCCAATACAGCAGAATATGATCTGGCATAAGCAGAATGCTTTCCATGTGATAATGACAACAGCCTGGTGGTGATTCAAGATGTTCTGTGATTCTTTCTCCTGCCCTCTGGACATTGCTCATCACATTCCCTACATGTGGTGCCATCACCTTGCTCCTTGCTAGTGAGTCAACTTTCCTTGCAGGAGCCTGAGATCAAGTGTTATCAACTTCTGCACTGCCATCCAATGTGTCTGCAGTTTTACAGGCTCTTTGGACGAACTGACTGTTCTGGGCACCATGATAACTTTTCCCAGCATATTAGCCTGTAAGAGGCACCTCTGCTCATGATAGCCCTCACCAAGAACAGAAAGCGCCACTCTTTAGTTTTCCATCCTTGTCTCTCTCTGGATATTTGTCCTTCAGTATTCTCTTCAACTCCAGGATCACAACCAAGCTGGCTTAATATATTTTTTAAACATTCTCCCCACTATTTTCGCCTCTTTGTCTTATGCATCCTGCTCAATAGCTCATCATCCAACTTCAAAACCATTCGAGATTTAGCATCCTCTAAGTTCTTGCTAAAGAATCAGCTACATGTGTTCAAAAGACACTTAATCCTCTTCCCTGGAAAGGATTTTCAATGAAACAACAAAAGAATTATGGTTATAGTATTACACCTCAGAGAATTTTTCAGTCAATCCCTACTCTCAAGGAGTTTGTAAAACTTTTGGAGGGATTTGAAAAAGATAGAAGCTGCTTTCTTTCGTATGATAAGGCCATTTCCTTTCCCTCTGTTCTTGTGAACTGTATATGTTCACTGTTATGTTTTACTAATGTGTTAGGCACCTCTGTTATTCTCTTCCAACACGCTCCATATTTTCTATGCTTGTCATGTTGAGGGATCTTAAAGCAGATGGATTCAAAGGCACCCTAGTAATTTTTACTAGCTTGAAGAGATTGTCTACCAGACCTTAAATGTCAGCATTTTCATTTTAAACTTTTCTGAGGAGACTTTTGATAAAGAAGACATTAGGCATTTTTTAAAAAATGCATGGTCTTTTCAGTGCTGTTGTTTATATCTGCCCACATCTTCAAGTTGTCAGGGTTGTTTTGACTGGCAATGATACCCTCCAAGTGTAATTGACACTCCACCCACGTGGTGCTATCCGTAAACAGTGAGTACATTTCTGAATGTCATTAGTAAAAATGAAGTCCAATTCATCGAGGACAAAGCTGACAGAACTGCCTGGTTGAAAAAAAAAATCTCAAATGACAATTAGGAGATTTGCATTTGCCAATGGGTAGTTGGCCGACCACTCAGTAAGGCAGTTCTCTAGCCTTTGCATTTTTCTAATGTACAACATAGAAATAATTTTCCCTTAGGGGTCTTGGGAAGATTCTTACTCAAGTGTTTGCTGAGCATTTTTTATTGTGTGTAACATTGTGCTAGACCCTGAGAAAGAGAGGAATGTCAATGAAAAAGACGGCTATCCTCTTGAAATCCAAAATGTAGAGGAAGCAAGAGATACATGTATAATAAACCAGTTAAGCAACAGTAATGATTCTTTACCTCTTTAGAGCATTTTATAGTTTTCAAATCATTATATGTGTGTGTATATAAAATTATATGTATATATATGTAAACACATATATCATTTATAAATCTTGCATAAGGATTAAATGAAATTATGCATATATAAAATTATATTAAATAAACATATACAAATATTTGTATAAGTGTGTATTTGTGTGTGTGTGTATTCATAATTTTATTTAGTCCTTGTAGCAACCCTATGAGGCAGATAGTAATGATTCTGTATTACATATAAAAACACTCAGGTTATCTGATATTAAATAGAAACAGGATTTCAGCACAGGTCTCTGAATTCTAAGCCCTGTGCTGTTTCTATTGCAGCAGAAATTCTCTTCTTAAACCATGTACGGATGAGTCTCGAAAGTGTAAATACTGGTAGATAAATGCTGTGGAAGGCTTGGGTGGAGGAAGTGGGGTTGAGGAGAACCTGGGTCAGTGCAAAAGAAAAGGGGATCTGAGATTGGGAGAGAAGCATGTGCTAAAGTTTGGAGTCTGGCACGTTGAGAAAGAAGAAAAAACCTTACCGATGGTTTAAAAATGGAAATAGTGAGATATATTGTTTTCAGTACATGGGTTCCAAATGTGGGCAGTACGTGAACACGGCGGATGTGTGTTTGGCTGTTTCCTGCAGGCTTGGATTACATGAGTGAATGTGAGGTGGCGCATCGTAAAATTGACACTTTATAGAGATTAGGGTGGAGGCTGTTTGTGGAATGGGTGGCAGCACTGGGTCAGAGAGGTGGGGACATTTACAACCACCAGGTATAAAATGCATAGGAGAAAATGTGAGAAAAAGGAGGTTGGATGAAAGGGTCCTTTAGAAGGACTTGGTAATGGAATCATCTAGTCTAGTGTTAAGGGTTCTAGCTCCAGCACTAACTACCTTTGCTACCTGGACAAGTTGTTTATCTTCATCAAGTCATAACAGTACCCACTTCACTGGGTTGTGTTGAAGATAAGTCCATATGAAGCTAATCCTAATCAGTAGCTAGCATTTAGAAAACACTCATTAGATGTTAGCTATTTATCCTAATTATTGTTAGAGATAAAGTGGCAGAAGGAGATATTTTAAAATATAATATAGTCTGTGAAAGTGTTTTAATTCCTTGAAGGAAAAATGCTGTATTAAACCAAGACACTAGACTGTTTTAACTAAGAAGCAACCAATACCTGCCTTCTTTGTGAACAAGATTGATCTCAGTTTGTATGGACAATGCCTGCCATGATGCAATTTAGTGACTTGTGACAAAGATAATAAAACTGAGAACCTCCTGCACATCTTTGCAAACCTCAAAAGATATGTGATAGTGGACAAATAATGTTTCATGTTCTGATTTATATCAGCTTGAGCCAGTCCTTTGTATATTTCAGTACCTTTATCACCATTGCTACAATTATACATATGAGGATAATTTGGGGCTTCATCGAGATAGTCTTAATTTTACAGTTTGGCAAACAGAGAGGAGAAAGCACTTTCCATTTGCTCAGTAAGCACAAACGTTTAAGCCCTGTCAACAGGCCGAGGATGTCCATCAGCTGTCATACACTACAGGAGCAAGGCATCGAAGAATGGGGGATGCCCCTCATCCCACAGGATCGGTATTTTAATGATTCTTTAAAGCATTTGATTAGTCAAATCATTTTGGCAGACTTTCCTTTCAATATTTAAATGACAGTCAATTCCCAAAGCAATATTAATAAAACCCAAAAGGATGTAGAATTTGGCAGGCGGAGCAGAAATCTTCCCTGTCCTCAGAAGGAGGGATTCAAATTTTACCACATCCCCCATTTTCCTACTCAGAAGTATGCCCTGTTCAGTTTCAGCATGAATTGCCTGGCTGCATTTTGTAGTTCCATCTATAGGCAGCTGCCAATAGAATATAATTTTGGTGGAGGCAGAAAGACCCACATGCTTGAAATCTTCACTCTGGGTCATTAACAGTGGCTGGGCCATTCTCTCCAGAAGATTGCAATTAAAATTTAAGTGTGTTATATTTTGCATTGGTGTGCATTGGATTTTCCTAGAACTGTGCGAGTATAGTTGGAAGACACTTTGCATACCATTGCAGTCTAACGTCCTTCTGCATCTGGGACCGTAGACCCTTAGCCTCACAAGATTGTGCTCTATTCCTTTGATTCTTGTCTAGACTGTGCCTTGCTTCTGTTGGGGCCTAAAGAAAGCATTGGTGTTTGATACTGCACCTGCTGCAACAATCTACCTCAAATGGGTGAGATACAGAAAAATCTCACTGGGAGGGAGTTTGAGAATCAGATTCAGGGTGGGTGGGTGAAGGAGAAAGCTGGGAGAGGAGAAGAGAGTTGGTGCCCAATAAAAAGAGGACTATGCTTCACTGTGATATCTGAGGCTGTTTCTACGAAGACAGTAGGTTTCAAAGTGTTGGTTACTGTCTATCAAGAGATTCCCCATTGAAAAACGCCATCTTGAATCAGGAGTGGGCTACTGTCTACCATGAGGCTTTTCTGTCTCTTGATTCTGAGAACCCTAAAATAATTTTGTGCTGACCTAAAACTATTTTGGATGGGCTGTTTGGAAACTGTTTTAAAGCACTTTTGTCATCATGTATTTAGTTTATGTAGTATACAGTTATCCATGTGTGCATTATTATGTATATGTATAATTACATATAAGTAGATATATTTGTCTTATTGTATATAAATATATGTTTATGTATAACTATATTATTACATATGTATAACTATATATTATTTATTTATTTATTTTAAAGGAATTTATTTCATACGGGAAGGGCATCTGAAATTGCAGAATTTTAAAGGTGCGAGAGAGCTCAATTAGTTTACCTTCCTCCTTTTACAGAAAAAGAACTCTCTGACGGCCAGAAAAGTAGAGCGATGTGGTCAAGGTCAAAGGAGAATGCTAAAAGAGTAGATTTTAAATGTTTTTATCACAAAAAGTATAAGTATGTGAGGTGATGGATTTGTTACTTACCTGATTTTATCATTCTACATTGTAAATATATATATCAAAACATCACATTGTACCTTATAAATATATACAATTCTTAATGGTTAATTAAAAATAAAATTAAAAAAGATAAGCTACTACCTTTTCCTTTAACAGAGGCTGTCTATCAGATGTCTTGACTACCAGGTAAACTGAGAACCCTGGTGTTTGGATAACTTTGTTGTATAACAAAGATATTTTTTCTTCCCTGAGTGATTTTTTGCTTGGATCCAAATTTCTTTGAAATTGACTCATTCCTTTCTTCTGCCCCTGCCCACTTCTCTCAGCTGTTCTGGGGAAAACAGCAAATAAGTTTAGCATTTGCAGCCAGTGGCCACAAGACCAGACACTTAATATGATACGGTTAGCTTTGTTTCAAATTAAAGTTGGAACCAGTAATGTCTTAATTCTCTTGTCTAGACAATTGTCAGGGCTGTAAATTATCATCATAATAGCCAATAAATGGTTTCTAATGACTTTACCAAAACATTATTTGCCAATCGTATAAACTTTTAGAACATGCTGTTCAGTTTATCCTAATTAATCTATTAAGAGACAACATACACATCCTGTTTCCTCTCTCTAAAGTGACATTTGTGGATTCAATTCCTTGCTCGTTACTAATGCTACTCTGTAATCTCACTACCAATCTAATTCTGTCTTCTGTCTGTCTGCAACAAATTTAATCAGAAAAATCATTATCCAAATGTGATATTCTTCTTTTTGTGTTTGAGATAGTGGCTATTGCCTCTGTAGAGCCTCTGTATCGATCCTCTTAAGTGATTAACAGCTGTTTACATACATTTTGTTCAGGGTAGGGATGGTAGCACATTTTATAGGCTACTAATATTTGTGTGCAACCATGAGTTTAAATGAATTCTTTTAAAGCAAGAACTTGAAGAGTTCAAAATGTTCAGAAGAGAGGCCTCTCCATCTGAAGGCTTTTCTATAAAGTATATAAATGCAGTCTTTAGAGAAATCTGAATAAGAAACCAATTCACCTTAGAATGTGTGGGGCAGCTAAATATCTAGTTACAAGCTTGGCTAATATCTAAACCACCTTTGCCAAGCTCTCGGTGGGGCTGGAGTCGGGGATGAGGTGGGTAATAGGGAGAGAGAGTAGATGCTGAGAGAATAAAACAAATGTCTGAAATACTAGGTACAGGACTTCGGTTTCTCTAGACATTTGCAGGGAATGTTCTTGTCCTTTCTGCCTGGGGAACTCATAATCGACTTTTGTGTTGCTCCCTCTTTCTAACCAAACACCTCATGCACAACTCACTTCATTGCAGACTTCTCTTACGTGATGACTGTTGTTTGTCTACTTGTCTGTTGCTACCAGTAAAACATGGTCTCAATAGAAAGGACACTACCACTGCTAGTGGCTAAGGGATCAAAAGACCTAAGACTGAATTCTGTTTCTGCTACTTCTTTTGCTAGCTGGGTAACTTTAAGCTTTTGTTTGTATGTTTGTTTGTTTTTGTCTCCCTAGGCTTGATTTTATTCATTTGAAAATCAGGGATAATAATAGTCTCTGCTTATCACAATAATTCCTTGAACTTTCAAAAGGAGAGAACAGAACTGAGGCCACCAGAGGTGGGAAAGGGGGAGGGGGAGGGGTATGGGAGAACTTGGTAAAGGGCCACAAAAAATGTTTCCCCCCTGTAATGATAAAATTCCCCCCCAAACATAATAATAGTCTCTGCTTATCACAATAATTCCTTGAACTTTCAAAAGGAGAGAACAGAACTGAGGCCACCAGAGGTGGGAAAGGGGGAGGGGGAGGGGTATGGGAGAACTTGGTAAAGGGCCACAAAAAATGTTTACATTGTGTAATGATAAAATTAAATTAAAAACATAATAATAGTATCTGCTTGATAGGATTGTTGTAAAGGTTGACTGATCTTAGCTGTCACCATCATCACCAATCACTGTCATCATCATATCCACATCCCTATTGCCATTATCAAACACAATTTTTTCAATAAAACAGATTAACTTTTCCTCTTAATAAGCAAAGTTTCAGTTCCTCTCAATGTTTTTCTTTTCTGAGATTTACTTACCATAAAATTTACTCTTTGAAATTGTACCATTCAGTTACACTTACTATAATTACAAAATTGTGCAAACATCACGAGTACCTAATTTCAGAACATTTTTGTCACTCTTAAAAAACCCTTTCCTCATAAGCAGTAACTCTTCTTTCCCCCATTTCTCCAGTTCCTGGCAACCACGAAGATGCTTTTTCTCTGGAATTGCCTATTGTGGACATTTTGAATGAATGGAATCATGCAGCATGTGACCTTTTGAGTCTGTCTTCTTTCACTTAGCATAACGTTTTCAAGGTTCATCTGTGTTGCAGCCTGTATAAGTATTTCATTCCTTTTTATGGCTATACCACACTCTGTTTAGCCATTCATCAAATGATGGCCATTTGGTTTCTCCCCTGCATTTTGTCTATGATGAGTAATGTTGCTATATATATTTATATACAAGTTTTTTTGTGTGGGCGTATGCGTTTAATTATATTGGGTACAAATCCAGGAGTAGAGTTGCTGAATCATGGTAACCCTATGTGAACCTATTAGAGGAATTATCAATCTGTTTTCCAAACTGGCTGCCCAGTTTATACTCCCACCAGCAGGGTACCAGGATTTCTATTTCTCCATGTCTTTGCCAACAGTTGTTATTGCCTATCTTTTGATTATAGCCATCCTAGGGGTGTAAAGTTGTACCTCACTATGGTTTCTCTAGGGTTTATTTCTGGACTCTCAATTCTATTCCATTCATTTATTTGTCTGTTCTTATGCCACTACCACACTATCATTAGTTTAACTTTGTAGTAAATTTTGAGGTCAGGATAGGTGTGTTCTCCAACTTTGTGTTTTTCACACCTGTGTTCGTTTTTGTATCTCCTGCTTTTCCATGCAAATTTTAAGATCAGCTTGTCAAGTTGTGTAAGAAAACCAAGTTGGATTTTGATAGAGATCATGTTGAATATGTGGATCAGTTTGGGAACTATTGCTCTCTCAACACTATTATGTCTTCTGATTCTTGAAAGTGGAATGTCTTTTCATTTACTTAGATCTTTAATTTTTTTCAATAATATTTTGTAAATTTTAGTGTACAATTCTTACACTTCTTTCGTTCAATAAGTATATATATTATTTTTAACTAAGTATTTTATCATTTTTGATGCTGTCCTAAATGAGATTGTTTTTTTAATTTTAGTTTTGGAGTGTTCATTGCTATTGTATAGAAATTAAATATAGATCTTGTATCCTGCAACCTGCTGAACTTGTTAGTTTTAATTGATTTTTAGTGGATTTCTTATGATTTTCTATATATAAAATTGTCATCTGTTAGTAGACATAGTTTTACTTCTTTTTTCCAAGCTATATGCCTTTTATTTCTTTTTATTGCTTAATTGCAGTATCTAGGACCTCTAGTACAATGTTGGATAAAAGTGATGAGAGTGGATATCTTTGTCTTGTTACTTATCCTTGTGGTGGAGGGTAGGGAAGGGGTGTTCAGTCTTTCAACCATTAATTATGATCATTAGCAGTGAATTTTTCATAGATGACTTTTACAGGTTGAGAGAGTTCCTATCTATTCCTGATTGTTCAGTGTTTTTAATCATTAAAGGATGTTAGAATTTCTGAAATGTTTTTCTGTGTCTATTGAAATTTTTTGTCATCTATTCTATAAATATGGTGTATTATATTGTTTTTGTATGTTGAGATACCATGTATTCCTGGGATAAATCTCACTAATCTCACTTCTTCATGATGAATCTTTTTTTTTTTTATGTGTTACTGGGTTCAATTTGCTAAGATTATGTTGAGGATCTATGCAACTATATGTACAAAGTTATTTGATTTTTTTTAATCTTTTTTTCTTGTGATGTCTTCGTCTTTTTAGTATCAGAATAACACTGGCCACGTAGAATGACTGTGTTCCATTCTCTTCTTCTCATAATTTTTTTGGAAGTGTTCATGAAGAATTTTTGCCTCTTCTTTAAACAGTTGACAGAATTTACCAGGACAGCCATTTGGGACTGGGATTCTTTGTGGAAAGTTTTTTGATTACTAACTCAATCTCCTTACTTGTCATAGGTATATTCAGATTTTCTTTTCCTTCTTGAGTCAGTTTCAGTAGTTTCTGTTTTCCAAGATTTGCCATTTCATCCAGGTTGAATAATGTGTTGTCATACAATTGTTCATAGTATTCTCTTATAACCCTTTATTTTTGTAAAGTTAGCAGTATTGCCCTTTCTTTCACTGATGATCCTAGTAATTTGACTCTTCACTCCTTTTTTTCTTGTTCAGTCTAATGTTGTTTTAAAGAACCAGCTTTCGGTTTTGTTGCTTCTCTATTTTTCTCTACTCTCTATTTTATTTATTTCAACTCTAGCTGTTACTATTTCTTTCTTTCCACTTGGTTTGGGTTTAGCTTGCTCTTCTTTTCTTAGTTTCTTAAGGTGGATGCTTAGGCATGTACAGGAATACATTTTAATCTAAGCATTTGTTAGCTATATTTCCTATTTTCTTGTTTTCCTATTTTCCTGTTTTGTTTTCATTTTCAAACATGCCAAAATATTTTCTATTTTTCTTGTAATTTCATCTTTAATTCATTGGTTACTTAGGAATGTGTTTTTAAATTTCTCTATGCTTGTGAATTTCCCAAATTCCTTATTATAATTTATAAGTTAATTTCATTCTGGTCAGAAAAATGTATTTCATATGATATCAATCCTTTTAAATTTACTGAGAATTGTTTTATGGCCTAACACATGGTCTATCCTGGGAATATTCCATGTGCACTTGAGAAGAATTTGTACTCTGATGTTGTTAAAAGGATTGTTGTATGTATGTCTGTTGGATCTAGCCATTTTATAGTGTTATTCAAGTCTTTTATTTTCTTATGATCTTTTGCCAAGTTGTTCTGTCCATTATTCAAAATGGGGTATTCAAGACTCCAACTATTATTGAATTGTCCATTTCTTTTTTCAATTCTGTTGGTTTTTGCTTCATGAATTTTGAGGTTGTGTTCTTAGCTGCAAGTATGTCTATAATTACTATGTCTTCATAATGGATTGACACTTTTAACCTTATAAAATGTACTTCTTTCTCTCCAGTAACAATTTTTGTCATAGAGTCCATTTTGTTTGATATGAATCACAGTTTGCATGATATATCTTTTCCCATCCTTTTATTTTCAGCCTATATGTTACTTGAATCTTAAATGCATCTCTTCTAGAAAGCATACAATTGAATCATATTTCTCTGTTCATTCTGTCAATATCTTCCTTTTGATTGGAATGTTTATTCTGCCTTTTGATTGGAGTGTTATTTGTGTTTAATATAATACTGATAAGGTAGGATTTACAATTGCCATTTTGTCACTTGTGTTCTATATGAGTATGTCTTACTTTTTTGTTTATTCTTCCATTGCTGTATTCTTTTGCGTTAAATAGATCTTTTCTACTAAGTTATTTTAATTCATTTTTTAAATTATATTTTTAAGTTATTTTCTTAATGGTTTCTCTGAGAATTACAATCAATATCTTACCTTAACAATCTAGTTTGAATCAATATCAGCTTAACGCCAGTAGCAGACAAAACTTTGCTGCTGTTTAGCTCTACTGCCTCTCCATTCTTTGTGCTCTTATACCTTATAAATATTTATAGATTGTAAGTCCGTCAGCACAGTTCTGTAGCTGTTGCTTAATGCAGTTATCTTTTAAACAAATAGGAGAAAAAAGTTGCAAACTAAAAGTATATTAATATTAGCTTTTATATTCATCTATATTGTTATTTTTACTGGTACTCTTAATATTTCTTCATGTGGATTCTATTTATTGTTTAGTGTCCTTCCATTTCAGCCTGAAAGACTTCATCTAGTATTTCTTATAGGGTGGGTCTGAGTGGCAAAAAAATTATCTCAGTTTGTTTATCTGATTATGACTTAAATTATTCATTTCTGAAGAATAGGTTTGCTAGCTATAGCATTCTTAATTGACAATGTTTTTCTTTCTGTACTTGGAGTATGTCATTCCATTGCCTTCTGGACACCATGGTTTCTGATAAGAAATCAGCTATTGATCTTATTGAGGACCCCTGTGTGAGACCAGTCATTCTCCATTGCTGCATTCAAATTTATCTCTTTATCTTGACTTTTAACAATTTGATAATAATGTGTCAAGGTGTGGATCTTTTTTAGCTTATCTTACAGATATTCTCTGAGCTTGGATGTACAGTTTAGTATTTTTTAGTCAGATTTTAGAATTTTTTTTGTCATTATTTCTTCAAATATTCTTTCCATTCTTTCTCTTTCACCTCTTCTTCTAGAAATCTCATTATGTGGATGTTGATATGCTTGATGGTGTCAGAGACACCTCAGAGGTTTTGTTCATTTTTTAAATTAGTTTTATTTCTATTCCTCAAACTTGATAATCTCAATTGACCTATATTCAAGTTCACTGATTCTTTATTCTTCTAAGTCAAATTTGTTGTTGAGCCATGCTGGTGAATTTCTTATTTCAGTTAATGCACTTTAGAGTACTAGAATTTCCATTTTTAAAATAATTTATTTATTTTTAGTGGTATTATCTATTTACTAATACATCATTCTCATATCTTCCTTTATATCTTTATTTGTGGTTTCCTTCTGTTCTTTGAACATAATTATAATGAATTTAAAATTATAATTTAAATTTAAATTGTGTTTTAAATTATTGGACTAGGAAGTCCAATGTGTGTGCTTTTTCAGGAGTTCTCAGAGTTCATGAAGTTAGTCTTTATGAGTTTCATATGTTTATCCTTTTTTGAAATTTTTCTTTTTTTCTTTTTTTTTTTTTGTCTTTGTCTTTTTCCGTGTCCGGCAACAGATTGCAACACTGCAACCCTCAGTGTTGCCCCCATACCGGACTGGGGACCGGCAACGGGATCGCAACCCTCGGCGCTGCTCCCGTGCCTCACTCAGCCAGTGAGCAGGAACTGGCCCGTATGTGGGATCCGAACCCTCGGCGGGAGCACCGCCGTGCTTCCCAAGCGGCGCACTATAGCAGTGCACCACCGGGCCGGGGAGCGCCGCCGCGCTTCCCAAGCAGCGCACTATCCAGTGCGCCACCGGGCTGGCCCCTCTATTGACTGTTTTATTTCCCCTATTTGGGGGCCTTCTTATTTCTCTGCATGTATCATGACTTTCTGTTGAAAATTGAATATTTTAAGTAATATAACGTGGCAACTCTAGAAACCAGATCCCCCTTCCCCACGGTTTGTTTTTGTAGTTATTGTTGCTCTTTGTTTTTATTTTGAGTTTTCTCTAAGAAATCTATAGTTTGTTGTGTGTACTGACTGGTAACTTAATAGTTAGCTAATAATAGGACAGATATTTCTTTGAATACCTTGAACCAACAACTCTCTCAGTCTTTTATGAATGGCTCTGTGTGCATTTAGGTAAATTCCTTCAATTTTCTGGTAGGTAGGCAGTTGAAAACTTTGCATTAGCCTTCATTTCCTATTTGCTCAGACCCTCAAAGTCAGCAAGAGTTGAGAAATTAGGGCCTTCTCAGGTCTTTCCACTTCTTGAACATGTGCATGACCTTCTAGATTCTCAGCAATATGTTGGAACTTGTCAAGGATCCTGTTACGAACTGAATGTTTGTGTCTCCCCAAAATTCATATGTTGTAGCTCTAACCCCTAATATGATGATATTTGGAGATGGGGCCTTCGGGAGGCAATTAAAACTAGATGAAGTCATGTGAATGGAGCCCTCATGATAGGATTAGCACCAGAGAGACCAGAAAGCTTGCCAGTTGCAAACCAAGCAGAGAGCCCTCACCAGAACCTGATTATGCTGGCACACTTATCTCAGATGTCTAACATCCAGAACTGTGAGAAAATAAATGTCTGTTGCTTAAACTGCCCAGTCTCTGATAGTTTGTTGTGGCAGCCCAAGAAAATTAAGATAGATTTTGGTATTGAGAAGTGGGGTGCTGCTGTAACAAATACCTAAAAATGTGGAAGTGCCTTTGGAACTGAGTGATGGGTAGTGGCTGGAAAAGTTTTGAGATGCATGATAGGAAAATTCAAGATTGTTGTGAAGAAACAGTTAAAAGCAATTATGGTCAGGGCTCAGAAATAAAAGAGAACTGGAAAGAAACCTGTCATCTTCTTAAAGCAGACAAATAATTATGAACAGAATGTTGGCAGAAATATGGATGTTAAAGGCAATTTTGGTGAGATCTCAAATAGAAATGAGGAACAGGTATTGGAAACTGAAGGGAAGGCAATTCTTTTTATAAAGTGGTATAGAACTTGGCTTAACAGTGTTCCAGTGTTTTGTGGAAGGTAGAATTTGCAAGTGATGAAATTGGATAATTAGCTAAAAATATTTCTAAGGAAAGTGCTGAAAGAGTGGCTTGTTTCCTCATGGCTGTTTATAGTAAAATGTGAGAGGAGAGAGATGATTTGGAGAAGAAATTGTTAAGCAAAAAGGAACCAGAACTTGAAGATTTGGAAAATTCTTAGCTTATCCATATTGCAAAAAGAAGAGAAAGCTTGTTGTGAAAAGAACACTAAATTATTATTATTATTATGGCTGAATTAT
This sequence comes from Galeopterus variegatus, assembly GCF_000696425.1. Lineage (NCBI taxonomy): Eukaryota > Metazoa > Chordata > Mammalia > Dermoptera > Cynocephalidae > Galeopterus > Galeopterus variegatus. The sequence goes on along the minus strand of NW_007726119.1, from coordinate 917,177 downwards.
TATTTGAGAAAGAGATCATGGTATGACTCAAGGTCTTACTAAGCCATTTCATAAGAGTCCAGGAATAGAGATTGATTATACCAGTTAAGACACTTCCAGTTTGAACCAAAGGGAACTGAAAAAAATGAGATAAAATAGACGAAAGCTGTCAGACTTAGATCCTACAGGACCAGACCATAGAGTTATTTGGCTGTAAATTTGTGCTTTTGTTCAAGAAAAGGGAAGAATGACCCCAAAGACAATCTAGAGGTGATTAGGGCTGCCTGCCTGGTGTCAAAGGGTAGGGCCACCACCACAGTTTCAACAGACCATATGGCCTCTGACTAAAGTCTTGGGGACAGGGCTTCCTTGAGCCCTGTAGGCAGGATTCACTATCCCTGTGGGTCTGGAAGGCAGAACATCAAGCCAAAGAGAGTTATTCTTGAGACTTATCTAATGGAATTTGCCTTGCTTGGCTTTGGAATTTCTTGGGACCTGTCTCCATTTTTTTCTATTTCTACCTTTGGAATGGGAATGACTATCCCATGTCAATCCCACTATTGTACTTTGAAAGCACATAACTTGTCTGGTTTTACAGGTTCACAGCTGAAGAAGAATTTTGCCTCGGGATGAATTTTACCCATATGTTATTTATATAATATTTAGATGAGACTTTGAACTTTAGACTTTAGAGTTGATGCTGGAATGACTTAAGACTTTTGAGGCTGTTGGAATGGAATGAATGAATGTATCTTGCATGTGAGGACATGAATTGTGGGGAACTAGGCAGAATGTTATGGATTGAATGTTTGTCTCTCTCCCCTACACCTTCATATGTTGAACGCCTAACCCCGAAAATGATGGTATTTGTAGATAGGAACTTCAGGAATTAATTAAGTTTAGATGGTCATATGAACAAGGCCCTTACGATGGGAATAGTGCCCTCATAAGAAGAGACATCAGAGAGTTTGCTGCTCTCTCTCTCTCTCTCTTGAGCCATCTGAGCACACATTGAGAAGGCTGACAGGAACAAAGGCTTCACCAAGATCTGACCATGCTGGACCTTCTAGCCTCCAGAACTGTTAGAAAGTACATTTCTGTGGTTCAAGCCACCCAGGCTATGGTATTTTGTCATGGCAGTCTGAGCAGACTAACACAGACACTATGGACAGCTCATTCACCAGATTTTCCCCTTAAGTTTTTTTTTTTTTTTTCACCTTCTTGTTTGCCCCAAATTTCGTAGCTGCCTCAGGCAGCTATGATGTTAAACAATTGCCATTGATTGTTTTTGACAAATGTGTTGGAGAAAGGTGGTTTACAGCCAATAATCTCTGAGTCAGGTCAAATGAAGACAAGCCCACTAGTGAAGGTTTCCAGGAAACTGCTAGACAGATCCAATGGTAACAATAACTGATAATGGTGCTTTGGGGAAGCTTCAAACCTGCTTTGGCCTCTTCAGTGGCTGGAAGACTGCTGGTTTTCATGGCTATGTCTATCGTGTTTCAAAGCTGTTAGTTTTCTAGGCTACTGTGGAGCTGGGGAGAGAGGACAGGAATAGGGCAAGTTAAAACACCACAAAGTTCACTGTTTTCACTGAGATTCACCTGTTCTTCTTCAATATCCAGTCCTTGAAGCCCTCTGTTGGTTAATTTTCAGAGTTCTTAAAAAGTTGATTTTGATCTTATTGCTAGTGTTCTCATGGCCATTATGGAGAAGCGGATATTTGGAGGTCTTTACTACAATATTCCTACAGTGCCCCTTTCTCCTCCCAATTAATTTTTGATGAGTATATTAATTTAACAGACTTCGTGGGTGTTGTTCTGACATTGGTTTTATGTTATCTATTAATGTGAGGTTGAGTTTGGAGTTTATCCCTCCCTCAGATCCAGGGGTGACCCCTGATTTTTCTAATTCAGTTTTCTCAACCTCAACACTATTGAAGTTTCCAATAAGTCTTTGTTGTGAGGAGCCGTCCTGTGCACTGTGTGTTCTTTAACAGAATCTCTGGACTCTACTGACCAGATGCCAGTAACACTCTCACAGTTGTGACAACCACAGAGTTGTCCAGACAAGCCCCTGGTTTAGAATCATTGTTCTAACCACATTAATATGTCTCATTCTTTTAGACACAAAGATTGATTCAGGTAGAAGAGGCTTATGTCCAAATCATATGACAGTTCTCTGATCACAGTTATTGGTTCTGGAATGGAAGTTTAACCAATTCAAGCCAAGGAGATATGAGGGAAGTTTTCTGAAAATGGCTGGAGAAAAAAGTTCTTTCTTTTTCCTTCTTGGTGGGGTTGTGTGAGGATGTGAAATTCATTGGGTGGCCAGCTTTAACATGAAGCTAAAATGGTACACAACGTGCAGATATTTAGGCACACAGTAGATATTTAGGGTTATTATTACAACGCAGATTGGGCCTATGGCATGACCTTTGCTCTTCATATGAGACCTATTTTAGTCAAAGTCCTTGACCTTAAAGGTGTCACTAAAAGTTGTAAGGGATTCTACCTCCATAATCTCTCTCTCTCAAATTCAATGCCTTCTTTTTATATCACTTCAACTCCCTAATTCCTGTTTACCTCTTAAGTCTTAAATGGTTAATTGGAATATTTTTCATGAAATGTTCTCTCTGGTTTTTAACCTCTTTCCACTTTGGCTCATTCTGCCATCCTTACTTATTTTCCAAAGCACATCTCTGAGTTTCTCACTACCTGGTTTAAGAAGTTTCAAGGTTTCTTTACTGTGTACACATTCACACATTCAACCCAATATCTCAGCCTGTTTTTCAATTTGACTAGAACCAACTTTTCAAAACTATCAGCTTCTACTTTTTTTCTACAATCTAAACTTTAACCAAATGAGAAAGCTTACTATTCCCAGAGCAGGTTCTATATTTTCTTTCTCTGTTCATTTTCTTATGCTGTTTATGGCACCAATACGTTAAAGATTACAATTAAAATGAAAATAGGTAGCGCTAGCCCTATGTCAGATATTGTGCTTTATTTCACTTAATTCCCTAAAATAAAAACAAAGCAATTTATTATGTACATCTATTTAGCCTTCTGAAACATAACAGAAAATCATAGCTTGGAGGGCCGGCCCGGTGGCGCACTGCTACAGTGTGCCACTTGGGAGCGCGGTGGCACTCCCGCTGAGGGTTCGGATCCCACATACAGACCGGTTCCCGCTCACTGGCTGAGCGAGGTGCAGGAGCAACACCGAGGGTTGCAGTCCCGTTGCCGGTCCTGGTCCGGTACGGGCGCGACACTGAGGGTTGCGATCCGTTGCTGGACACGAAAAAAGACAAAAAAAGGAAAAAAAAAATCATAGCTTGGAGAGGTTAATTTCTCAAGGTCACACAGATAATTTAAAAATCTGGAACTTAAACCTAAATCTTTCCAATTGTCCACATTCTTAGCCACAATACTACATTGCTTTCACTTTTCTCTACTTTGTTCTCCTTGTTCTGTCATTCCCTGTTGCAATTCTGTTTTTTTCCCAGCCTAAATTTATATGTTCACCCATATATGTGTCCCAGTTAGTTTTTAATCCACAAACAGTCTTTTGCCTCTTTGGTCTCTCACTGACCCCAACACAATGCTGGTACATCACGATAGATGATCAGCATAGGTCTTAAATAAAGGAACTGGACAACGAAAACTAAGAGCCTGGGTATCTGGTCCTTTTATTTCATAGTTGACGTAAAGAGAAACATCAAAAGTGTGCAGCGTTTTGTAGAAAATAGGCATTTCATAAATTTTGTTAAAAGGAATGAATTCCTGAAAATTCAATAAGTCAGCTTGTTGAGTGTTTATGTCCCTATTTGCTTCCCTTATGCAGATCATAGCTGTTATGTAGTAGCAAAACATTGAAGCATCTACCAAATAATGTGGAATGTCCACTACTTTCTGTGCTAACCTTGCAGGCAAACAGGCTTGGGGGTCTATTTGTTTTGTAGCTAATAAAGGAAAAGGGTCCAGTCTTAAATGTTTGCAGGGGGCTTCAGAATTTCTAGCCATGGTAGATCTATCTGCAATTGTTTGAGGAAACTCCATACCATTTTCCATGGAGGCTGCACCATTTTGCAGTCCCACCAACAATGTATGAGAGTTCCTTTTTCTCTGCAACCTCGCCAGCATTTATCATTCACAGTCTTTTGGATATTAGCCATCCTAACTGGGGTGAGATGGCATCTCAGTGTGGTTTTGATTTGCATTTCCTGAATGCTTAGTGATGTTGAGCATTTTTTCATATGTCTGTTGGCCATTCGTATATCTTCCTTTAAAAAATGCTTATTTTTTAATTGAGCTGCTTGTTTTTTTCTTGTAAAGTTGTTTGAGTTCCTTGTATATTGTGCATATTAAACCTTTGTCAGATGTATATTTTGCTTCTGCACAGCAAAAGAAATAATTAACAGAGTTAAAAGACAACCAACAGAGTGGTAGAAAATATTTGCAAAATGTGTGAACATTTTCCCAGTGTCTTTGTGTTCTCCAAGAAAATGATCAATTTTATAATTACATTATGATTGTAGCCTAAAAAAACAATATATTCATGTCTGGGTTATCTGGGGCTCCTAACGGGGCTTGGTCATGCAATTTCAGTACCACATTTTCCATTGGGTTGATAATCTGATTCGCACAAGGCAGTGTTATTTATTGATCCTGGATTAGTGGGAAAAGACTGGATCTTCCCTCCATATGTGCATTACATGTGTAACTCAGCCATGTGTCTGTATGTGCTCCATATGTGCACTACATGTGTAACTCAGGCATGTACCATACTACTGAAGATGTGATAAAAGCTGGCATGGAGAAAAATGTTTGAAAATTGTGTTTATAGACATGTCAAACTGTACATGTACATACGTACTATCATATTTACATTGAGAAGAATAGTTTACTTTTAGCAAAACAATGTTGTCCTAGTTAATTTATTAATTTTCACATCATTTTTTATTGTTGTTTGCTTTCAATTTATTAACTAATTTTTAGTTTTACAGTTGTAAAAGAATCGTAAGAATAGGACAGGCGAACTATATTATACTCTTGCTATTTGTTAATATTGTTAATATATGTTAATATTGTCATAAAAATAACTTGTCAATATTGGCAGGTAGTGAGATCTTTTTCCTTTAAAAGGGGTCTTCACATTATTAAGTTTGACAAAAACCATACTATTCTATATCGAAGTTCACATAAATCCTAATCAGTTCACCTCAATAAGCTGTTTTAGAGAAAATAATGTTTCTCTTACCCAGAGAAATATTAAGCTTATAAGTGGCAATATTACATTTATTATTATAGTAGCTGCTGTCTCAATGTTTTTTAAACTATCAGCTTTAGTTATTGAAACCTATTTTCTTTTACCTGAAAAAATCACATCATGTCAATAGTGTTAAATTCTGGAGGCATTTAAGGGAATGTGTCTAGGCTAAGGACTCTCTCCAGAGTGGGTCACCAAAGCTTTCTATTATTCTTTTCTTCATTTTAATAAGTACAGCATTACTTATTGAGATACAGTGAAGAGGCCCATGTCTTTTTCTTCTTTTGGGGTGAAGGAGTTAAAATAATGATTTCACAATATTGTACTTACTTCCACATATATTATCTCATGTCATCCCAGTCACGCTGGGATGATGGTGTCATCTCAATTCAACTCATAACAAATATGTGGGTCAATGGTTTGAGCGAATTGTCCGTGTTATAAATCTGGTAGATCCAGCTCCAAAATCAGGTGATCTGAATAAAATCTTGATATCCTTTCACTTTATCATGTGGCTTTTTAAAATTAAATTTAAACTTATTTTCTGAAAGACATTAATTTATCTAGGGAAGGTATAATATTAAATCATATGGACATTATAAAAGATACATTTCTTATTGTATACCTGATATGGTTTATAATTATGGTTATGGAATATATACATATATTATATATATTACATGTATATATGTAAAATATATTCTCTTGCTGGCTATCAGAAAGGATTTAGATAAAACACAGTACTTTAAGAACTTTTAACTTCAATTAAATTACAGAAGTAATAGAGGAAAAGATTTTTAAAAAAAGAGAAATTTTTTTTATAGACTAATGAAATAGTGATTCCTTTGGAGAAAGAGCTTTTTCTTTTTCTTAATTTCCATGAAATTTGTTAGAGGTGAAATTACTTAAGAAGCAGCTCAGAAGAGAGCACAGTCTAGGTATCTTCTAAAGCTTTAGTTCTATTATCTACCTATTCAATCAAAATAAGCCTGAAAAGTGAACATGGAAAATGCCATGTTATATGGCACATACCTTGAGGAGAGGTTTAGAAAGTTTCTTCTACTGGAAATGGCTCCCTCTGCAAGAATGTATGTCACCATCTCTTAACTGCCCCCCACCCCCCATCTCATGGTCTTTCTGAAAGTCAATATGGCATAAACAAAAATATTTAAAATAAAGAAAACATTTTTTTTAATCTTTTCTCATGAACATAAGGCCTGAGAAGTATAATAGAAAACAGACAAGAACAGTTCCCTTTTATCTTTTGTTTTTTAAAATTGTAATAATTATTTTAGATTTATGTTCTATCCGAGTTTAAAGATAATGCATGTGCTTTGTAGAAAACTTGAAAAAATATGAAGAATCAGGAAACATGTGTTCATAATTCCAGCAATAGTAATTTCTTGGCACATTTTTTTCAATAAATTTTTAGCTTATGTGAGAACATATGCTTTTTTTACTTGATGTTTTTAATGTCATTGAATTTTCCCATGTTATTAAAAAGATTTCATTTTTAATGGTGACTATGTATTCTACCATATGGATATATTCTGGCTTATTTGAGCATCTTACTAATATTGAACACTTGGGTGATTTCCAGTGTCTCACTGGTATTATAATGCTGCACCTCTGTACATAACTTTTGCATTTTGGCATATCTCCTCATGGCAGTTTCTAAGAATGAGCAGGCCAATAGATATGAATATTTTAAATTATTTTGATAAATATTGCCAAATTACTTTCCAAACTCTTCTACCAATTTGCACTCCATCAGCAATATCTTAGTGCATTATTTCATGTTCTCTCATCCACATGGATAGTCTCCTTTTTAATCCTTTCTGCATTTGATAGGCAAACATTGCATCACATTGATTTAATTCATGTTATTAAAAAAGATGAGCTTTTTCTGGGTCATAATTACTAGTTATCTTCTTTTTTTTTTTATTTTTTGTTTTTTGTCTTTTTCCGTGTCCGGCAACGGATCGCAACCCTCAGTGTTGCCCCCGTACCGGACCGGGGACCGGCAACGGGATTGCAACCCTCGGTGTTGCTCCCGTGCCTCGCTCAGCCAGTGAGCGGGAACCGGTCTGTATGTGGGATCCGAACCCTCGGGTGGGAGCGCTGCCGCGCTTCCCAAGCGGCGCACTATCCAGTGTGCCACCGGGCCGACCCATAGTTATCTTCTTTTGGAAATTGTCCAAATCATCTTACCTCTCCATTATCTTTCATCACCTCTTTGCCTCAGGAAAATAGAATCATGAAAATCAAAGAAATTTACAGCTGGAATGGGCATGCTCAAGCCCTCACTAGACATGCGAGTCTAGATAGTTGAAGAGTCTCTTAGACAACTGGGGACACTCACCTCGATGCCTCCTGCCTGCCTTCACTGCCCTGCACCCTTCCTTTCTCTTTTTTCCCTCCCTTTCTCTCATACCTCTTTCTTTGTCATTTTGTTCTCTACCCAATTTAAAATTTGTGACATTCTTGTAGAATATCAGAATTAGTAGGCTTGCATGTGAAACTGGAAATAGGAGTCCAACCCTTTGCTTACGTATTTTCACTGCCCCACAGCTATGTGTCTATGCGTATAGCAGGGGCTCCATCACTGAGTCCAAGTGAGTTAACAAGAGTTCTGCAGAACTGGGCAAAAAGGCTGAGTTGTTTTTTCCCTATTTTTCTTTCTTTATTTGGTGGTTGATGGTATAGGGATCTGAACTCTTGACCTTACTGTTATAACACCATGTTCTAACCAACTAAGCTAACCAGCTAGCCCCTTATATTTCCTTTTGTTTACTTTAGCTCATCCAAAGATGTTCATGGTTAAAATTTACCTTGTATGATAAGCCAATGGGGTGAGCGTCTGTGTGTTTTCTCTGTCAGTCCTCACAGCAACACCAAGAAAAAGAGGCTGTGATCCTTATCTTACATCTGAGCTCTAGAAAACTGTGCCCTACATATGTTAGACTGGTTTCCCACCGTCAAAGAGCTAATAAGGAGAGTGAATCTAAGTCTGCCTGATTCTGAAGTCCATGCACGGCCTCCTTGCTACATTTGTTTGCCAATCTGGCAGTGGGTGGAGACCTCTCAGCTGGAGCCTGTTCTCTGCAAATGGGACCCACAGATGGACTCATGGGGTGGGAAGCAAATGTTCCACGCACTTCCATTCTGACAGCAAATGCTGTGTTCATTGAGGAGCAGGGGCATGTGTGGGCTCCGCATTCCTGGTAAATGGTAGATACCTAACAGCTACTTGCTATTACTGAATGAAAGATGCTTTTCATTAAGCTACCGTCTTCTCTCAAATAAGAGCAGGGTTAACTAGTCTGTACGGCAGGGACAATCAGGCAGTGCTTATCTGCTCTGTTAATGACTCAGCCTTTCTCCAGCAATTCATGTATGCCTTCTTAACTTCAGATCTTCAACACGAAGCTACCAAGCTCCAAGTGGCGTGTTTAAGATGAGCAAGTTCAGAAATCTTTGAACAGATGATTAAAGTAACAACAGTGTTTTATTTAGCTTTACTGATAATCAAAATGTAGAATTCAAAATGTATGAATTCTAAAGAAATCCGTAGGGGAATGAATTCTGAATATATTATAGGCAAATCTCATTTTTCAAATAGGGAAATATTTATTCTCCCAGTCTTACACATTCCTATCAAACACATGGCTTTCTATAGCCCTGCACGGTGCCAGTGCTCTAAAGCTACCTGCAGGACAGGTGTCCTGTCCATCTCTCAGGGAGGAGAGGGCTTGCCTGTATCTCTGGAAATAGAAGTTCATACTCACCACATTCCAGGTTGTCTGATATCTCATTCTGACCTTAGACTTCCTGTGTTCGTTTTCCCAATTGCACAATGGTGGCACATCCCAAATTACACAAACGAATAAAAAAAAATAGAATAAATATAGTCATAGTAAGAATATGTATTCTTTTTATTTTTCTTGAGAGATACAATTATACAACTATTTACTGTCTATCTACTTCTCTAATCCGAACTTCAATAAACTATTTGCAAGGAATATTTAGAAATAAAAGATCCACATATTATTTTCCCTTTAAAAAACTTGAAACTTGCTAACACTCCAAACAAACTTTGTCTGTGAAGAGCCAGATAGTAAATATTTTAGGCTGTGTGGGCCAAGATGCAGAATCAAAGACATTATGTAGGTACTTATGTAATAAGAGAGAAAACAAATTTCCACAAAGTTTAATGAAATTAAAATAACAATAATGGCAATTGAGAAGGATTTTTTTATAAATACAAGCTGATGTGAGTCGAAAGTCCTTCCAAACTCATTAAAGCTTGATCCTCATTATAACAGTGTTAAGAGAGTGGGAAATCAGACTATGTTATTTGAAAGGTGGGGGGCTTTGGGAGATGATTGAGTCATGAGGACTCTGTCCTCATAAATGGATTAATCAATTCATGGATTAATGGGTTAATGGTTTAGTGAGTTATCACACGAGTGGCACTTGTAGCTTTATAAAAAGAGTAAGCGAGCACGTAAAAGTGTTCTTGCAATCACTGCAAGACTGTGTAGCGTGTTCACCAAGAAAGCAGCCCTCACCGGAAGTGTTCCCTGGACCTGGGACTTCTCAGCTTCCAAAAACTGTAAGAAATAAGCCTCTTTTCTTTACACATTACCCAGTTTCAGGAATTTTGTATAAGCCACAGAAAACAAACCAATATACAAGCCAATTGTATTAGTATTCTATTTCAGGCATAACAGATTATCACAGACTTGGTGGCTTACACAATATGAATTTATACTCTCATTGTTCTGAAAGTCAAAGGTCCCTCACAGGTCTTGGTGTCAGCAGGGCGGTGTTCCTTCTGAGGCTCTGGGGTAGAATCTGTTTCTTTGCCTCTTCCAGGTATATTCTTCAGCTCACGGTTCCGTTGCTCCATGTTCACAGCCAGCAGCGTAGCCTCTCTCCAGCCTTGCTTCCATCATCACATATTTTCTCTACTACAACCTGGAAAGCTTCTCCACTTTTAAGGATCCATGTGATTACATTGGGTTCACCTGGATAATCCAAGATAATCTTCACAATTCAAGATCCATGAGTTAGTTTCCCAGGGAGGCCATAAAAAAGTAACACCAAATGGGTGGCTTAAAACAACAACAATTTATTTTCTTACAGTCTGGAGGCTAAAGAATCCAAAATCGAGGTGTCAGCAGGGCCACGTTCCTTCTGAGGTTCTGTAGTGTCGTCAATCCGTAGCGTTCCTTGACTTGCAGCTATCAGGGAAACGACTTGCAGCTGTCAAGGTACAATCCTTCCTTTTCTCCTTCTGGCTTCTGTGGTGTCATTGATCCTTGGCGTTACTTGAATTGCAGCTGAATTGCCCCAATCTCTGCCTCTGTTGTCACGTGGAATCTCCCCTCCTGTGCCTCCATCTCTTCTCCTTTTCTTATAAGGACACCAGTTATACTGGGTCAGGCCTCACTCTAATCGTCTCATCTTACTTGATTACATCTGCAAAGATCCTGTTTCCACATCAAGTCACATTCACAGGTATCAACATTTAGGACTTTGACATATCTTGGTAGGGGACATGGTCCAATCCATAACAGGCACCATATTCATAGGTTCTGGAGATTAGGGGATGGACTTATTTGGGGATCATGACTCTGCCTACCACATCTACTAATAAGAACATTAGAATTCTTTTTTTATTTTTATTTTTCCGTTTTTTTGAGATAACATTCAGTTTAATTGGGATTCAAAGTTAGCATTCCCTATCATCAAATTTCAAATCTGGGAAAGTCACTCTCAGCTATGTGTTGTACAAAAACAGGTAGAGAGTTGGATTTGGCCTACAGGCTGTAGTTTGCTGACTCCTCATCTAAACAAAATCTTATTTAGGTCAAAACCTACTAGAGGGTTACTAAATATATCATTTAATATAATATAAACATGAGTTTGAAAATACAGTAGAAATTAGTCTCATTTGGGCTGGAATACATACATGGGAGTGAACTACACAGTAAAATGGATACTTTTGTATAATTTGAACAAGGTTTGCTAGATTTAGGACTCAATATTTATCATTGATTTATTTCAAAGGAATACCAGTATCTTACTACCTGTGTACATTTCTCCAAGCTAATGTGTGCAACTCAGCAACAGAATTTTATATATTATGTACATTCTTCCCAGGTAATTACTAATAAGCAAGATAATATTACCAGACTTCTCACTTAGGAAAACATGACCTAATTAAAAAAGCATATGTCTTTTGTCTAAAATAGCTTATAATAGCTAGTATTGACAAATTTCAATATTTGAGCAGAATTACAGCATGGAAATGATGGCAAAAAAAAATCTAATGATTAACATTCATACTGTCAACAGAAAAGCATCATTAATTTCAAATAGTATGTCTTTCAAATGAGGAAATTATATCTCTGACATTTAACTGGCTAGTCCATGGTATTGCCTTAGAAGTCAATGTTAACCTTTCCCTTGATTGATTTCCGCAGAAACTCTGTTTGCCAGAAATATGTTTGGTTTTTCTTCACATTGGTAATAAAATGTGAAGTTAGGGGGTCTAATCTGGATGGTAAGTGGTTAAGCAGGGATGAGAAGCTGATGATATTTATAAATCCGATTAAGTTTCACTGGCAAATATATTTTAGAATCCATGCAATATAATGAAATTGACAGGCCATAAAGATTTTTTGAAAGGGGATGAAAGAGCAACTGTCTGCTTGATCCTATTTATAAGGCTTTCCTGAGGGAAGAATTATATTCTTTAAAATTTTAGTTATTTATTTGGGTTCTTTTACATTTATTATTAAATCTTCACTTGTTAGCGTTCACATAGAATAGTGATAAACAACATGGTCTTTGTAGCCAGACTGCATGAGTTTAAATCCCAAATCTACTGCTTCTTAGTAGAGCAGTTAATGTCTTTAAGTCTCAATGTACTTCTCCGTGAAATGCATATAAAAGTAGTACCTAAGTATAGAGTGTTTAGGAGAGAGCCTGGAATGTAAATAAACATTATATGCATGCTGTTCATTTGTTTCTTTGTTCATTATTATTATTAATAGTAGTGGTGGTAGTGGTGGTGGTGGTTGATGAGGTACCCTGTATTCCTGAACATATCTGTTAAGGGAACGTTGGAAGCCTAGGGATAAGCAAAGATTGTGTAGTCCCCAAACCACTAAGCAAAGGATTAAGGAGCTGAGAGACCCCAGTTATCATGGAAACACTTGAGCCAGGACTGAAAGAAGCCCTGAAGAAGGTGGTCAGGTGGCCGTCTGGGACCATTACTGGGCTAGAGCAGGCTGGGAGGTGGAGGAGGCAGAAATCCTCCAAACTCTGCAGTCACTGAGACAGCACTGATTCTTGGGGGAAACTTGGGCATTTTTCCATGGTATTCACCTATTTCTTTACCATTTGCTGTAGAAAGCCCAAGAAAGAGTGAAGATCTGATGTTCAAGTCCACTTCTATCCTGTTTGTTACATGACTGTGCTATTGCCACAGGCTGCATTACTGAATTACATTCTGCAGGCTACTTTTGGGGTTTGTTTTAGCTTTCATTCTTTCATTTCTCTTTTTATTTTTTTTTTGTATAATGTCCTTCTTGCCTAACATGTCTTCCTCAGTAGCTCTTCCTAATCACTACTTAATGTTTCTACAATATCAGGTCCCCCAAGGGATATATAGCTCCATGTTTACAAAAAAAAAAAAAAAAAAAAAAAAAAAGAATTAGATAAAACCTTTGCATGTGAGACCCATAATCTATAATGGTAAATGCAATTTAAAATTAAGGTTAAAATAACTAATGGTGACTACTCAGTAATTTTAATGGAGAGCTAGGGGTTGGAGTGAAATTGGTGACCTAAATCAGCAAAGTCAGTTTCTAATAGCCATTGGGGTAATGTTTTACGTGATGCGAGGATTACAATATAGTTTGGAGAGTCATGATTTTCCAGCCTCCTGAGCCACAGTGGTGTTTCTGTAATCCCATTGGTAGTGGCTAGCCTCTCCCTCCCTTCCCCAGTCATTGTATTCTCTCTTCAAGTGACAGAAGCAGGGCAGAGGCACTGGGATTTGGGCATTCTAGAAATCAAGAGTACGGGCTGGCGAAAGGGCAGCTGGTCGAGGAGACTTTGGCCCTATATTAGTGCTGGAGATGAAGGTGTGATGTTGGGGGGTTGCTGGTTTAGGATGGCCATGTGAGGTAGTGTGTGCTATGATCATGAGAGGCATGGACTGTGAGCTGAGAGACACAGGTGCTGTGTGTTGGAGTCACAGCTTGGGATACTCTCGTTGGGGGTATAATTAAGGATTTGCGTATTTCCTTTAACAAAAGATTTAAGAGTGTAGTGATATAAACTTCTATGTAGAAATCGTGAAATGGAGGGATCTTTTTCTGAGATGAGTGTTTTTTTTTTTATATATAATTTCTTATGTGTCACACTCTCCTTAAATAGCTCTTGGTAATAGACTCCCCTTTGCATGAATGTAGTATTTCAATGAGCCATAAAGTTCCCAAGAAATCGCTTGAGCAAGCTTTGAGAGTTTTGCATTTTGTTTTCTGTGAGTAATTTGCTGACAAAACAGTGTTGGATAGATTTGGTGCACAGACATCAGCAGATGCAAAATCAGAAACAAGAGGCAATGCAGAAAAGGAATGGTGTTTCTGAAGAGTAGTAGATGCTGCTGCACATATTAATTGAAAAAGCTCATGATTTTCCTTGAGAAAAAGACAGGAGCACTGCACATAATTCTTTGAGTAAAATGAAGAGTCTGCAATCTAAATTAATAACAGACACACCAGGAGACGGTAGAGAGGACATTAGGCTAAAACCATGTGATGTCATTGCCATTTGAATTTAGCTTGGTTCCTGTCAGGCAATGTGTGGCTTGCAGAGGTATCTGGCTACCTAGACTCAAGCTCTGGCTATCATCTCTCTGCAATAAATGAATGAGAAAAACATCTATTTTCTAGAAAATTTGAATCTTCCAAAGTATTTGCTTTATTATTGAATGCTAAGCTCCATAAAGACATATTTCCCATTGGACCAGGCCCTTAGTAAAAGTCAATAGTTGTGCTTTGGATATGAGTTAAGTAGGGATCAGTACTGTACATACTTCACCATGCAATCATTCATTTACCAACTTAGCCACTGTTCCATTGCTGTTCTTATGGAGTAGCGAATGCCTTGGCCACAGCTGACTCTTCTTTTTTAAGACTGACATAGAAATAGCATATGGTAAACTCTGATCTAAAAATGAGGGGATGGGTAATACATTACAGGTTTCTGAAAGTATTTTTTAAACAATATTATTGAAGTATAATCGACATACAAAAAACTGCACATATTTAATGTATATGTATTAGTCTGTTTTCTGTTGCTTTGAACCAAATACCCCAAACTAGGTTATTTATAAAGAAATAAAATTTATTTGTTACAGTTTCTGAGGCTGAGAAGTCCACAGTCCAGAGAGTGCCTCTGGTGAGGGCCTGCTTCTGGGTGGGAACTCTCTACAGGGTCCTGTGGCAACACGGGGTGTCACATGGCAAGAATGGCAAGAGCCCTCTCATGTGCTCCTTATAAAGCCACCAGTCCACACCCAAGATAACTCATAACCCCACGAATGGATTAATCCATTTGGGAGGGTACATGATCCAATCACCTCTCAAAGACCTCACTTTTCAAATAACATAATCAAATTCCTCACCCTTTTAACGCCATTACAATGGGGATCAAGTTGCCAAAACATGAATTTTGGAGGACACATTAGACCCAGAACGATATACAATTGAATGAATTTAGACGTATGCCTACACCTGTGAAACTATCACCATAATCAAGATAATAGACATATTCATCATCTGTAAAAGTTTCCTTCTGCGTCTTTTTTTTTTATTTGTGTGTTTTTTGTTTTTCTGTTGTTGTTTTAGGAACCTTTAACATGAGATTTACCCTCTTAAGTTTTTAAGTGCACAATACAGTATTGTTAGCTATGGGTACAATATATCTCTTGAACTTATTCATTTTACATAACTAAAATTTTATAGTTATTGAAAAACAAATTCCCATTTCCCTTTACCCCCAGCCCCTGGCAGCCGTCATATTCTCTTCTCCTGTAAGTTTGACCATTTTAGCTAGCTCATATAAGTAGAACCAAGCAATATTTGTCCTTCTGTGGCTGGTTTATTTCACTTGGCATAATGTCTTCCAGCCTATGTTGTCACAAATGGCAGGATTTCCTTCTTTCTTAAGGCTTAATAATATCCCATTGTATGTACACACAACATTTTCTTCATCTATTCAACTGTCGATGAATGTTTGGACTGTTTCATCTCTTGGCCACTGTGAATAATGCTGCGATGAACATGGGAGTGCACATATCTCTTTGAAATACTGATTGCATTGCCCTTGGAAAAATACCCAGTGGTGGAATTGCTGAATCGTATGGTAATTTTTTGAGGAAACCTCATACTGTTTTCCATACTGACTGCACCATTTTACATTCCCACAGAGTACAAGAGTTTCAATTTCTCCACATCCTCACCGATGTTTGTTATTGTTTTATTTGTTTTGGGGTTTTTTTATTTTGTTTTGTTTTGATAGTAGCCACCCTAACAGGTGTAGGGTGATATCTTATGGTAGTTTTGATTTGCATTTTTCTGATGATTAGTGAAGTTGTTGAACATTTTTTTATATACCTGTTGGGTATTTGCATGTTTTCTTTGAAGAAATGTCTATTCAAGTCCTTTGCCCATTTTTAAAATCAGGGTATTTGGGTTTTATTTGGTGTTGAGTTGTAGGAGTTTCTTGTATATTTTGGAATTTAATTCCTTATCAGATATATGGTTTGCAAACCTTTTGTCCCATTCTGTAGATTGCCTTTGTATTCTGTTGATTGGTTTTTTTGCTGTGCAGAGATTTTTAGTTTAATGTAGCCTTGGTTGTCTATCTTTGTTTTGTTTTCTATTTTTGTTTTTGTTTTGGTGTCATATCCAAGAAATCATTCCCAAGGCTAATGCCAATAAGCTATTCTTTTTATGTTTTCTTCAAAGAGTTCTACTTTTGGCAGATACTTTTAAAAATATCTGTGTCTACATTGCCTGAAATTTTGTGTTTTTATTCCCAGTTTATGTTTATTTTTGAGTTAGAGGATGCTTTGGATTAAGTAGATCTAATTAGATAAAGTATTGTCCAGGGCTGGTTTACAGCTGATATGCCCCAGTTTGGCCATCCTGGTATTTCACAGCCAGTAGAAGACCTGTCTGGTTTCTGGATCTACCTGTTGTTAAACATATCGACTATCACCCGTGCTTGGAAAACTGACCTAACAAGAGTCCAGGAAACTTGTCCGATGATACTTTGAGATTATATGGTTGGTTTCACAGGTATGCACCTGGATTTATTTTATTTTCCTTTTTGTCTTTTTTCGTGACTGGCAACAGATTGCAACCCTCAGTGTCGCACCCGTACCGGACCGGGACCAGCAACGGGATCGCAACCCTCGGTGTTGCCCCCGCACCTCGCTCAGCCAGTGAGCGGCCGGTCTGTATGTGGGATCCGAACCCTCGGCGGGAGCGCCGCCGCACTCCCAAGCAGCGCATTGTAGCAGTGCGCCACTGGGCTGGCCCATGCACCTGGATTTCTGAGCCTCTGTAGTTTTCCCCATGTTAGCAAGATGATCTCCAGTTCCAGCTGAAATGTACAAGTGGTGTGGTTGGAGAAAATGTCTGTCTTGTGTGAAAATTATCAGGCCGTTAAGACCAACACTCTTCAGTTGTGAGCTAAACACATTTGAAAGAGGAGTGAAGAGAATGCTGGGGTGGAATAGCAGCTTCACAGAGCATCATGTCAACTAAACTCACATCCTTAAGACATGAGGTGACTCACGGGGATAGTCCCAACAAACTAAGCACAATCATATTAGGAGGTTTCTGAATATTTTTCAGAATGACTGAATGAAATTCTCCAGCTGATTTCCAGATTCACGTACAAGGGGAGTGCAAATGTACATGGCTACATTACCAAAATAGACTCTAACCTACCCTCAATTCCCCCATTTCTCAATCAAAATGTCCCAAATCTATCTGTTAAATCCTGCCTTCTTGCTCTTGTCCCCCACATCCCCTCTTTCCCCAACAAATCCTCTTCCATGGATTTGTCACTGTGTGAATGCTAATAAAATAGTATATAAGGAAGATAATTCTAAGCTAGACTGGGAGAGGCAGGTTATTTGAGTAGAATAGATTTGCTTTAGATCACTGGCAAGAATTAACTTACTATTTACAATTTTCTTCCTGAAATTTGATAGAAGTATTTTATGAAATGTTCTAGAAACATATAGGTTTAGATTTAAAAGGTAAAGAGTTACACTTCTTCCTTTCATAAAATTTACTTTGAAATCTCTTTTAAAATATACAGAGAAGCCAAACCCCCCCAAACTGATAGATTTTGTGTTTTTATTTATTGAAGAATAATTGGAGGGTGGGAATGTTCAATTCGTGAATATATGGGGGTAACATGTGGTGTTTCTAAAGAGGATACAACTCTCATAAAAAAAAAAAAAACTGGCATTAAAAATGTTTTACTCACTGACAACATAATCCTTTTCTATTTTTAAATTCAACAAAACATATGAAGGGTCTTCCAAAAGTTTATGGAAAAATTCATATTATCTTTTAATTCTATTTTTCCATGAACTTTTTGAAATACCCGTATAAAATTATTTTCAGAATAAAACAATGAAGTACTTGTGACTTGCAATAATTTTGTTTGTTTTTTATACAAAGAATGAAAAAATGTAGTTTTCAGCAGGGTTAAAACGAGAAACAAAAATCATTAAGGCCTGCTGTTTTTATTTTTTTCTGCTTATTCATATGCTAAAAAAGAAGCGAGGCTTTTTTTCTCTTTCAGAAAGATTCCTTACCTGAGGAAAGATTAATCCAAAGGGAAGACATACTTTTATACCCAGATGAAGAGTCTGATGTTAAAAGCTACATTATCTTTGTCATTTCTGAGGAACTTTAGTGCCTAAGTGTCTCAATTTTTTAAGACACTGTTAGCACATCTATTTCTTGAATGTTTCACTTACAGTCATTCATTCATCAATCCAGACATTGTTCCATTGCTGCTCTTAGGGGCAAGTGTCTTCCTCACAGTTGACTGTTCCTCTTTTAAGACTGACATAGGAACAGCACACGGTAAACAGTGGTCTAAAAATGAGGGGCAATTATACATTAGAGGCTTTGCTGAAGTATTTCTGAAAATGTCCATGTCAACATTGCCTCAAATATTAAGAATATTAAGTTTCTATCCTCATGTATGATTATGTTTGAGCCACAGGATGGTTTAAATTGCTATTATTCTATAATTTTACTATTATAACAAAATCACTTTTTAAAATTCCTTTTAAAATTAAAAATTTTTTTTAACTTTCCTTGTTAATGATTTTAAAAGTTTTTATATTTCTTTTTGTTATTCACTGTGCTTTTGTGAGTTATTTATGTAAAAACATTTGCGTGAGAAGTGGTTGAAAATGTAGACGGAAATAATTCAGAATTTAGAGCAGAAAAAATATTATAACATGCAGGTATCGATTAGCTCTTAGGAGCATTGAAGGGAAATAGTTCACACTTTCTGCCACTCAAAGGGTTTATCGTTGGTTTGCATGGTCTGGAAGAAAATGGTGCTGGGTCCCTGAGTTACATTGAATGTTTTTTATTTTTTAAAACAAACCATTGCTGAGGAATATCTTGACCCACTTATACTTTTATTAACCCCAATGCTGCCCTATGTTCTTGGTCATTGTCCGTCTTTCACCAAACTGACACTGAACTGATTGTAATGATAAATACTTTTGTGAGGGAAGATGTGATTAGAAGCATCATATTGTCTGGGCCGGCGCGGTGGCACACTGGAGAGTGCGCCGCTTGGTAGCACGGCGGCACTCCCGCCGAGGGTTCGGATCCCATGTGGAGACCGGTTCCGCTCACTGGCTGAGCGCAGTGCGGATGCGACACCGAGGGTTGCGATCCCGTTACCTGTCAGTAAAAAAAAAAAAGACAAAAGGAAAAAAAAAAAAGAAGTATCATATTGTCCTGCTTCTGTTGCATTTGACTGGAAATGACTCTAAATATGACCAGAAGAGCCATCTGCTTGGGTGCAGGGCAGGAGTACTAGTACTGCTGTAAAAGAAGAGGGAGCAAAGGAAGTGGGGAAAGAGGAGGGAGAGAGGGGGAGAGGGAGGGGGAGAGGGAGGGGGCGGGGGGAGGAGGAGGAGCA